>NC_142597.1:37456140-37769504 GCF_965207765.1 Zootoca vivipara | reverse complement strand
AAGGGATGGGAACCACTGAGGTATAAGGGGTTAAAATCATAGGGTTGGAAGGGACCCCAAGGGTCATCTAGCCCAGCCCCAAGGGGGCCCCACCCTTCTTTCATTTTTTATCCCCCAGTCTTTCAGAGTAGCAGCACCTACGCTTTGGAACTCCCTGCCTATTGACATCAGGCAGGCGACTTGGCTGTACGGTTTTTGGCAAGTTTCCTTCCTCCTAAGTTGTCCTGCCCCTGCCTACCCTGGCCACATCACTTTGGAGCTAATGCTAGCCGGGTGTGGAGTTCATTGTGGCTTCTTGCTGGCTCAGTTTCAGAGCCACCGAAAAGAAGGGGTTTTTTTTTAGCACCAAGAACTCTGGCCAGAAATTTCAGTGTTAGGAATAAATCCTACTTGCAAGTTACAGTCAAATACGGTATGTATTCTGTTAAGACTAACAGTCTTGAACAGAACAAATGAATACAAACAAGAAATGAGCTTCAAGTTCACTAGAGCAGTGTTTCCCAAACTTGGGTCTCCAGCTGTTTTTGGACTACAACTCCCATCATCCCTAGCTAGCAGGACCAATAGTCATAGATGATGGGAAATGTAGTTGAAAAACAGCTGGAGACCCAAGTTTGGGAAACACTGCACTAGAGTATATATAGTTTAAAGTGTTACAACTTAGAAAATAATAGTACATTACAGTGCAAAGACACAAAAGCTATCATCAACGAATAATATCCGTAAATGTCAGTCCAATTCCAAAAGTGTTCAAAAGGGTCGTTTTATATAGAGCCAGAATGCCAAGTCGATTCAGTTTCAGAGCCGGCACACAGAAGGCCCCAGGTTCTGTTCCCAGCACCTCTAAGTTGGGCTGAGAAACCTTCCGCTTCCAGTCTGAAGGGTTACAGTCCAGGAACGAGACTGTACCCTGAAGAGACCTGGCCTAACAAAGCCGCCTCGTTGTGTATTAGGGTGTGTCATTTTAGGGCTCGAAACTTAACTTTTTGCCATTTTTTTTCAGTGAGGGGTCTTAAAAACAGGTTTTTGGGTGTGGGGAATTCAAACCTGGCATTATTTTCGTGATGGAGCAAGATTTAGCTAGGTAAATCTATGTTTGGTTAGAAAACCACATAAATAACAGGAGAATTGTGTTATTTTTAGCATCAAAACATTTACCCCAACTCCAGAGGGTAACGTAGAAATTGTTTTTCATGAGGGTATACCAGACTCCTAGGGTGGGTTTGGTGAGGTCTTGCTGGTTACCTGCCCCCCACAAGAGATAAACAGCACCCATGAAAATAGAAAAAAGGGTGGGTCACTGTGCAGACCCAGCTTATGCTTATATTTATCCCCAGGGTTGCGATTCAAAATATGAATTGTTTAAAATATAAAAAGCGCATGAACTGCTCCTGAAAACCACATCATTTTAATTGTACCTTCTGAAAATGTCAGGTAATGCTCGCAGCAACAACAATAACAGCAAGATGTATGCAACCCTTCAGCATCTCCCTACGGCGAACCAAAATGTAATTATTCCCTAAGTGGGAGTGACAAACGATGGTTATAATTGACAATAGATGTGCAACAGGAAGAATCTGCCCAGAGCTCACTGGCGGAGGTTAAGATGCTGATGACAAATGAATGATCATCTGCAGAGTCCTGAAGTTTCTCATAACTAGGTTCTGTCCCAGGAGAGAAATGGGAACAGCTGCAGGCTGCAAGGTCAGCGCGACCTTGGGGGTTTTGGCCAGAAACAAAGTGTGCAGATAAAGTCTGGAGGAGGGCGATTTGCCTCTTTTTCCCAGCGTCTTAGCCCCCTCCTCAAAGTCTTTTTCTTTTCTCTTGTCTCACAGCTAAGATAAGATTAGTGGCGAGTCAAAGAGCGATTCTTAGGTTAAGGTTGCAGAGGGGCGGCTGCCGCCTTGACCTCAAGCCCCACGTTTCCCCTTCCTCCGAGGCTTCTATCTCCTTTCTCCATGAGCCTGGGCAGCCCGAGTTGTTGGTTGTTCGTTGGGGGTGGTGGGGAAGCGGTGCACGGTGGGTCAGGCATGGAAGGCGGAGGAGGAGGGCTGAGAGCGGTGGTGGCAGCGGCGAGGCTCGGGCAGCGCGATGCCTCCCTTCCCATTGGAGCAGCTCCAATCCCATTCATACTTGCGTGCAAGCAGGAGGGGGCAGGGATCCCTCAGCTGGGAAGCGAGATTTCCCGTTGCCTAACTGAGAGATCCCTGCCCCCTCCTGCTTGCACGCATGCTCAGATAGGCAGCATGAAGCCTCCCTTCACAGCTTAGTTGCTGGGGTCAGCGATGGTGGAGGCAGCTCCTGAAGCCAGCCAGAGCTAACTGCTCCGGGCTGCTGAGACTGCCGCTGCTGCGTTTCCCGGGGACATCCCGGGGATGGAATTTGTCTGGGGACTTATTTGCAAATCCGGGGACTGTCCCTGGGAAACGGGGACGTCTGGTAACCCTATCTTAGGCAGGGTTCTGAAAGCTTTCAGCTGGCGATGTTGCCCAACCCTGGGCCCCCTTCTCTCCCGCCAGAACCTCGGGTGCGCATGGGCAAGACGAGTTTATGATTCAGGGGCGTTTGGGGCTCACAACTCCCATCAGCATGGCCAATTGGTCCATGAGGCAGCAAAATCCTGTGGGTTGGCGCCTGACCTGCCGCCGCCGCCACAGAAGTGAGGGAAAGTGCCGGCAGTGGCTTCCAGTGAGATTCCACTGCTGGAGGCTGCCACCGCGCGCCTCAAGGCTGAGGTAGCCGGAGGCAGCACATTCCTGTTTAGCCTCGGGCGGCGAAATGGGACGGGCCGCCCCTGTTATAGTCCAGCAATCTCTGGAAGGCCCCAGGCTCCCCATTGCTGCAGGAGAGGCGTGTGTAAGACTCCCGCAGTTGCTTTTGGGAGAGCCGAGGCCGCAGTGGTGATGGATTGCGGTGGAGCTGAGGAAACAGAGGATCTTGGACTAGAGTGAAGACCTCAGAAGATTTGAAAGGCACCTGAGGGGAAGTTAAGGCTTCATTTAAGGCCATCTGAGAAAGCTTGTAAGTTAATTTCAACTGTGTTAACAAGGGTACTTGGCTTAAGGTTGTTGTCTAGGGCAGGAGTGGAGAACCTGTGGCCCTCCAGAGGTTGCTAGACTACAACTCCCATCATCCCTCATACTGGCCAGGCAGGCTGGGACTGATGGGAGTTGTAGTCCAACATCGTCAGAAGAGCCTCAGCTTTCCCTGTTGTGAAAACCTTTCAGAACTAAACCCCCCCATTTTTTGGTAATGTACACAATATATACAGTGTTTACAGTGGTGCCTCGCTAGACGAATTTAATTCGTTCCACAGGTCTTTTCTTAAAATGAAAAATTTGTCTAGCGAATCCCATAGGAATGCATTGAAATTTTTTTGGATTTTTTTTTGTCCATAGGAACGCATTAATTGAATTTCAATGCATTCCTATGGGAAACCGCGATTCACTAGACGAATTTTTCGTAAAACGCATTCGTCTAGCAAGGCAACCTCCGCTCAAAAAATCCTTTCGTTAAGCGGAAATTTCGTTAAGCAGGGCATTCGTTAAGCGAGGCACCACTGTATATATATTTCTTAATTTTTGTTTTCTATGTGGATACTATTTCTTGTTTCCTCCTTTTTGTGTGTGTCTTATCTCACTCTATGTGCTTGTAATTTTTATTTTTTAATAAGGAATATACCCCCCCCATTTCCCCCAAAATAAGACATACCCATAAAATAAGCCGTAGCAGGATTTCTAAGCATTTGCGCAATATAAGACACCTCCTGAAAATAAGCCATAGTGTGTCTTCTTGAGGAAAAATAAATATAATACAGTGTCTTCTGCAGAGATTTCCCGAGGCCTTTCCAGAGATGACTTCCTGACAGTTTTCCGCCCCCCCTTCCTTTCTGAAGGTCGATGAGGAAATTGCGCTCAGGTATCAGAAGGTGATGGCCGAATGGAAAGCCTGCGAGGTGATTGTGAAGCTCCGGGAGAAGGAGTCTCAAACGGCCACCAAGTTCTCCTCTGGCAGCAGCATAGATAGCCACGTCCAGCGGCTGCTCCACAGGGACTCCACCATCAGCAATGATGTAAGGCGATGCACCTTGTTGTACACGAGCGGGTCACACACCTCTTTGCTCCGACATAATGCAGAGAAGGTCCATAAATCTAGTCCAGGGGGTCAGCAACTAGAGGCCTGATAGCCCCGGTTGGCTTGAGGCCTAATTTCATTTGGCCCTTGGCCTAGTTTCATGCAGGTGCAAAGGAAGGGAATGGGAATGGGGAGAAAGAGGGAGAGGGAACAGGGTACCCTGCCCATCTTTGGCTCTGGCTCTGGACCCCCCATCTAGGCCCATCCATCTACCCCCCCCAGCAGATTGATTTGATTTTGATTTGATTTATTATATTTCTGTGCCACTTTTCATCTAAGTTCCAGTCGCCATACCATGGCACTAGTTACAGGTAGGTAGCCGTGTTGGTCTGACGTAGTCAAAACAAAATAATAAAAATTCCTTCCAGTAGCAGCTTAGAGACCAGCTAGGTAAGTTTGTCACAGGTATGAGCTTTCGTGTCCATGCACACTTCTTCAGATACACTGAAACAGCAGTCACCAGACCCTTATATATATAGTGAGAGGGTGGGGAGGGGTATTACTCAGAAGGGTGTTGGGAATGGGTGATTGGCTGATAGGAGTGGTAAACCTGTTGGTGACTGTTAACGACTGCAATTGGTCTTGCAGGAAAAAGCAAGGGGTGAGGTGCTAAAGAAAGCTTTATCGTGTATAATGAGATAAGAATCCAATGTCCTTATTCAGACCAGGTCTCTCCATGGTTTTAAGCTTGGTAAGGAGTTGCAATTCAGCAACTTCTCTTTCCAGTCTGTTTCTGAAATTTTTCTGTAATAAGACAGCTACTTTGAGATCTTGTATAGAATGTCCTGGCAGACACCATGGCAGTTTAAGGTCCAAAACAGTTTACTGCTGCGGAAGATAAGGCTTCAGCAATACAGTTCCAGACGTGTATATATATATATATATATATATATATATATATATATATATATATATATACCCAAACTGCGGCCCTCCAGATGTTTTGGCCTACAATTCCCATCATCCCTAGCTAACAGGACCAGTGGTCAGGGGTGATGGGAATTGTAGTCCAAAACATCTGGAGGGCCGAAGTTTGGGGGTGCCTGCCTTAATCACTTATATAGATGGTACTGGGCCATTGCCATAGCGACTGGCTTGGCTGACCTTGCACCTCTTGCCTTATCTCATACATGGGGTGTTTTGTGCCCATGAAAGAACTTTGCCCCTTCCTCCATGTCCAGTTCTTCCAACTATATCAGGTGGTGCCTCAGACCTTCACATTCCTGCTGGAGGCCTATGTGTTCGTTGAATCCTTCCTTCCTTTCATGATAAAACATCTTGCCCTTCAGGTGTTTATATCCGTCGATGAAATGGACCCGGTAGAGCGAGACCTGAAGGTTCAGGAAGACCCATCTTTGACCAGGGTCTGCAGCGATGCGCCAACAGTCATTGTGGCCGTGGAGCAGCAGCAGTCGGTAGAATTTGACTCCCCCGACTCCGGGCTCCCGTCCTCCCGGAATTACTCCGTCACGTCGGGCATCCTGTCCAGCATTGATGACGGGCAGAGCGTCTGCTTTGAGGACGGGGCCGAGGAGGAAGCTGGCTCTGATCCACAGAGGCAAGATTCCGATCAGGATCCTCAGGCCAAGGGCCCGGAAACCCAGGAGTTAGTAACCGAGGAACAGCTCTGTTCCCAGATGGACTGTAAGGAACCTGCAGAGGCGGCCATCTCCGTGTGTTCTGCGTCTTATACGGTAGGTAAGAGGGACCCTGTAGAGATGGGCAACCTGTGGCTCTTCAAATGTTGCCGGACTACGACTCCCATCACCCCTGACCATTGGCCTTGCTGGCTCAGGCTGATGGGGTTTGGAGTCCAACAGCATCTAGAGAGAGCCACTGCTTCACTATTCCACCCTACTCTCTTGGACAGCCCCGAATGCTGCATTTTGGTGATCCAAAAAGTCAGAACTCTTCAGGTCTGTTTCATTGGGCCCTGCCCTCTCTTTCCCCCCGAACTTAAAACAATGCCCCCTTTTTTGCTTATAGGACGGCAGGGCATATTGCAAAGTTAAACAAAGCTGAACACATTTTAACCAAGTTAAAAAATCAACTAAACTTTTGAAAAGAAATATAAGCAATCTCAGTCTTGAGTCCGGATAGACAGGCCTCAACGGAAGAACTATCACCAGGCATCTAAAGCAATATAGTGTTGCTTAGAAGAATGACTCTGCAAGTTCTGCAGGTTGAGGAGTATGTGCCCATAATTGGGGTGCTGTTGCAGAGAAGGCCCCGCGCCCAGTGGCCTCAGTAAGCAAGGGCGCCTGAAGCAGGGCCTCCGTTGAAGATCTCAGCAAATGGGTGTTTTTATGGGGGGAAAGGGTCCAGTTGATTTGCTGTCTCCTCACAAGGAGGAGCACTTGAACACAGAATGAAATAAGCAGTGTTCCTGGTGTAAATGAAGGGCTGGGATGCATTAGATCAGGGGTAGTCAACCTTTTTATACCTACTGCCCACTAATGCATCTTTCTTGATGGTAAAATTTCCTTACCGCCCACCAGTGCTCGATGGAAGGAGGATTCAGCTTGTGCCGTAGAACCCCCTACCGCCCACCTAGAATCCCGAAACGCCCACTAGTGGGCGGTAGGGACCAGGTTGACAACCCCTGCGTTAGATCAAAGTTGGGGAACCTTAGACCTGGGCTAGGGGGGGACCTTCATAGGCTATGTTTTGACAGATCTAAATCAATCACACTGAACTGCAGAACTGAGTAGGTCCCACACAGAATTCCCAAAGGAATTCTAAGATACTAGTCCTCATGCTGGCTGTAGCGAAAGAATGAAATGCAATGAAAAGCGCATTTGAACCTCTTGGGGGTTTTTGGGTGGTGGTGAAAAACCTTTTTTGCTCTCTTCCCCCCCATTACAGAAGGCAAGAGATACAGAACAATTAAATCAAGAACAAATAGATTAAAAAACAGTTTTTATCCAAGAGCTAGAACCATCTTAAATGCTGTAACTAAATAATATGACCTTGGGGGGTTGCGATGTTTGTGTATGTGTGGCTGTAATTGTGTTTTTGTTTTTATGAGATGGCATTCAATTTCATTGTACTATGTACAATGACAATAAAGTATCTATCTATCAATTAATAAATCAATGATAATTATAATAAAATTTAGTAGTGGTTTTGTGTGTGTGTGTGTGTGTGTGTGTGTGTATGTTTAAAACACACTCAAGTTTCCAAAATATCAGATTGCAACAGAGAAGTCGTGTTTTATTCAGCAACGCCTCTGTGACGTATGCTTGTATCTTCTAGATAGAAATGTTGGACACTGTTGCCTTAAACTTGCACAGAATCGATAAAGATGTACAGAGGTGTGATCGGAATTATTGGTATTTCACCGCTGAAAACCTGGAGAAACTACGGAACATTATGTGCAGGTAAGTGGAACCCGGATGCTCGCAGGCGCAGAGTCTGGGATTCAGCAGGGGTGGAGCCTGACAGTTTGAGGGTGGAGCCTGTTGGAGCAAGGGGCGGAGCTACAGAAGCAAATAATGATAATATAGTCCGAAAACCAGGTTAGGAGAGTAAGAATTCAAATTTTCAGGAGGATGTTCCAAGTTCAGAGAAGCTTCGTGAGAACTTTCCTCCGGATCCCAGTTTATTTAAGAGAGGTTTCAAGCGTATGACTCCATTTCCCTTCCCTCTGTTGCAGTTACGTTTGGGAACATTTAGACGTTGGCTACGTCCAAGGAATGTGTGACCTCCTGGCTCCACTCATGGTTATACTTGACAAAGGTTAGAAGTCTTCATGGTATCTGTGCAGCCCCATATAATATATATATACAGTATTCCTTTATACCACACTTCCACATTCATGCTAAGCCATAGTTTACCTTAGCTTACAATGACGTAAGCCAGGGGTCAGCAACCTTTTTCAGCCATGGGCCGGTCCACCGTCCCTCGGACCATGTGGTGGGCCGGACTATATTTTGAAAAAAAATAATGAACGAATTCCTATGCCCCACAAATAACCCAGAGATGCATTTTAAATAAAAGTACACATTCTACTCATGTAAAAACACACTGATTCCCGGACCGTCCGTGGGTCGGATTGAGAAGGCGATTGGGCCGGATGCCTACCCCTGACTTAAGCTATCCCAAAGCCACCTTTTCTGATTATTCAATTTGTCAGGGGTGGGTGCTGAATCTTCCTGGATTTACTAGAACTTACTAGAATATTCTCGTGCTTTCTGGACAAAGCATGTCCACAGCTGTTGTTATTCTTAGAGTCCTGTGAGAACTCAAGGTCAGTGCTTAGAGACAGAGATATAAACCTGCCGCTGAGCAACGCCTGAATTCTTTGTCGTCTTCTTTTTCTCTCTGTTTTGGTTTCTTTATATACCGTGTGTTTTTGCTTCTGCAAAAGCAAGGTTTTTGCCTTGTTGGGGATCCAGGAAGTTCCTGTATGCTTTTTAAAACCTCGGTAAACTTTTACTGAAGAACTCTGCCTGTGTGTTTTACTCCTTTGTACTCTACACGAAGATGAACTTCCTTTACTCTGCTGATTTGGAGTTGCCCAGTTATGGAGACACCAGTTTGCTGGACTTGGGCCCTGGCCCTGACAAAATTTTATTCTAAATACAACTGACTGATGGACTTTTTGGTGTGAGAGAGAAAAGGAACTTGTAATATCTGGAATTGAAGTTTGAAAAAATATTGGTATACAGAATGCAGAATGGTTGGATGTTATTGAGTGAATACTATATTTAGCTGCAGGACAGAGAACTTGGAAGTCTTTTATCTTTATGATTTTCTCTCTTCTTTCCCTTTTTTCTGTCTTCCTTTATTTCTTTTCTTCTTCTTCTTTTTGCCTCCATTCCTTTTTAGATCAAGCATTTCTTTTCTGTGTATTACATAAAATATACTTTGCATCGAGTATGAATTTTTGTATATCTATGGGCAAGTATCAATAAATATATATTTTAAATCTATCTATCTATCTATCTATCTATCTATCTATCTATCTATCTATCTATCTATCTGATGGTTGTACTGGTTCACAGGTCAATCCTAAACATGTCTACTCAGAAGTAAGTCCTATTGAATTAAATGGGACTTACTTCTAGGAAAGTGGAGTTAGGATTGCAGCCTTAGATTGCAAGCTTAAACACTAGGGAGTGAGCCCCATTGAACACAGTAGGGCTTACATCTGAGTAAACATGTATAATAGGATTGCACTGTTTCTTGATTAAAAAGCAGATTTACCCTTTAAAAAAGCACTGCTTCACTGTTCTTGTTTTAAATTAATTCCTGTCTGTGTTTGATTTCAGATGAGTTGGCTTACAGTTGCTTCACCCACCTCATGAAGAGAATGAGTCAAAATTTCCCTAACGGAGGTGCCATGGACACACATTTTGCAAACATGAGGTCCCTGATCCAGGTGAGGCTTTGCATGCCTATGTTTTTTTTAAAAACCACATTCAACTGTCCTGTTCCGTCCATTTGAAGCTGAAGGCAGTTTAGCGAAATTAAAATGGGCACAAAACGAAAGACTGGAACCAAATTAAATGCAATCCACGAAACAGCAGCACTAAACCAATGTTTTGCTGCCCACAATTAAAGCCCTCCCCCGAAAGCTTTAGTGCAGCTGGTGCTCTCCAGATGTTTTTTAGTACAGGGGCCGTAGAGCATGTGCAGAAGGCCCCAGGAGCGATCCCCAGCATCTCCTGTAGAAACGGGAGACCCTTCTCTGAAATCCTGCTACCAATCATTGTAGACAATCCTGAGCTACATGCATCAATACCCAGCCACCGGCATAAGACAGCTTTCTGTGTTCCCATCACCCCCCAGCAAGCATGGCCATGCTGGCTCTGGCTGATGGGAGCTGTAGTCTCAAACATTTGACGGGCGCCAGGTTGGCAGACTTAGTCAGTGGCACAGAATTCGCCTGGCACCTAAGGGCCAAATGAGGTTTGATCCCTCCTTCAGTTTCCTGCAAGAACGCTGGGACAGACATCCCATTTGTCCAATCGCCCTGCTGTTGATCTTGTAGCGGCGCTGGCTGCAGATTTTGGGCCATTGGGCAGGACGGCATCACGGCTGCCCATTTGCTTGCCTTCTCCCTCTAGGCCCCATCAGCACATAAATCCAGAGGTGCGCAAGCTTCGTGTGGCCCTCATACTGTATCTAGTTCCCAGCTCACAAGCGCAGTGTCTCCCATTCCCATTATCCCTGCACAGAGGAGGGCATCGCTCAGAGGTTCAACCATGGAGCGCGGCAGCTAGAGTGGCCTAGAATCCTTTGGAAAGATGCTCTAGCCGGCACACTCCGTGGTCAGGCGCCTGAGTGCAGGTGGGCATCCTCTGCTCAGTTTCCTCTCTGGACACCTGGCAGCCCAGAGCTGAGGACGGTGGGGAGGGAGGGGCTGGAGCAGCTCCCCACCTCTGCTATCTCTGGGCAGGGGGCCAGTTCCTATGTGGACTGTGCAATTATTCTGACTTCTCAGCGCATCTCCCTAAAAGGGGGAAAGCTCTGCAGCAGGGTTGTGAGGGCAGCTCAAACGCCTCCCTGGGACTTACTTCCGAGTAGACACATGCATGAGATCAGGCCGGCAGGTCTGGAAGAAGGGAACGTTATAATAATAATAATAATAATAATAATAATAATAATAATAATAATAATAAATTATTATTTATTATTTATACCCCGCCCTTCTGGCTGGGTTTCCCCAGCCACTCTGGGCGGCTTACAACAGAAAAATGAAAAAAAAAATTAAACATTAAAAGCCTCCCTAAACAGGGCTGCCTTCTAAAAATCTGGTAGCTGTTTTTCTCTTTGACATCTGATGGGAGGGCGTTCCACAGGGCAGGCGCCACCACCGAGAAGGCCCTCTGCCCTTGGCTTCTCGCAACGAGGGAACCGTCAGAAGGCCCTCGGTACTGGACCTCAGTGTCTGGGCAGAACGATGGGGGTGGAGACTCTCCTTCAGCTATAGGGCAGGGAGGTGCCTGCAAACTTAAATCTGGAGCCCGTGCGCTTGGGCTGGAAGAGATAATGAATGATGGTTGACACGGGTTCGTGTGAGGAGAAGAATGGATGCCAAAGTGTGGAGAGGAGATTGTAAAGGAGAGTGGGGGGGGAGAGAGAGAGAGAGCGTGTGGAAAGGGGCATTGTGGGAAATTAAGATGGTCCCCAGTGCCAGTCAGAGCACCTGGCTGGAATTCTGTTTCAATGTGGTGGCCAGCTGGGAGTCCATCATCCGCCCAAGGTCGCCAGGTTCTGATGCAGCCCCCTCACCAAAAAGAGCCTTGTGGCACCTTAGGAACCAAGCCTCCTATCTCCTTCTGTGGCCATCACCTGCCTTGAGCTCCCCAGCTCTTCCCGCTTCTGGGTTGGAGGCCCAAAAATCTCACCTGACGGCCAGGCCATGGTTGGTGTGGCCTGCTGCCAAATCTTTGCGGTTCAAAATCCTGAGACCTTGCAAGCCCCTGATTACACAGCTGGACTGTAGCTCGGATATCTGTGTTGTCAAATATTCAAAACTGGAACTCATTTTGTCTCTGTGTTGGTGTTGTCGTTTTCAAATCCCCCCCCAAAAGATTCTGGATTCCGAACTCTTCGAACTGATGCACCAGAACGGGGATTACACTCACTTCTACTTTTGCTACCGTTGGTTCCTGCTGGATTTTAAGAGAGGTAAGATGCTTGAGCCACATATTGATCATGGGACCAGAAGGGTTGGGTGGCATCTTGGGGGGGTCATCTAGTCTGACCCCAACGTGCGCTTAGTAGATTCTGCCATTTCAGGATGCATAAACAGCATCCCTGGCAGGTGACTCCTCCAAGTCTAAAGATGCCATTAGAGATTATTTTTATTAGTCTTATTTTTTTCCCATGGGAGTAGCGGGTGGGAATTAATGTCGTCAAGAAAACTGTTGTGACCATGATGCGTTTGAGTAACTGTCTGCTCTCTGCAATGTTTGTTCCTTCCCTTCAGAATTGTTGTACGAGGATGTTTTTACAGTGTGGGAAGTTATTTGGGCAGCAAAGCACATCTCTTCAGAACATTTTGTCCTTTTCATTGCCTTAGCACTGGTAGAGGCCTACCGAGAGATTATCCGCGATAACAACATGGACTTTACTGATATCATCAAGTTTTTTAATGGTAAGGGAGCCTAGCTCAATGCAATTTCACTCTCTCTCTTTATCTATTCTTTTTTTCAAGGACTCCGATGTTGTTCAGTTTAAGATTGTGGACGTTTAGGGAAAGCTTTTTGTTTTGTTTGTTTAGGAAGAAAGGGATTTGGGCAGAGGGAGGACAGGAGCAGATCAGAATTCAGTCCCGATCATCTGTATTTTGGAAAGCTTCCTGTTTTTTTCCACCAGTTCTCTATGGTTGGGCATGATAGTTCCTGAGGCAGAGGAGCAGGTTTCTGTCTGTGTTCAGATGCCGCCACACACCATTTTGAATCAAGACGGTGGACCAAACCTTTCAGAACAACTCAAGATTGTCACCAAATTTGGTGTGATGGTTCCTGAGATCCAGGAACAAACTTTTTGGATACAACCCAGTGCCACCTTGAATCAAGACAGCAGGCTGCAACTTTCAAAACTGCGCTTCTTCTAATCATTTTTTTTGTTTGGTTTGTTTCTTAAAATGCCTGAGCAACGGCAGGTACGAGGCTTCCACTTGGAAACAAAAGCTATGCTTTCCTTTCTGATTATTCTCATCTCAAGCTGAAAGCTGTGAACTTGTTCCTGGGATGAACTGCAACAGAAAAAGGCACTCTCTGCATCTCAGAAGTGTCAGCATCCTAGTCTACATTTTCCTTGACATTGAACTTTTTGAAAATGGGGCCGTTGGGTTTTTCTTTGTAGTTTCCAGGTGAAGATAGCTCAGCGGTTAATGTGAACAAAGAGCATATCTGTGTTATCTGTTTTCTGTGTGGGCTTAATAGCCATATATCTAATTGGGGAACAGGAGCTGGAAGAGCAGCTGTTTTGGCTCAGTGTTTTTAAATGATAAGAAGCACTTAGAAGGCCATCTCGACCCAAGGATGCTCTGTGGTTTTAGCATGGACATTACATGAGCACGTAGTGCTTAAGTTAAAGCATCCGGAACTCCATTGCTAAATTTAGTCCAGAAAACTATTCTAATGGACTATTGTGACTCGGCAAGGTGGACCGGGCAACTGCAACGTGACTGCGGCATTAATCTTACATGGACAGCTCTGGTCCTTTAAGCTGCAAGCGTCCAAGTAATGGGGCTAGAATAGCCTTATCCCAAACAAGAGGTTTTGCTGAGTATTCCTCTAGTGAAAGCTTAGCTAACTGGTCAGTTGAGCTTATTGGGAACTGATATAAAAATGGAGGGCACAAGGAGAAGGGGATGACAGAGGACGAGATGGTTGGACAGTGTTCTGGAAGCTACGAACCTGAGTCTGACCAAACTGCGGGAGGCAGTGGAAGACAGGAGTGCCTGGCGTGCTCTGGTCCATGGGGTCACCAGGAGTCGGACACGACTAAACGACTAAACAATAACGAGGAGCCAATATATACACTAGTGGCCAAAATTGTGGAAACCTTTTGGGAAAAGTGTATTTCTGAGGTTTGAAAAAGGAAGCACAACTGCATATCAACTAAAAAAAGCTATTGCATATAAAACTAAGTTGTGCTTCCTTTTTCTGTTTATTTGGCTACAACTTTTGATAGAATACAGATAATTGAACAAACTTTGTTGCATTACATTCTTCATTAAATTTTCTTTCCATCGAGATATATTTTTATGGTATTACTAAAACAAAAAGTGGCGTTATGATCCAACAAACCTCAGACATACACTTTTTCCAAATGGTTTCCACAATTTTGGCCACTAGCGTGTGCTCCCAGGCACTCTCAGCTTCCACCACTCACTTTTGCCTCTGTCTCCTCACACTACTGGTCCTCCCCCTCCTCTTACTTCTGTTGCGTGTTTTGTGCAGAAATGGCAGAGCACCACAGCGCACAGGAGATCCTGAAGATCGCGAGAGATCTGGTCTGCAAAGTGCAAACGCTGATCGAGAACAAGTGAGCGCAGACGCAGAGGAGGAACGAGAGCAGCAACTGCAACCTGGCCTGCACCTTTTAGGGGGGGGGGGAGGAAGGGGGAACGAGAATTTGCCTGCACTTGTCACTTCAATTAATGGTTTACTGGCATCTTCTTCCATGTAATAATGTTTGTAAATACCCGAGAGAGTTCTTTCCAGGAGAAGAAAAAGCACACAGGAAAAACAAGGTGGCTTCCCACCAGGAGTTGAGGTTGTGTACAAGAGTCTTCACTGCAGACTCTGTATTTCAGGGCCAAAAAATGTTTGTCTTTCGTTTCTCCAGTTTGTGGCGTAGAGTTTCCCAGTGGTCAAACAGTGGCGAGCATGTGCAGAAGGGAGACTGATGTGTGCGGGCCACCCCCCACTGTAATGTGTGCAAAGCCTTGTCCGTCTTTGAACCCACCTACCCACTTGCAGGAGATCCTTCCCAACGCCCCACCTTCTCGCCATTATTTCAAGAGCATCTCCCTGTTCTAAGCCAGCAGCATCTATGAAAAGCTGCTCCAAATTCTGTGACGAGATCGGGCGTAGACCGAGGTGGGGCATCCTTCTGAGGTGTATAGGCAAAGGACCTTGTGCCGAAAAAACAAGCCTGTATGTCTCTGTAGCTCGTCTGCAAACTGGAGCCCCCCCCCCAGCGTTTGCAGCACAACGGAAGCTCTGTGGAAGTTAAGTGCCAAAAAACAGGCTTCCCTTTACTTATGTCACCCCTATGAAGCATTTTATCCTGAAGCGCTTGGCCCTGAACAGGGAAACCAAGATAACCAGCCACGGATAGAGAAAGCTCACCAAAAAATAGTGGGAAAGGGAAGGCAGGTAGTCCCATTTCCCCCCCCTGCACAACGAGGGCTAAGAACCTTGATTTTTCTTTTAAAAAAGAGAGCAACCAGCCAAACTGTGGAGCCCCAAGAGGTGCTGAATTCTACAAATGCATGAAATAATTATGTATACTTGCCCCGATTTCCTTCTCCGTTGCCAGTTTGAGGATCTTTCAGTTTTTATGGCGCCTCGTCGTTCTTCAGCTTTTTCTGTTATATAGACCGTTGTGAACAGGGCGAAACCTTGTTGCTGGTTTGCAGAGGCTCACAGCCCGCCTCGCAAGGGGTGCATCACCCTTCGTGATTCAACCCAGTGCTGGAGAAAGATATGGGTGGTGGGGCAGCTAGCCCCCAAAGCATCGCTGGCTTCCATCTAGTTGGGTTTGTTTTGTTCCTTTTCCCTTGGAATGCAATAGAGGGAAAAGTCTTAATCAGGAAACTGACTCTTTTTTTGGCTAATGCTGGCATGCTCACGTGGTTTGTCCCTTAGTCCTGTCGTTTTTCCTCTTTCTTCCTCGTGCCAAGTTAAGTGTTCGAAACATGCATGGTTCTGCCAGACAGTGTTGCAGGTGAGGAAACTGAGTTTCCGATTTTGTGTGCATTTTCATTCAGTTGAAAGGTGAAGTCTTTAAAATCCCCAAAACGCCCTCGGGTCTCCCCTTTAACCCTGATGGGTTCATCCATGTTTTAGAAATTAAAACACAGTGCACTACATTTTTGGAGAATGTATTATATACACGACACTTTACTATGTAAAAAAAAAAACAGAGAGAGAAAAAGGAAACACAACCAAAAGAAAAAGAAAAATTAACGAATTTAACTGTGCAAACTTTGTTGTACCTGTTTATTATAATGTTTCTGCATAATAGTATTTTATGAATATTGTGTACTGCCTTATTTTTGTCAGGAGCAGAATATTTTCTTTATTGCTCAAGAGTTTATTTATCTTTTAAGTGCAACCAATGGATTAAAAGAAAATACATATTGTCAAAGGTTTTTCTAATGAGTAAAAAGTTTTCTTTGTCGCTCATAAAACGAGAACAATGACCCTGTAAGAATGGAAGTGTGACTTTGCCACCTAAGACCAAAACTTACATCTAGGCCAGACTTCCTACAGTGGACAAGCAATTATCTCCTTTGGTAACAAGGGTCATAAACTCCGACAATGAGGACTCCATTCAAATTATTGTGGGTTCTTATTCTTCTTGTTTGTTGCTTGTCACCAAAAGTCTCCAGCGACTTACAGCACATTTAAATATATTAATATAAATGGGCCGTACTATAAAAATGAAACAAAACAACCCCCATAATAAGCAGCCACAGGAAAGGTATGGTCCCCACACTGGTAGCCGCAAACAACATCTTGCTGCGGCGAGCATTCCAGAGACAGGGAGCCACCACTGAAAAGGCCCTTCTCCTGTGTCACCACCCTCCATGCCTCCCTCAGAGGGAGACCTAGAAAAGAGCCTCAGAAGGATGTCTAAACATCTGGGCAGGTTCATAGCTTGAGGGCGCGTTCCAGAAGATACTGTGGTCCTGAGGTGCGATGAGCTCTATTGCTCAAAAGCAGCCTTTTGAATTTTCAATCGCAGTTTCGACAGCACTGGTGGTTCTATGATCTGCTTGACTCGAATTGCGTCAGCCACCAGGATGGCCATGTGAAGGCCACTTTCAAAGGCAGCCCCATGCAGAGTGCAATGCAGTAGTCCAACCCTGAGGTCATACCGGAGTCCTGCTTCAGCCATCCAAAGCAAAATGGCGTATCTAGGCCAGCATCCTGTTCTTGGTCGTGACAAAACAGCCCCCACACCACTTCCCTGAAAACCTCTAGCTGGATGTACAGGAGGAGGAAAAAGAGGTTTGCCAGGTGACTTCAACTGATGCAGCTTGCTGTTCAAAATAGACATCACACATCCCTAAAGCAGAGCCACAAGCAGGAGAGGCCAGCATGTTCAAGGGAATACTGAAATGCACCCAAGTAGCAACAAAACGTTTCCAATTTTCTGAACAGCTTAATGAGGACTAAACATGCACAGCAGTCATCTAGAAAAGGAAAACGAGGAGAGGGGTGGAATGGACTGGCAGGAGGCAAGTCTAGCCAGAAGCGCTCCTCATAGATTGCAACATTTCATCGCAGCACAGGCTCGGAGCTTATTACGATTTCTGTGCAGCCTTAATGCAGTCATGCAATTACAGATGCTGACACTAGGTGGCAGACTATCCCCATTGCAATAGATGCTTAGGAAAGGCCAGGCCTCTCTGCAACAAAATGTTACGGTTTGCACAGGGCTCTGCTTCAGGGTCCCAGCCAGACATGAACTCTCTGCCAGGATACACCCGCCTCTTCTCTGCCCAGGTTCCAGTCCCCCCCCCCCCACCAAGAAACATGGTGCATTCACATACTAGCATCCTGCAAAATGTTAGAAGGATCTCCATTCAGTGCGCCATTGTTCATGCAGCCCGAACTAGCAGTGAAGCAGGTGTTTATTCCCAGGTAAAAGGGGACAACCTTGCAGCCTGCATCTCATCCTTGCCTCCTTTGATGTGGCTCTGCTCTAACTAAAGCAAGAAAGCAACATATTGACCATGGAGGCTGGTCTATTTGGGCAAATGTACCAATCTGTTTGTCCTCACCTGCCTTACTTACAACCTGTCCAGGGGTTGGCATTACCTGTCAGTTTCCTTCTCCTTGAGTCTCTGGGTCACCCATGGAGAACTCAGCAGAGAGGAGGATGGTGGCAGTAGTAGAATTGGTTGGCTGTGACGCCACCTACTGTTAGTCTCCTTGCCTTCGGCCCAACCAGCTGCCAGTGACACATGACCTGTAGGCACCCCATGAGTGTGTCACATGCCTGGATGCATCTCCCCAAAATAGGTAGAACAGAACTTTGGACTTACCATATTCAGATCCTTCTCTATAGTGGACTGTATCCTTGAATGGGTGGTAATCCGTGGCACCGAGAAGAGGCACATAGAATTGCAGAGTTCGAAGGGACCCTGAGGGTCATCTAGTCCAACCCTCTGCAACGCAGGAATCTTTTGCCCAACGTGGGCCTTGAACCCACGACCCTGAGATTCAAGAGTCTCGGGCTCTACTGACTGAGCCACTCCGAACGCATCTATGGCAGATCCTCTGCAATGGAACAGGTAACCACAGAGATGAATCTAAGGGGCTGTTGTTGCCCCCACCCCCCAACAACTGGTATTCAAAGGCATTCTGTCCTGAATCAGAGTCCTCCCCCCCCCACTCCGCTATCATGGATATCAGCCACTAGATCCAACCTCCACAAATTGATCTTATCTCATTTTAAACCCAGCACTCATGGTATCCCAGTGCCCCAAGTGATTTCTGCATTGAGTGTGGCTTTCCAAATCTACTGCCAATTTCACTGCATGACGCCCAGGCTCTACTCTCATTGGAGGGGGGGAGAGAGAGAGAAAGGAAGAATCTCTTACTTTATAAGAACCCAAGAGACCTGTTGCCTTTGTCCATGGAGTTTTCTTGGCAGGGATACTGGAGTGGCTTGCCAGTTCCTGCTCCAGGTGAATAACGTTTAGTCAAAACTCTCCACTATGACCTGTCCATCTTGGGTGGCCCTGCACGGCATAGCTCATAGCTTCTCTGACTTATTCCAGCCCCTTCGCCACGACAAGGCAGTGATCCATGAAGGAGCTGGACCATAAAGCTCCATTGGCGAGCCGAGAGCTGGACCATAAAGAAGGCTGATCGCTGAAGAATTGATGCTTTTGAATTATGGTGCTGGAGGAGACTCTTGAGAGTCCCATGGACTGCGAGAAGATCAAACCTATCCATTCTGAAGGAAATCAGCCCTGAGTGCTCACTGGAAGGACAGATCGTGAAGCTGAGGCTCCAATACTTTGGCCACCTCATCAGAAGAGAAGACTCCCTGGAAAAGACCCTGATGTTGGGAAAGGTGGAGGGCACTAGAAGGGGACAACAGAGGACGAGATGGTTGGACAGTGTTCTGGAAGCTACGAACATGAGTTTGACCAAACTGCGGGAGGCAGTGGAAGACAGGAGTGCCTGGCGTGCTCTGGTCCATGGGGTCACGAAGAGTCGGACACGACTGAACGACTAAACAACAAAGAGACCTGTTGTATCAGATCAGTGGCCTATCTAGCCCAGCCTCCTGTTCTCAGTGGCAAATCAGGTTCTGGGAAGCACAAAACTGGAGTACAACACAGCTCTCTCTCCTCAGGTGGTTTCCACCAACAGGTATTTGCAAGCATACTGAAGCAGCCAATCACAGCTAGTAGCCCCTGACAGCGTTATCACCCAAGAATCCTTTTTTGGTAGCCATCACTGCCTCTTGTGGGACCCAAACCCCTAGTTCAACTACACACTGTGTGTAGTCCCTTTAGGCCTGTCCCGAACCCGTCAGCACTGCGTTTCATGAACGTCCACGAATTCCGGCACTATGAGAATTGTAGGAAAACATTTCCCGATCCATTTTCTACATGCCACACATTAACTTCATACAATTCTATCATGTTCCCCTACCCACCGCCTCCAAAATCTGGAACAACAGGCTGTGTTGCTGCCCCCTCAAAAGAAAAAGCAAGCGGTGTCTGGGAAGGAAAGCAAGCCTGGCATTTTAAAACTCTGTCTTAGGGTTTGACCTGAAAATCTGACCCACTCGGAATCTCCAAGGGAATGAGTACTATACTATCTAGGGGAGGAGCCAAAAGCAAGAGTGGGAGGAGCTTGTTTCCAGCTGCTCATAGCTCCGCCTTCCGTGTTCTTGAGGCTCCGCCTCGGAGGCAACAAGCCAAAGCCTCTCTCCCTTTCTCTCTTCCCCAGAAATGTTGAGGAGCCTTGCTTTGTTCCTACCAGGTCCCACTGGGCTGTGCTCCTTCCCTTAAAAGCTCCACTCTTCTGAGGTTGATATGCCTGGCAGATCAAAGTTGAACGAGGAAGCGTCCACCCCCAAAAAACTGGAACAACAACAACAAAAGCCACACACAGAGGCCACTGGGTACTTGGCAGGGAATTCTCAACCCTCCCTGCAGCCACAGATCCGAGAGTAAGGCACAACATGGTCCTCATCTTCAGAGGAAATGTGGGTCAACCAGGCCAACTTACTACCCAGGGGCTCTTTATTTCCGCTTTCAACCTGGGCTTGTGAAAACACCTTGAAAAATGCAGCAACTTATGAGGTTGTCATCTCAGGGGGGGGGGGGGACCGAGGCACCATAAACCCCATTGAAGTCTCTCATCCCAATGCCCACTTCCTGGGCATGACTTGATTCTCTCTTGCAGTCGTCTGAATGGGGCCATGGGAACCTCAGCTGGGCTGAATACACAGCAGCAGAATTCGACCGCCCCCCCACCCTCAATCCACGCAGAGAGAAAATAACGTTATTGCAAATCGTGCATGTTTAAGAAGAAGAAGAAGAATTAAAAAGCGGCAAAGGGACAAAGGCGAACACAGCAAGTAGTTTATAAAACGAGACCGTTTAGGAATTACAAAAAAAATAAAGTCCAGTTGTGTGCAATTTTTTTCTCTCTCCTTTTATTAGACAGAGGGTTTCCTTAAAATGCCAGTAACAAGTCACAGTGATTATTGATGGTTGAACTGAAATGCAAATATACGGAAAGGAAAAAAAAATACTGCAACATGTCGCGTATGTTTTTTTAAATATGGTTTTACCCTGGTCCACCAAACCATCTGTCTTTGAAAGATGCTCATTTAAAAAGGATAACTCTGTCTTCTCTCTCCAAAAGGAAGAGATTATTGTTTGTTTGTTTGTTTTTCAAATTTTCTGTTAACGTGTCTAATATTCCTGCAAAGGGGGAGGGGGGAAGAAATCAGCCTTCTCAACGGCCTTCATTTGATAACAATATTTATATATATATGTAGCTATAGGCAGGTAGATATATATATAAATATATAATATATATATTTCTATGATTCTCTTCTTCTTCTTCTTCTTCTTCTTCTTCTTCTTCCTCTTCTTAACTATGCAAAGTCTCTCCATAAAGAGATCAGCCTTATTTTTTTTTAAAAAAAACAAACCTACGAAGAAGCAACGCATTAAAAAAATAAAAATAAAACGGGGTAGGAAGGGGGAAAACGTCTTAAGAACATCATTATAGTCATACTTCGTTGATTACATGGAAAAAAGGGGGGATTAATAATCACTATGTAGGACTGTTCATTAAATGTTCTGATTGGGGGAAATTCAAGTGCAGTAGTAGCAGGTCCTGATTTTTCTCAATTACCAGGCTGCCTAATAGAAATCAGGAAAGGGAAAAGAGGGAGGAGAAAGAAGAAAAGAACAAGCGTGTGTCTTGTGTGTGTTAATCTTTTTTTTTTGTATGTCCCCATTCCCCCCCCCTCCTCCCCAGACCTGTTGCACCCTCCCCTCTTCCTCCTCCCTCCTCACTTCACAACGGGTGGTAGGGGTGGGGCAACGCAGTTTGGAATGTATGGAGTTTCGGCCGGGCGCCCGGCGGCCCCTAAGCCAGCTTCAAGGTGCTCACTGGGAAGGAAGGCATGGTGACCATTGTGACGGGGTTCAAGACCGTCTGCCCCACCAGCTGCGGGTGGTGCACCACCTGAGTCCCGACGGCCGGCTTGGCCATGACGGCCGGCTGCCCCAGGCCGGCCGTTCCGTTCACTTGCTGGTGAGAGATGGTGTGGGCGATGTGGCTGACCACCGGCTGGCTGACCGCCACGGGCTGCGGGTAGAGGGGGAGCTGCTGGCCCAGGTGCGCCACGTGGTTGAGGGCGGCCGGGTGCACCGTGATGTGGCCGATGGGCTGGGCGGCGGCGGCGAGCTGCACCTGCGGGCTGGAGGCGGAGGAAGGGGCGATGTGAGCGATGTGCTTGGCCGGCGGCCCCTGCAGGACGTGGTTGACAGTCTGAATGACGGAGGCATGCGTGGTGGCAGTGTGGGCGATAACAGTCGATTGCACGGTGGAGGCCGCCACCAGGTGAGTCTGTGCGGGGACGATGGCCTGGGGAGGCACCAGTGCTTGGGGCTGAAGGGGGGGCTGCGCGTGCGGCGGCGGAGGGGCGTGCTTCTGGGCCAGAGGCAGGATGGACGGGTGGTGCGAGGCGGCGAGGGGGAGCGCTGCCTTCATGTGCTCGGGGTGCTGGCGGTGGGACGGCTTCGGCAAGGAGTTTGCCGGCCGGTCGTCTTCCATGTCTTCGTCCATGTTATCTTCACCCTCTGTGGGGAGGACAAAACGAGGGCACGTGTTATTTATTACATCTTTGAAATTTTTACTTTTTGGGAAATGATTTCACAAATATAAAATTATAACAATGCAACCGTAGGTAACGGGACCCCTGACCATTAGGTCCAGTCGTGGACAACTCTGGGGTTGCGGCGCTCATCTCGCGTTATTGGCCGAGTACAGCTTCCAGGTGGCCAGCATGACAAAGCAGCTTCTGGCGAACCAGAGCAGCGCAGCACAAAGAAACGCCGTTTAACTTCCTGCCACAGCAGTGCCTATTTATCTACTTGCACTTTGACGTGCTTTCAAACTGCTAGGTTGGCAGGAGCTGGAACCGAGCAACGGGAGCTCACCCCGTCGCGGGGATTCAAACCGCCGAATCCCCGTCGCGGGGATTCAAACCGCCGACCTTCTGATCGGCAAGCCCTAGGCTCAGTGGTTTAACCCACAGCACCAGCCGCGTCCCAATGCAACCATACACATCCACATTTAAAGAATCCTCCGAATCTCTGGACTTCCCACCTTCCCTTTCATGGGTCCTATTATCAAACCTTTTCTACTGCATCTTTTTCCAATAGTACGTATTTTGTATAACTCCGTTATCTCCATAGTACTTGCTCTGGGTTTGAAATGAGGCACATTTTGCACAAGGCTATCGACCGCTAGGGACCAAGCGAAGATGCCTGGGTGACGCCTGGCATCTCCACCCTCTGGAGTTGCGTGCTTGGGGATCATTGAATCTCGACTGTTTTCAGGCACTAATGCCACATTCTGTAGAATTCTATCAGTTCTTTTTTATCTACAAAATCGGAATGAATTTCAGGAACCATAATGTTTTTTTCTCTCTGCAGCCGGAGCAGGAGCAGTGAAAAGCTTTACAGTTAATTGCTGCAGCTTGTCTTCACTTACCGCACCCCACTGCCCTGCTGACAGCTGCAAAGAATATCTTTACGTTATGAATGGTCCGTGTCACCATTAAGAAAAAGAGATCAGAATAGGCCAATGTGTATATAGTGACTTTTCTCAACATTCATAACCTAGCTCAAGGTTGGCCACTGAACTAGCCAGATGTTTAACTGAGACTCAATCACAGTTAGCCCATCATTTGAAAGATAATTTTGTCTTGCCCAGATATGGCACCTAGGCTTTCTGTTTTGGTGATGGTAACCTTGGTTTAAGGAGCCGTGTGGCACCTAGATTATACACTGGTGTGTATCCCCACTCTTTCTGCCAAAGGAGTTCAGATGTGTTACACAGTGAAAATTATTGAAGCTTTTTTTTTTAAAAAAAGAATTCCAATGTAGATGCAGGCAGGGAAGGTCTAGATCAGGCATCCCCAGACTTCGGCCCTCCAGATGTTTTGGACTACAATCCCCATCATCCCTGACCACTGGTCCTGTAAGCTAGGGATCATGGGAGTTGTAGGCCAAAACATCTGGAGGGCCGCAGTTTGGGGATGCCTGGTCTAGAATCATAGAATTGTAGAGTTGGGAAAGGACCCTGAGGGTCATCTAGTTCAACCCCCTGCAATGCAGGAACCTTTCGCCCAATGTGGGACTTGAACCCATGACCCTGAGATTAAGAGCCTCACGTTCTACCGAGTGAGCTACCTCAGCCTCAGCCTCTAGCAGTTAAAAGGCTGATTAGAAGGTGAAGGTCTTCAGAAGACACCAGAAACAGACAACAGAGATGGTGCCTGTCTAATGATGGCATCTGCAGATGTTCACCTGCCAAGCACAGTGTTCTGGAAGGTATATTACAAGGGGTGAGATAATTTTTCAGGTATTCTGGCACAAGTTTACACACGAAAACCAGCACCCCGACCTGAGCGCAGTAGCTAATTGGCAACTACAGTGGTACCTCGCAAGACGAATGCCCTGCAAGACGAATTTTTCGCAAGACGAATGCGTCTTGCGATCTGATGGTGACTCGCAAGACGAATTTGTTTTGCGAAAAATTCGTCTTGCGAATCACGGTTTCCCATAGGAATGCATTGAAATTTAATTAATGCATTCCTATGGGCAAAAAAAGAAATTTCAATGCATTCCTATGGGAAACCGCGATTCGCAAGACGAATTTTTCGCAAAACAAATTGACTCGCAGAACGAATTAAATTCGTCTTGCGAGGCACCACTGTACTGGTACCACTGCCTCTCTGGAACATGTCCGAAAGTTACAGGCAGTCACTTCCTGGCGTAGTCAACAAAGACCGCACTACCCCTATCATGAGATGGGAAGTGTGTGTTGGGGCTGCACCGCTTCAGCCTCCATATAAAAAAAGCAAATTTTAAAAAATGTATTTCATTCCCGCTCATAGAAAGCTAGTGTACAAGGGGAAAGTATTCTGTCACCCTGAGAAGCTAGCTTTCTACCTCCAGGGAATTTGTTTGCAGGGAGGTGCATTTAAATCGTGTGAGCCTGAAATGGTATAGCCTCAGACACGGCAGATGGGGAGGTTTCCTGGATGGTGCGAATCTGGAACAGCTTGTTGGGGCACGTGCAGAGTTGCTGGCATGCCACAGTGGGCTGGTCCTGGATGGGAGTTTAGTACAGGGTTTAGAATGCAGCCTACGGCACAGAAGAACGCAGGAAGCCATCTTATACAGAGTCACACCAAAGACCATCTAGCTTGGAGCTGGCTATGCTCCCTGCAGGATTGCAGACAGGATTTCAACCGAAGATCCTGAGGACTGGAACCTGGGACCTTCTGCCCACGAAAGATAGCTCAGTTGTCCTGGAGGACTCAAGCTGGCAGAGCATGAGACTCCTCATATCAAGGTTGTGGGTTCGAGTCCCTTCCAGCTCTCTGATTCTACAAAGCAGGTGCTCTACCAATGAGCGACAGCCGCAAGTGCATCTCTGTGCGCCCCGCTTCCCCCAAAAAATCAACCCACCACACCACCAGGCCCCACTGGGCAGCATTTCCGACGCACCTGACGCAGTCGAGGTAGACGCTTGATCGTCCTCCGGCTGAACCGTCTGCCGGATAATCCGGTCGATCTCCAGGATATCCATCCACTGGCTGAGCTCGTGCTTCAAGTCCGCCAGCCGCTGCTGCGTGGCGATCTTCTCCCTCGCCAGCCGCTCCATCTCGTGCTCGTACTCCTTCTCCTTGCGCTTCAAAGTCTGCAAAAAGGACCCAGATAAAATAAGGAGGAAAGCAGGCGCGGAAAGGAGGACCACTAATAATAATAATAATAATAATAATAATAATAATAATAATAATAATAATAATAATACCCTGCCCGTCTGGCTGGGTTTCCCCAGCCACTCTGGGCGGCTTCCAACAGAAAAATGAAATAAAATAATCTATTAAACATTAAAAGCCTCCCTAAACAGGGCTGCCTTCAGATGTCTTCTAAAAATCTGGTAGCTGTTTTTCTCTTTGACATCTGATGGGAGGGCGCCACCACCGAGGAGGCCCTCGGTACTGGACCTCAGTGTCTGTAGATTATATGTATTGGGAAAATTTTGGGGAAACAATACGCAGGGTGAACAATATGGAAATAAAAGGGAAGTCCAGGGGAGGCGGTAGGAAAATACGGAAAACTGTTACGAGAGATATTGTTAGAGGATGTATATACGGTAAACCAATGAAAATTATTTTTTAAAAAATAAATAAATCAGGGGTCAGCAAACTTTTTCGGACTGTCCCTCAGACCTTGTGGGGGGGCCAGACTATATTTTGAAAAATAATAGTGAACAAATTCCTATGTCCCACAAATAACCCAGAGATGCATTTTAAATAAAAGGACACATTCTACTCATGTAAAAACACCAGGCAGGCCCCACAAATAACCCAGAGATGCATTTTAAATAAAAGGGCATATTCTACTCATGTAAAAACATGCTGATTCCCAGACCGTCTGCGGGCCGGATTGAGAAGGCAATTGGGCCGGATCCAGCCCCTGGACCTTAGGTTGCCTACCCATGTTTTAAATGCTGCAAACACACCAGCGCTTCTGCATAGTAAAGAACATGCTATATGTGGAAAGCGTATGTTAATCGCCACCCCATGGGTGATGGGCCATGCGGCAAGGAGCCTCGCCAAGTCACAGCTTCCTGGATCGCACAAATGTAGAGGAACGGGTATGGGGCAGTGTGGCGTCGCGGTTAGAGTACTGGGCTAGGACCTGTGTGGACTTGGTTCAAATCCCTGCTCAGCCACAATGCTTACTGGGTGAGCTTGGGCCAGTCGCTGCCTCTCAGCCTTCTCTACCTCGCAGGGTTGTTGTGAGAACAAAGTGAGAAGGAGAGCCATGTCCATCACCTTGAAAGCAATGGAACTAAATAAAGACACAATTTATGCACAGAATAAAGAGAGCTGGACCATAAAGAAGGCTGATCGCCGAAGAATTGATGCTTTTGAATTATGGTGCTGGAGGAGACTCTTGAGAGTCCCATGGACTGCAAGAAGATCAAACCTATCCATTCTGAAGGAAACCAGCCCTGAGTGCTCACTGGAAGGACAGATCCTGAAGCTGAGGCTCCAATACTTTGGCCACCTCATGAGAAGAGAAGACTCCCTGGAAAAGACCCTGATGTTGGAAAAGATGGAGGGCACAAGGACAAGGGGACGGCAGAGGACGAGATGGTTGGACAGTGTTATCGAAGCTATGAACATGAGTTTGACCAAACTGCGGGAGGCAGTGCAAGACAGGAGTGCCTGGCGTGCTCTGGTCCATAGGGTCACAAAGAGTCGGACACGACTAAACAACAACAACAACAACAACAACATGCACAGAATAGACCCGCTGAAATCAACAGACCCACTGAGCAGGAGACAAACTTTGGATACAAGCCAGTGTGTTTTAGCACAAAGGCACAACAAAAGATGCCTAATGTCCCAATGACACACAATTAGCTGATAATTGGGGTGGGAGAAAGATAAATACAGTACCACTTCCTAGCTCTCAGGGATGCTTTTGGGAGGCTGTTCCCAGATTCCCCCTCCCCCTTAAAACGCCACTCCATCTTGGGGCAACCCTCTGAATTTTCACATTTCTGCAAAACAACGCTCTTCACACACCGGGAATGCAATTTTTTTCCCCAGCTCAAACCTGCACCCTATAAAGCACAGAAAGATCAAGGAGTCAAATCCTCAAAGCATGAAAGCCTGACTCCGGAAGGGCTGTGTGGGGTTTTCTCTGGCAACCACGGCATGGGAAGGTGGCGGAGGGGAGGGGAGGGGGTTGGCGGCGCTGCTGGGCAAAGCAGCCAGAAAAGGATGAGATCAGACCTCTAGTCGCACGTGACCAGATTCTGCTTCTCCGCCACTGCGGTCTAAGCGGCAACTCCAGGAGCCGGGCTAATGAAGTGCGAGGTGCATTTATACTGTGGAGAGGTTTGCAGGAAGGGGAACCAGACTTTGAGCCCCTCTCTTGCGCTCCCCATCTGGCGGGAGAGCAAACTCGTGTTCTTTGAAAGCAACCATAACAAAACCTCTTCCAAAAATAAAAGTGTTGAAGGTGTGCTTGGGAAGCTTCCTGGTGCAGAGTCAGGCCATCGGTGTCTCCCCTCCTCCTCCCCTTGTTAATGCAGTACTGCCGGGGGTTTCTCAGAGCTGCGAAGGAACCCAGAAGCCATCAGGCTCAACCCAGGGTGCAGTCCAGATTCGGCTACGGCACCTCCAGTGAAGGGGCGCTCAATGCCTTCTGCCCCCTGCCTGGACAAGCACCCCCAAAATGAAAAGGCAGAATGTGTTTACGTTCCCCCTCCCCACCGTGCCCACTTTCCTGAGCATCTGAACGAAGGCAATTTGAAAACAGAAACTGTCCATATGGTTGGGAAACGGGGGGGGGGGCGCAGGGAGAGAGAATTAAAGGAGGTTTTTATTTGTGGATCCAATTGGTGCAGGGTAGATTCAATACTGGCCCAGCCCTCACTCAAACTAGCCAACCTGCAAATTTGGATTGTGCTTTTTTTCAGACTCTGCTCCTGTACACACACAAAATTATACAAATATCCTTGCATAAAGAAAGCCAGCATGTCAGGGAAATGGATGCACACACATTCTCTGGGATGCTTGCCTTCTATGTGCAGGGATTTTATTTTTCTTATTTTGCATATGGGGAAGAAGCGTTCCAGCATGCTCCCCGTAGGCTGAGGCGATACAAGCCAGGACACATGTGGCTTGCAGCCCCAGTAAGAAGTAGGCCCTTGAAGGGAGGGATGGTGGCAACGTACAACTTGGCTTGTTTACTGAGAGCGCCGAACGCTATACGCTTTGCTGCACCAGATCAGGGCACATGCATGGACTGCAAAGGGTCTTTCCCTCCACCCTGGGGAGTTGCCCTCTTGCAGTGTTGCAAAGATACTTTGCAAACACACACACACCATGAAATCTAAGCCTACAGGCATTGTGCAGAAAACCCTCACGAGGGAACAGCAGAGGTACACAATTAGCAAGAGCGAGAAAAGACAACGGAGAAAGATGCTTTCAAAACACACACCTAAAAAAACCCAACACTTTCCTGCCAATGTCTGCAAAGTGCTGGGAAAGTGGACTTTTAGCTTTAATTGTCCGTCATTCTGAGGACCCCCAAATTCAAGCGATGTCCCCTTTACACTCTGCCGATGGACAGGCACCCGATCCTGGTTTTTGCTTAGTCATGCATTCCCAGGAGGCTGCGGGACAGACGCCCGCCCGCAGGAAGAGAGTCAGCAACTCCAGTCTTCCCTCCAGCTAAACTCTGTCACCAGCCTCAGCCTCGCCCCTCTCCCTCCTGGGAAAAACAACTTGACCACGTGCTATTTCCCCACAGCTGCCCTCCTCACACAGCAGATTTCAACGGGCACATTGATTCTGCCGCCAAATCAGAGAGAGGGTTGCCTGGCCATGAGGGATGTGCTTTAGCAATGCCCAGCTAGCAGAACATCAAGCACTCTGCCCAATAAACTCTCCTTTGCTCTCGGCAGCTGATCCTCAGTGGGGTCAATGGCGGGGAACTGGATACAACATTGGCTGGAGCCGCCTGTGCCCGAAGGGATTTGGAATCGAAGCGGGGAAAGTGCTTTGCAGGCCCCAGACAAGCAGCCGGTTTTGGGGGCTTGCAAAGCATTGCATGACATCAATGTGACCAATGGGTGGGAAGGTGAACCACTGAGCGGGGGTGGAGGGGTCTGCTGTACCAGTACCAATTGAGAAATGTGCTGGCAAACAGCACCAGGCAGGATTGGACTCTCCACCCACCGGCTGATGAGCAGAGACTTCAATCTTGCTCTCTTCGCAGGGGTCTGCTTTGCCAGTGCATTCCTTGCAGGGAATGTGCTGGCAATGCTGGATAACTCAACTGGTTAGAGCGTGGTGCTGATAACACCAAGGTCACAGGATCAATCCCCATATGGGACAGCTGCATAGTCCTGCATTGCAGGGGGTCGGACTAGATGATCCTCAAGGTCCCTTCCAGCTCTCTATGATTCTGTGATACAGACCCCAGCAGGAGAGAACCATGTCCCTCTCCCTAGATGGGTTCTAGGGAAATGGCCTTGCAGGCCAAATTGGGTCACCGTCTAGAGGGGCTGGGAGCTGGGGGCACTGTCATACAGTGGTTCCGCCCCTTCCTCCTGGGCCGTGTTCAGAAAGTGGTGGTGGGGGATGAGTGTTCGGACCCCTGGGCTCTCACTTGTGGGGCTCTGTCCTCTCCCCCATGCTTTTTAACATCTACATGCAACCGCTGGGAGAGATCATCAGGGGGTTTGGGCTGGGTGTTCATCAGTATGCGGATGATACCCAGCTCTACCTCTCTTTCAAATCAGAACCAGTGAAGGCGGTGAAGGTCCTGTGTGAGGTACCACTGTATTTTGCAGGCTAGTAACGGTGTACGTAGCTCTTCCCAACCTTGCTTTACCCTCACAACAACCCTGCGAGGCAGGCCAGGCTGAGAGACGCTGGCTGGCCCAAGGTCCTAGCCCAACACTCGAACCATTGCACCACAGTGGCTCTCCAAAAGCACAACCGGGGATTCAAACTCACGAGACTCTGGATCCCCACCTACAGCCACTTTTACCCACTGTGCTCTGCTGAGGCACAAGGTGCATTTGCTGTTCCACCCAATATTGCCACTTGGCCCCTGGATGCTTGCGCAGAGAAGAGTACGGCCCTCAGTCCCCACTAAAAGGCTGAGAGGTGGCAGGTTGAACCCAGGACCTCGTGGCAGCTCAGCTGGTGCAGCACACACTTTGCATGCAGACGTTCCCAGGATCCGAGCGAACCAGCCTCCCTGCCAAGGTTCCCTTTCCGGCTTGGCTGATCCGGCAAGCCCCCTAAAGGAAACGACGGACACGGCAAACACGTACGTGCCGTAGCAGGACAGAGTGGCTGAGCCGGGTCCGTAACTGGTGGAATCCTCAAAGCAGCCAGACTAAGGAAGCTCCCCCCCCCTCTCCTGCTCTCTCCAAGGAAAGACAAAGGTCCGAGTCAGATGCTGCCTCCTCCTCATACTCCCCCCCCCCCGGAAAACCATGTAGGGGACTATCTGCGGAGAGCCGTCTCCTCCTCCTGGCGGAGCTTAATTTTTATCCTAGTACCAGCGGCTTGCAAAACTCTTTCTCAGAGCCTAAACCTTCCTAACCCCCCCCCCACCTCTCATTTCTATTAGTCTGACAGATAGGGAAAGTGGGTCAAAAGGCAGGAAAAGCGGGTGGGTTGGCCGGGTGTGTGTGTGTGTGTGTGTGTGTGTGTGTGTGTGTGTGTGTGTGAGTGTGCAATCCAAGCACGGCGACATTCCCAGATGGTGGTCGGCACAGTAAATGCCGCTTTTAATGGGTATTACAGGCCCAGCATTTTGACCCAAGGGGGTTTAATCGTCTTGTGGACAAAGGGGATCGCTTTCTTCAATACCAGCTTTTGGGTTTCCGAGATTCGTTCCAATTGCGCAGGTGAAATAGAACGGAAAGAATTCCGACAGGATGTGGCATTAAGGGTGTGAAAAGAGTCGAGATCCAGGGATGCAACTCCAGGTGGTGGAAATGTCAGGAGTCATCTCCTTCGGGCACTTGGTCACAAGCGGCCATAGCCAGGTGCAAAATGCGCCTGGTGGATTTCAAAGGCTTAGAGCCAGGTGCACTCTCTCCTGGATAACCCCTGAATGAATATTTAAGACAACAACAGCTATGCTGGCTCAAACGGGAGGGAATCCAAAACACACAGGACAGCAACAACTCCTTTATAAAGTCTGTTACCAAAGTGTGACAAAACCGTGAGCAAACTTTAGAGCCCCGCAGAACTCTTCATCAGGGGTTCAGACACACACAAAACACATCAGGTGTTTGCTAAATGCAGCCCTCCCCTGGAGGGGAAGAATCCCATCATGCATTTGTCACGAGGACGGTGGCAGTTTTTAGTTTTTTAAAAAAACGAAACAGCAAACACACCGGGGGGGGGGAATACACCACGAGGCAAGCTATCGCATGGGATTGGGTTGCTATAGCAACAACGCACCTACAGGCTCCGGTTCTGGCAGGCTTGGCCGTTGCTTGGGTAGCCACATCTCTCAACTGCATTTCGAACCTGGGATGTTTTCATTTTGTTTTTCTCTTTGCTGCCACGGCCCCAAAGAGCTGGTCCCGGCCAGAATGACCGGCACCCCGATTCTGTGTCGTTTGCAGGTGGACACAGGTGGATGGGGAAAGCCTCCTTTCACCAAATAAATGAGGGAGGTGTGTGTGTGTTTGCACACACACACACACACACACACACACACACACACACACACACACAGCATCAACTAGGATCCTAATGGAATTCTGTGCTGGAATTCCAAAGCTGAGCCAGTTAAATCGTGTCCAAAACCATTTTTTGCTTGCTCTTGCAGCAGGTGGGCAGCGAGCTTAAAAAAGAGAAATGTTTCCGTTTCGTTTCCACAACCAAATTCTGCTACTGGCCTCAATCGTGCCAAGGAAGACCAGCTAGCACACACTTGGGAGAATATTTTGCACACTATATTCATGGGTGGGTGGGTATGCTGCTGAACCTCTGGGTATCATACTGAGCTCCCCCCCCCCCCAAAAAAAAGCTCTGCGTGATTTCACCTGCCCGCCAGAGTGGACAATATCTGCAGCCCCTCCAGGTGAAGGGGGGAGCCAATTCCCCTCAGCCCCTCGACTAGCATGGCATGGATGATGGGGGCTGGAGTTTGGCAATGGCCCTGCTGTTTGGCCCTACACCAACACTGGGAAGAAGGAGGTGGTTGAAATGAACCAACCAGTGGCTTGGGGAGGGGACCCACCGCTCCTCTCTTAGGGAAGCAAAGCAGTTGGGCCACCAGACTTCCAAAGCACATGGCTTCCCCCCAAAGAATCCTGGGAACTGTAGTTTGCCTTTTGCACGGGTCCAGTTTCCAGAAGCCAAACAAACTACAGACCCCAGGATTCCATGGGAGGAGCCATGTGTGTGCTTTAAATCAGACATAGGCAAAGTCGGCCCTCCAGATGTTTTGGGACTACAACTCCCATCATCCCTGACCACTGGTCATGTTAGCTAGGGATGATGGGAGTTGTAGTCCCAAAAACATCTGGAGGGCCAAGTTTGCCTGTGCCTGCTTTAAATGAATGGTGTGTCTCAGCAACATCTGGGGTAGCCAATGTGGACCCCTAAGGTTGCTGGGGTCTCCAATTTCCATTAGCTCCAGCCAGTGTGGCCAGTGCCAGAACCTCTGGTGGCCTCTGCAGCACTCCCTCACCAGCTGGCCCTACAAGAAGGTACACCCAATGGGGTATTGCTGATCAGCCCACAGTTCTGCAGGAAGAGGAGAGGATGGGGCGACTTGCAGGCAAGGCAACCGCAGAGGTGGAAAGCTGAGACTTTTGACACTGCTGGATCTCAAGAGACAATGGAGTACGCCTCTTCTCTTTGGTGCCCAGACGACAAGACTCACTGACGCAGCCCAAAGGAAAGCAGAGGGAAACATTTGGCACCAGCAATAACAATAATAATACTACATGTTGGAATTGCCTTTATCCCATTTAAACGCTTTCTCTTTTGTGCATTGGCCGCCTTGGGCTCCTTTGGGAGGAAAAGCAGGAGTGAAATGTGATAAATAATGAGCCCCCTCCCTGAACAATGATCACTTCAGGGGCACCATTTAGGCCTCAGCTCCCATCTGTCAGGAGGCGGAGGAGGCGGGGGCAGCCGCAAGAGAGGAGTTGGGATTCCTCTCTGGCATATGGTGGCGCCTAGGCCAGCCTCTGTGGGTGGGGAAGTCTCTGGATCTGTGAGTCATGGTTCCCACCCACCCACCCAAAAGAATCCTGGGAGCCAGCGTTAGAAACTGAGATATGAAAGCTAGGAGCTCAATGGCACCTGAGACCTAGGTTAAGGGCGCAGCAAGTCTAGGCGTGCTTTAAAAACACACACACACACAAGAATACGGAAGCTGAAAATGAACGAACTGCTGCTAAAACATTATGTTCATTTTTCACATCGTCTAGTCCAGGGTCCCCAAACTAAGGCCCGGGGGCCAGATGCGGCCCAATCACCTTCTAAATCCGGCCAGCGGATAGTCCAGGTCTCAGCATGTTTTTACATGAGTAGAATGTGTTCTTTTATTTAAAATGCATCTCTGGATTATTTGTGGGGCCTGCCTGGTGTTTTTACATGAGTAGAATGTGTCCTTTTATTTAAAATGCATCTCTGGATTATTTGTGGGGCCTGCCTGGTGTTTTTACATGAGTAGAATGTGTGCTTTTATTTAAAATGCATCTCTGGGTTATTTGTGGGGCATAGGAATTCATTCATTTTCCCCCCAAAAATATAATCCGGCCCCCCACAAGGTCTGAGGGACAGTGGACCGGCCCCCTGCTGAAAAAGTTTGCTGACCCCTGGTCTAGTCCTTCCTCTGCCCACCCCCTAATATTCTTAAGAGGGTCTGTTCTCGTCTACAGAGTAGCTGGAAGTAGGGAGGCAGAAAAAAACCGTCCTTTCCTCAGGGGCGTAGCAAGCCGCCGTGACACCCGGGGCTGTGCATGCGTGTTATGTAGCACAATTCAAAGTGTTGGTGCTGACCTTTAAAGCCCTAAACAGCCTCGGACCAATATACCTGAAGGAGCATCTCCACCTCCATCGTTCCGTATAAACTTGATGAAATATCAATAAATATTCACAGCACCCCTGCAAGGTAGGTGAAGCTAAGAGACGGGGACAGTGACTATCATCCCAAGGTCACCAAGCGAGTTTTATGGGCCGAGTAAGGATTATGGGTCGAGTAGGGACCCAGGTGGCGCTGTGGTTAAACCACTGAGCCTAGGGCTTGCTGATCAGAAGGTCGGCTGTTCGAATCCCTGTGACGGGGTGAGCTCCCGTTGCTTGGTCCCAGCTCCTGCCAACCTAGCAGTTCGAAAGCACGTCAAAATGCAAGTAGATAAATAGGAACCGCTACAGCGGGAAGGTAAACGGCGTTTCCATGTGCTGCTCTGGTTTGCCAGAAGCGGCTTTGTCATGCTGGCCACATGACCTGGAAGCTATACGCCGGCTCCCTCGGCCAATAATGCGAGATGAGCACGCAACCCCAGAGTCGGTCACGACTGGACCTAATGGTCAGGGGTCCCTTTAAGGATTTGAACCCGGGGCCTTGCTGCACAAGGAGTGTGTTTAAAAGAGCCGCACGCCTGGAAAGACTCGCTTTGTTTAAACGCCCTTGCAAGCAGAGCATTTGAGGCAAGGCCCGCCCTGTCACTACTCCACCGCGTGCCCGCATTTAGGACACAGCAGCCTGCATTTGTTGCTGTACAAATATTTCCCACTTTTTGCAGCCGACTGTAATTAAGTCGCTCGTTCTTGCATCCGAGTAAAGAAAACAAAGCTCCGGGGGCAATTTCTCCCTGTGCCTCGCCTCTGGAAGAGTGCTGCGCTGTGCAATTTGCAAATGGGAGGTTAAAAAAATAGGCCTTATTTAAGAGGAGAAAAGGAGCGGCAATTTGCTTATAAGCGTTCGAGTAGAGCCACTGAATGGTTCCATGGGCTGCAGAGACCAAGGTGGCCGAAGAAAAGGGCCGCATCATCTCAATGAGACATCTGGTCAGATTTCTCTCTCTCCTTCCCTGACACCCACCCACACCCGTGTTCGAAATCCACCAGGCGCATTTTACGACCAAGTGAAGATGCTTGGGTGCCATCGGCACCTGATGTCTCTGGAGGTGCGTGTCTGGGGATCCTGAATAATACCACATCCTGTAGAACTCTATCCATTATAATCTGCACAATCAGAATGAATTTCAGGAACCAAAAGCTCATATTAAAAATACGAATTTTGAACCGCCTGGCCCCAATTTGCAACTAGCCATTCTATTTTGGTGACTGTAACCCTGATCTAAGGAGCCATTTGGCGCCCAGCTTATGTATCTGAGATTCTAACACTGACACACACAACCTGCATCATTTGATGAGGTTTCACCATCCCACGGTCCTCATAAGGTCTAGCAACATGACTAGTCATCTGCTTATGAAGCAAAAAACCACAGCCACGGAGCACACAAACTCAGCTGTAAGTCAACGGAATAAATAAAGGCTGCTATTGGAATCGAGCAAGGAATTGTAGTACAAGGGCTATTGTTTGGTTGGGGGGGGGGTGGCCCACCACCAATAAGGTCAAGTCATCCAAATCCCAGCCCCCTATATTATGATCTAGTTATTTCAAATATTTATGACCTGCCCTCTATCTACACCAGGGGTCCCCAAACTAAGGCCCGGGGGCCGGATGCAGCCCAATCGCCTTCTAAATCTGACCCGCGGACAGTATGGGAATCAGCATGTTTTTACATGAGTAGAATGTGTCCTTTTATTTAAAATGCATCTCTGGGTTATTTGTAGGGCCTGCCTGGTGTTTTTACATGAGTAGAAGGTGTTTTTTATTTAAAATGCATCTCTGGGTTATTTGTGGGGCATAGGAATTTGTTCATATTTCCCCCCAAAATATAGTCCGGCCCCCCACAAGGTCTGAGGGACAGTGGACCGGCCCCCTGTTGGAAAGGTTTGCTGACCCCTGATCTACGCAGACCCCAAGGCGGGCTACAATACATAAAGGAAAGCAGACAATAATCAATCTATCTGTCTATAGATATAAAATGGTAACACAGCAGCCGAGTAAATAAAGACAGGTAAAACACAGCAGCCCAGGCTAGAATTGCCATGTCCCACAATGCAACACCGCCACAAGAACATCGCGGGATCGAGCCCCACCCCCTGCAAAGAGGCGCATATCCCGCGTTCCATATTCTGCATGTGTAAAATAAAGAAGCGGGGGGAGGACCCTGCCGGTCTCCTAGGTAACGAAAGCTAGAGTTGCCATAGCAACCGTTTCCTGCAACCGGCTCTTTCAGACAGTGGCGCCGATGGCAGAGAGGTGCCTTCCCTCGATTCTCCAGCCACAGACAGGAAAATACGATTGGGGTGGGTGGGTAGGTGGGGGGAATCTCCGCACTACGGTGTCATTAGCATGCAAAGAAGAGGGAGATGGGGGAACCCAGGCTAGACAACACCGGGGTGGCTGGTGCAGGTTTTAATGGCTGGGGGTGGGACTGCGCAGGCCTTTCCGAGCTAAGATTTCAGGATGGCCTCTCCAGCCACAGGCCGTGTGTTTTCTTCTGAGACACCCCCATGAGAGAGCAAACTGGGATCTGCCCACGCGGCCGACTGGAGGTGAAGCTATGAGCCGTGGATTTTTCACAGGCAACTCCTAAGTTATGTGGCGGTCTGCGCAAGGGCTCCTGGGATTGCACTTGCAAAGGCTTGTGGGATTGCTAGGCGCTGTTTCTGCACCATTTCCACGCTCTCGGGGCGCTTTTCATGCCACTTCCAGGTTCACAGTGATGTGTGTGTGTGAGGTTGCACACATACTGAATGCACATAAATGGGGAGTTGCCTGTGCTTATTTTTTATGCTCCCACGAGGAGTGAAAGAGTAGAAAGCCAGCACACCAGGGAGAAAGCTTTTCCGCTTGCAGAGAGCTCTGTGGGTGGGGTAGGAACACAGTTTCCTTCCCCTTCATCTGCAGGCTGAAGTGGACCATCCCATTCTGCTGAATCACAGAACCGTAGTTGGAAAGGACCTTAAAGCTCATCTAGTTCAACCCCCTGCAATGCAGGGATCACAATGTCAGTGTGTAGAGATTTAGGCTGCAGCTGAATAGTAATAGTAATAATAATAATAATACATTGGTACCTCGACATCCGAATGCCTCGACTTCTGAAGGTTTCGACTTACGAAGTCGGCAAACCCGAAGTATTTTCGCCCCGCGCGCGTTCTGCGCCGAAGTGCAAAATGGACGCTTCAACATCCGAAGGTTTCGACTTACGAAGAGCACCGCGGAACAGATCGCCTTCGTAAGTCGAGGTACCACTGTAATAATAATTTATTATTTATAGCCCGCCCATCTGGCTGGGTTTCCCCAACCACTCTGGGTGGCTTGCAACAGAAAAATAAAATAAAATTATCGATTAAACATTAAAAGCCTCCCTAAACAGGGCTGCCTTCAGATGTCTTCTAAAATCTAAAAATCTAAAAATCTAAAAATCTAAAAATCTAAAATCTGGTAGCATACGCACCACCAGAGATGTACATATTTATTAAATATTATTCTGCAGCAAAGATTCCAAGCAGAATGCTTTCTCTGACACACACACACACACAGAGAGAGAGAGCATTTTGGGTTCAAAACAACCAGAAATCCTCTTTGCTTCTACCACTCCCAGTTTCAGAGTTCTCACGGACAATGCCCACATATTTTCAAGCGTTTCTTACAACTGGCTTAGTTAAGTAGCGCCGCTGCCTCTAGCAGCTTTTTCCAATCAATGCCTTCGTTATTCTCCTTTAATGATCTGTAATTGTTGCTTATTGCATTTTTTTTCCGTTTTGCCTGCCGGCACATTTGGTTATCACCGCCGTCAAAGAGCAGGATGTAAACAGAACAGCAGCGGGCTAGAAGTTTTCTCTTCTCTTTTGAGAAGTGGGGGGGGGGGTAGGTGATATTCTCTGCACACTTGACACCCAAAAGCAAGTGAAAAAATCCTGCGCCTCCACTAGACACAGGGTCGGAATATAAACATAGCAGAGTTATAAGAGATTTGTAGCTGATGCATTTGGCTGGCCGGTGTGGGGGAGGGGGAAGGGGGCGAACTTGGAGATGCTTCCGCGACAGAGAAAGTGTCAGGACTGTGATCTCCATGGCAACCTGCCACGGCCTATTCCAGCTCCTCTCTCTCTCTTATATATCTAAATTATCGGACCTCAATTGTGCCGCATTTTGCCAGAGCTTTAAAATAACACCAGCACCTTAAGGGAGATGGCTTGCATTCAAAAGGTCACACGCTTTGATTGGCTGATCTGTCAACAAAAAGCTTTTGGCGATTTAACATCGCCAAAAATCTGCAAAGGAATTCCATTTCTGAAGCTGCCTCAGCAATGATGTCATACTGCTCTCTCTCTCTCTCTCTCTCTCTCTCTCTCTCTCTCTCTCTAAAAAACATGCTAAAAAGGGCCCTGCTTGGGTCAGGCCAAAGTCTGACATTTTCTCCACAGTGGCCGACCAGGTGTCCCCCTGCTATGTCAGGTGTGGCCTTTGGCCGTCCTGGTGTCCCTGAACTACAACTCCCATAATCCCCGGGCACTGGCCATGCTGGCTGGGTATGATGGGAGTTGTAGTTCAGCAACAACTGGAGGCCCAGAGGTTCCCACACTTGGACGAGGTGATGCTCATGGGCTCTGCAAGTCTACTCCTCAGTGCCCCAAGGCAGGATTACACTTGCCCACGTAGGGATAAAGAACCCCCTGGCCCATTTTTAGTGGCGCTTTGCTATTAAAATGACCACACGCTACTTTCCCGTTTATTCCTCCCTCTGCTTCCCAGGTTGCACTTCAGATTGTAAGCTCCTCGGGGCGAAGCCGCATGCACAGATGGGACGCGGAAACAGAACGAAACAAAAACAAACAAACAAGAGTCTTCAAAGAATAAAAGTTGAATAGCACCAAGTACAGTGGTACCACGCAAGACGAATGCCCTGCAAGACAAAGTTTTCGCAAGACGAATGCGTCTTGCGATCTGATGGTGAAAAATAAAATTCAATGCATTCCTTTGGGAAACCGCGATTCGCAAGATGAATTTTTCGCAAAACGAATTAAAGTTGTCTTGCGAGGCACCACTGTAACTTGTTCTCTTAGCACAACGATTTATGCTTGTGCAAGAATTCTCCCCTCTCCTCCTCCCTCCCTAAAACTAATATGGGGGATTCCCCCAAACTCCCAGAGAGGATTCGGGGAGGGTGCGGGACTTATGCAGAGGAAATGGGAGGTGTGTTGCGCAAATCCTTATGTCAATGGAACAAGTGTATTAGATACCACTCATAGGGTTTTTTAAGGTCAGGAAGGGAGATCAGTTTTGGGGTTGCTTTGAGATCTAAAGCCCCACCCAAAAAACCAAGGAAAAACTCCCCCCCCCCAAAAAAAATTTCCAATCCCCCTGAAAAACTAAAGTATTTTTGGGTTGAGAAGTTTGTTTGTTTTTTCACAATGATGAACAAAATGTCTGACAGTATGTTTGCCCCCCCCCCACAATCATTTCCGAAAGTGTAGAAGGGGAACTGTTGCAAGAATGTCAATGGGTTCTGCTTTCTGGTTTTTGCCTGCTCCTCACAAACCGGCAAAACCAGAGAGAGGCCAAAGCGGTTGCATACAGTTCAGCTTCTTGTAGCTACTTGTAGCTACTGCTTGGCAGGGGGTTGGACTGGATGGCCCTTGTGGTCTCTTCCAACTCTATGATTCTATGATTCTACTTTTGAAAAATACAGTGCATAAAAATAAATTCCATTGTCAGAATAAACTGGACTTTAAATATGACAGGAATGATCGTTCTACGGTAAGCCAAGTTATAGACCATGCATTTTAGAATAACAAAGTGACTTTTGATATGTACTTTTAAAAAAAATAAATGCATTTTTTTCCAATTTCCAAAAAAGTTATTTCCTGGGGGGAAACATCTCCACACACCTTCATTTTTTTTTTTTTTTTTTTGGAAACGTTAGATCTCTAGGGTGGTTATTCAATTATTGCACTGACTTCCCAGCCTTCACCCAAAGCAGTTCAGGACAAATACATTTCTCTCCCCCCATTCTCACTTGAACCTCACCACAAGCCAAGGGATAAATGACTGACCCGAGGTCACCCAGTGAGCTTTGTGGCAATTCGAACCCAGGCCCTCCTTGGTTCTATCCAGACCCTCTAACCCAGGCACCCCCAAACTCAGCCCTCCAGCTGTTTTGGGACTACGACTCCCATCACCCCATCATTCCCAGGGATGATGGGAATTGTAGTCCCAAAACAGCTGGAGGGCCGAGTTTGGGGGTGCCTGCTCTAACCACTCCATCCCACTGACTTCCATGGCGTCCACTGTCCAAATATGTGGCTTGGGTGCATCTTGAGAAAGGCAGGCAAAGCTATATACTGGCTAAAAACAAAAAAACAAAAACGCTATTTTGCTTTCGGCCATGCTGGTGGGGTGGGCCATTTTCCAAAACCTCTTTCCCAGCAAACCACTAACACAGCACCGCCACAGTGCCTGGGAACCACCTCCTCTTCCTTCCTCCCTTCCTTCCTCCTCCTGCCACGAAATGTCCACAAGGGCGCCCTTTAGAGGCTTAGGGAAATCTAAACTGCTAGTGTCCTCTTGACCTACTTTCCAGTGCTATTAAGTGTGCCGGCCAGTTAAAAGGCAGGAAAGCATAGAGTATGGTCTAGAATCGGAGTTTTCTGAAACACAAGAAGTGGAGGAAACACAAGCAATGGGGAGCCTCTGCACAGGCCTTCATTTGCTTCCAACAAGCAGCATCACCGACCTGCCTGTCTCCTTTCTTGCAGCCAGCCCAGAGGGGGATGCTGTCAGCTCCCCCACTGCACCTACATTTAGTCTCAGCATTTCCCCTTGCAGAGCTCAGTGGTCGCGGGGGGGGGGGGGGTAGTGGGGTACTTATGGCCCTCCAAATCTTCCTTCGATCAGGGCCGCAGCCGCCCCATACATTGAAAGCATGGTGATAATAATAATAATAATAATAATAATAATAATAATAATAATACCGGTAATAATAATAATAATAATAACAACAATAATAATAATAATAACAATAATTTATTATTTATACCCCGCCCATCTGGCTGGGTTTCCCCAGCCACTCTGGGCGGCTTCCAACAGAAATATTAAAAACACAATAAAAGATCAAACATTAAAAACTTCCCTAAACAGGGCTGCCTTCAGATGTCTTCTAAAAGTCAGATAGTTCTTTATTTCCTTGACATCTGAAGGGAAGGCGTTCTACAGGTGGGTGCTGCTACCGAGAAGGCCCTCTGCCTGGTTCCCTGTAACTTGGCTTCTCGCAACGAGGGAACCGCCAGAAGGCCCTCGGCACTGGACCTCAGTGTCCGGGCAGAACGATGGAGGTGGGAGACGCTCCTTCAGGTATACTGGACCGAGGCCCTTTAGGGCTTTAAAGGTCAGCACCAACACTTTGAACTGTGCTCGAAAACGTACTGGGAGCCAATGTAGGTCTTTCAAGACCGGTGTTATGTGGTCTCGGCGGCCGCTCCCAGTCACCAGCCTAGTTGCCGCATTCTGGATTAATGGTAGTTTCCGGGTCACCTTCAAAGGTAGCCCCACGTAGAACAATTGCAATAGTCCAAGCGAGAGATAACTAGAGCATGCACCACTCTGGCGAGGCAGTCTGCAGGCAGGTAGGGTCTGAGCCTGCGTACCAGATGGAGCTGATAGACAGCTGCCCTGGACACAGAATTGACCTGTGCCTCCATGGACAGCTGAGAGTCCAAAATGACTCCCAGGCTGCGCACCTGGTCCTTCAGGGGCACAGTTACCCCATTCAGGACCAGGGAGTCCTCCACACCTGCCCGCCTCATGTCCCCCACAAACAGTACTTCTGTCTCTCTACTGATGCCCCTAGCCCTGAACCTGTTTATTTCTTTTATATCTTTCCTCCAAGGGGGTCACATAAAGTGGTGAAGACAGTTCCCCACACCTTATGACATCCCTGTGCGGTTGGTTTTAGGCTGAGAGACTTCAACTGGCTCACGGTCACCCCATGAGCTTCATGGCTGAGTAAGGATTCGAACGCTGGTCTCCCAGGTCCTAGTCCAATGCCCTAACCGGTACCGATCACTGGCTTCAGCACCACCCCAAAAAGAGGAATCCTGGGAACTGCAGTTTCAGAAGCAGCTTGTTTTCTCCTGCTCTGGAGGGTAGGACTTGAACCAATGGCTTCAAGTTACAAGAGATTCTGACTAACCGTCTCCCTTGGGAGGCTGTGGACTCGCCTTCCTTTGAGGGACCCAGGTGGCGCTGTGGGTTAAACCACAGAGCCTAGGGCTTGCTGATCAGAAGGTCGGCAGTTTGAATCCCTGTGACGGGGTGAGCTCCCGTTGCTCGGTCCCTGCTCCTGCCAACCTAGCAGTTCGAAAGCACGTCAAAATGCAAGTAGATAAATAGGAACTGCTACAGCGGGAAGGTAAACGGCGTTTCCATGTGCTGCTCTGGTTCGCCAGAAGCAGCTTTGTCATGCTGGCCACATGACCTGGAAGCTGTATGCCGGCTCCCTCGGCCAATAATGCGAGATGAGCGCGCAACCCCAGAGTCGGACACGACTGGACCTAATGGTCAGGGGTCCCTTTACCTTTACCTTTAAGCAGAGCTTGGATGGCCATCTGTCTTGGGATGCTTTAGCTTCAGATTCCTGCATTGCAGGAGGTTGGACTAGATGACCTCTGAGGTCCCTTTCAACTCTACAGTAAGATGATTACACAGCACTGGATTCCCAAGACATGGAAGGGCAGAAGTGATGCAAAGGTCACCAGCCAGGTCATCAAGGCTCTTTAGGTTTCGAATCTAGGTCTGAAGCCAGATTGAAATGGGTCTAGATGATTCTTTTCCTCCAACCACCACTAACTCAATGGCCTTGCCCACCCATTTAAAATGGTTTTTAAATGTATAGTTTCATTTAAGTGTCTATAATTCAGGTACAGTGAATGAGGCTTCCACCCATGGCAGTGCTTGGGGGGGGGGGGATGCATTTGATAACCGACAGCTATTCCAGTTTTTGGTGTTCCCTGTGATTAGTAAGTATCCTGGAAATACTATTGACTTTACTGAATTGTATTAATTGTTGTAGTTATACAGCCCCATGTTTGTTGTCTTTTAACACTATGATTTGGGATTATCGATTGCCGCTTTGAGCATTGGATAAGCGGAATGCAAATTAAATAAACTCAACTCCTCAACTCTCCCTAGGGAACTCTGGGGGGGGGGTCTTTTAACAAATCTCAGCATTTCCCAGAATTCTTAGGGGGAAGCCATGACTGTTTCAAGTGAAATAACTGTGCTTTAAATGTATGTACTGTGGAGATAAGGCCTAGAATACAGAGATTCATTATTAAGATCATGAAGGATCCCTATTCCGTAACCGAGCTATTTAAAGAAAGCAGGCGTTTGGTTTTGCCTGTGACCTTAATCAGCTCTTTCCTTCTCCTTGCTGAAAGAGCTGTTCTTAGAACAAGGCTTTTCACGGGACAAGAATTGCGCTGCCCAGTCACCAACCACAAGCTAAACAAAAACTGCCTAGGTTCCAGAGAGTCCCAATGACCACAGCTTTCATGTGCGTTCACAGAAAGACCACCAAGTTTCTAGTCCTCGTGACATTGAAAAGCCAAAAGAATTCTTCAGTGCAGAGGTGGGGTAGATGGGGAAATCCTGAAAATACTCCAGACAGACAGCCTAGTAATAAAATACTGTAATCATCATAATACTCATAAATAACACTCCTCTCCCCCACACTTTTACAGGCCATAGACCAGGCATCCCCAAACTCGGCCCTCCAGATGTTTTGGGACTACAATTCCCATCATCCCTGACCACTGGTCCTGTTAGCTAGGGGTGGGGTGATGGGAGCTGTAGTCCCAAAACATCTGGAGGGCCGAGTTTGGGGGTGCCTGCCATAGACTATTTAACAGCCATAGGCCTGGGCAAAGAGTAATGTTTTTGCCTGGTGCCTAAAGACATGATGGCGCCAGCTGGGCCTCTCTGGGGAGAGCATGCCACAATCAGGGAGCCACCACAGAAAAGGCCTGTTCTCTTGTTGCCACCTCCAAACCTCTCTGGGAGGTGGGGACATAGAGAAGGGCCTCAGATGACAAGTGCAGGATCTGGGTCAGTTTGTATGGGGAGAGGTACTGAGTAATGTAGGAGCAATGTAATGCACAAAGCAATGATGTTAAACAGAGGGGGTTTTTTTAGAAGACAGGAAGGAAAAGAGAAGAAACGTGTCATGTGATTCTAGTTTCAATGTCATGTGATTCTAGTTTCAATGGCCACGTTTTCAAAATTCTTTCTTGGGCAATGAGGACTAGAAGCTTAAAAAAACCCCTCAAAGCTAGGATCCTACCAAGAACCTACAAGCCACGTAACTAAAGCTTTGGGTGCAATATGCAGCCTGCCAGCTGCAAACTGTCAACTAAGGTGTAAAAAGCGAGGGAAACACACATGGGGAAAAAACTATTTTGATTTGACTTCAGTGCCTTGCACAGCCCCTCTCCCCACACCCCCTCCCCCAGGGCAGTCTGTGCTGCTACCTCTTGCAAATTAACCAAGCTAAGCTCATACTCCTCATAGCTGACATTCCAAGGGGCTGCATAAAGTCCTTTTACCAGCAGGCGCCTGTACGGGTCACACTACAGCTTGCACCCAGGCACTTGGGGGTGGGAGGAAGGGGGTAGGGTACTTAAAACTGCTCAATCGAGAGATTTCGGAAATCTGCTCAACCACATGTTTTTGCAAAGGTTTCCACTGTAGTAATCAGCAGTCTTCCCTTTCAGAGAAAAAGGGTTAGAGTGTCTTATCCACGAGACGCTTTTTCGATTGCTATCAATATTGTTATTGTTGCTTTTTTATTTTTTATTTTTGTTCCTACGCACATGCCTAACTGCTGTTGTTGGGAGTCATTAGTATAATGAGCTATACTTACCATTATAGCTAAAAGAAATAATCCAACGGCCTTCAAAATTAAAACGTTCGGCAAGGAAGGGAAGTAATAAAAGCCCTTATATAAGAGTATGTGGGGATTTGATTTACAAAAAAGGAACAAGTATAATTGACAGCAAAAACGACTCCCATCTCACCCCTTTCGCTTCTTCTATTGCAGGGGTGAGGGGCCTGTGGCCAATCCTGGACTCCAGCTCCCATCATCCCTGGACTATGGCCAGGCTGGCAGGGGCTGATGGAGTTGGAGTCCAACAACATCTGGAGGGCTACAGATGTTCCCCATCCTTGGTCTATTGCCTGCCAAATCCTCAAAACTATAGGTTCAGAAAAACTAAAACATCGGGTATAAAATAAAACCAGCACCACCTTCGTTCACCAAAATGAACCCAGAGAGTACATACATTAAAATGGTTATGGTTTTAAAACCCAGACTTTGAAAAATATGTATTTGGCACTCCCAAGTCGGCCAGGAACATTTTTTTAAAAAATGGTTGTATTAAAACAGTACTAAGCCTTTTGAGAACCACTAAAGGCTATTAGGCAGAACAGGGGTGCAGAGTCAAAACTAAACCTATCATTTGATTTCAACACCAGGGCTCAGTGTTGAAAGATGAGAAATAACAGTGTTTCTGAACACACGCAGAGTGCTCTTTTTTCAGCGCTCAGCAAGCACAGCCCAAGACCCGGGTGTGCGGGAACTGAGCCCCCAAATCGCAGACTAAAGCATCTAGACATGTATAAACCACAGCAGTTATTTGGTGGTGGTTGGTGATTTAGGGTTGAAAATAAGCAGGCCAGTTTTTTATACCATTTTGCCCGAAAAGCAGTGTTAATTAAAAGAAGTGTGCATCTCTTTCTCCCTCTCCCTCCCCCCCCCTCTCTCTCTGTGTAATATTGATGCGTTCATTCAACAAGATTTAAGTAGCGGTTAGTTTGAAAGACTAGGACCTGGGAGACCTGAGTTCAAATCCAGATATGAGCCTCACAAAGTGATCTTTGGTCCAATCATTGCCTCTCAAGCCTAGCCCACCTGACAGGGTTATTGCAAGGACAAAATGATGAGTCAGAGAACTAAAGAGACCACCCACAGCACCTTGAAGAAAAGCTGGAGTTGTTGCGGTAATTGTTGCTCTCAAAAGATTTATTGTTATAAGAATGCAATTTTTGGGGGCGGGGGTAGAGAATAAATGAAGGGGAGAAAAATGAAGCCAAGGGTTTTGCGGGGGGAATATATTGGATGAGGAGTGGTTCTCTGACTTATCTATGTACAGCATATAAAAAGATAGAAATCAAAGGGGAAGAAAAAGCCATGGGCCTGAACCAAAACTTTCCAAAACCAGATGGGAGAGTTTTGCAAACTGCTCCTAACTACGCATGGAAGGGAGTAAGCCCCTTCCATTCCGTATGCCCTACTCTCAAGTAAACATGCACTGGACTGCACCCTTAGACACATGGGTTGTAAAACCCCACGCTGGAATTAAGAGGTCAACATAGGAGCTGGATTGTACTCCCAAGGAAACTGGGACGGGTTGTGTTTTATTTTTTAAAAAAGAGCAAGCCTCCCTTTAGGGAACCTGGGTGCAGTTCTTGCTTCTCCCCTCCGAGCAAAACCCCCGCCTGATTACCCTGGAGAGCGGCTGCCAGCCAGCGTAGGGCACAGACTGAGCTCGGCAGCTTCCTACGTTCCCTGTTTGCGGTTTTCCAGGCAGGCGCATTGAAAAGAAAAGGGAGGGGGTGGAAATCGGGAGGTTGCTAGCAGCATAGAGCCGCAGCAGTTGGTTGCACAAGCTGAAATCCCTGGCTAGGCACCCCACCCATTGGCCAGGGGAACAGACAGGCATTGCTCGCTCCCTCCCTCCCTCCTTCCTGCAGGCCGCAGCTGCACGGGTAACCTCGTGTGGCTTGTTCCAGCTCACATTCCTGTCTGGGCGGGCAGCCCTGGTGACGTCACTCGGCTGGGGCCAGCCATGTGCTCTCTGTACACGTGGACGAGCTGGCGGGAAGAGAGCAGAGGAGGAGCAGAGGAGGAAGGCCAGAGGAGGGGGGGGGAAGCAACACGGTTGCAGTGTCCTTTGGCCGCAAGGCGGGGAGGGGGACACACACCACACACACACCCCTCCCGTTCTCTGGGCATCTCCCCATCCCTTTCCAAGAGCAGAATGCAGCTTAGAGCAGAACCAGGAATCCTGAGCGCATACAGAGAAGCACATGGCAATGTGCCAGGGTGCCACCTAATCGCCAATTCTGGAAAGGGTGGAGGGGAGAGAGGAGTAAAGCTGCACACCCACTACTAGGGGGGCTTTGGGCATCAGTCTTGGGGGGCTCCTGGGCCCAGACGCAGCGTACACAACAAACCGCAACAGAACCGAATGTAGAGGAAGCCGCCGTCTTCTCGGTTCTAATGCTAGGAAACCAGAGCAAGCTTGCCAAGTGAACACCCAAGCAAACCGGTGGGGGGGGGAGGGATTTTCCCAACCAGGTGCAGTCAGTGGTATTTATTTACGACACGCGCTCACAGTGAGGGACAGCCTGGCCTTTTGCAAAAAGCTTGGCAAACGAGCTCATAAAAAAAAGAGGCCCAGGGGGGAAGATTTTGGCTCAAAACGCAGCGAGAATGAGACACAGGGAGAACAACAGGGCAACTTGCCCTCGGTGTGGTCCAGCCACTTCTATCCAGGTGACAAAAGGAGTCCACATCACATGTCTAATCAGCACAGACAGGCACACACACACACACACACACACACACACACACACAAAAGGTTCATAATCACAGACTGAGAGGCTCAAGACACACAGAGAAAGTACGCCATCACAATGCATATTGAAACTATGGAATCTGTTTTGCTAGCACAAGGGTGGAAGAAGGAAGAAATACCAACGAAAGAACAATGGCAAGAAAAAATGACGAACTATGTGGAACTGGCAAAATTAACATATAAACTGCGTGAATAGGATAACCGGGAATTCAAGGAAGAATGGGAACTTTTGAAAAAACAACAAAGAGACTTACACTCACTGGCAGGTTTTGAATAAACATACACAGTTTTTTTATTAGAAGAATGTGAACAATTAGGGAAATGATATGTATAATTGTATAACGTGCAGAAATAATATGGGAAAATACATCAGATAAGGGAGCTGAGGGAAGTCTGAGGAGGGGGGGGAGAGGGAGGGGTGAGGAGGGAGGAGAAGGGGGGGGAATGGGGAAAACAAAGTTGGTTGTAGTATTGATAAATTGTATTGATCTAGATAGCATCTTAAAAAGCAGAGACATCACCTTGCCAACAAAGGTCCGTATAGTTAAAGCTATGGTTTCCCCAGTAGTGATGTATGGAAGTGAGAGCTGGACCATAAAGAAGGCTGGTCGCTGAAGAATGGATGCTTTTGAATTATGGTGCTGGAGGAGATTTTTGAGAGTCCCATGGACTGCAAGAAGATCAAACCTATCCATTCTGAAGGAAATCAGCCCTGAGTGCTCACTGGAAGGACAGATCCTGAAGCTGAGGCTCCAATACTTTGGCCACCTCATGGGAAGAGAAGACTGGAAAAGACCCTGATGTTGGGAAAGATTGAGGGCACTAGGAGAAGGGGATGACAGAGGACGAGATGGTTGGACGACTAAACAACAAACAACAACAACAACATTGATTTAATGTTGATTAATAAAAAATGTATATATATATAAAAAGAAACTATGGAATTCCGTTCCCGCTAGAGGCACTGAAGGGCACACCCACTCAGATGGGCTTCGAAAGAGGGTCAGAGAATGAGGCTGTCTATGGCTGCTAACCCGGATGTCTCTGTTGTGCCCTCACCGTTGGAGGCAGTGCGCTTCTGAATACCAGTTGCTGGAAACCACAAGCAGGGTTGCGCCCAGGTCCTGCTTGCAGGTGTCCCCTTGGGGCATCTGGTTGACCACTAAGGAGACAGGACGCTAGACTAGATTGGGCCACATGGCTCGTCCAGCCGAGCTCTCCTTATATTCTTCTATCGGGCTGACACATGCAAAGACGTGGGACGCGAGAACCAATGGCTCAATGCTGCTGGATCTTCCACGGGCAGAGGGGAGGTATCATTTGGCTGAATTTCCCAGCTCTGGGTCTCCGGTCTCACTATAACAGGGGCAAGTGAGGAAAGTGGGTTGTGGTTCCAGAGAAGCGGACACGGAGCAATGGATTCAAGCTACAAGAAAGAAGATTCCACCTAAGCATTAGGAAGAACTTCCTGACAGCAAGAGCTGTTCGGCAGTGGAATTTGCTACCAAGGAGTGTGGTGGAGTCTCCTTCTTTGGAGGTCTTTAAGCAGAGGCTTGACAGGCATATGTCAAGAATGCTTTGATGGTGTTTCCTGCTTGGCAGGGGGTTGGACTGGATGGCCCTTGTGGTCTCTTCCAACTCTATGATTCTATGGTTTGCTCTAGAAAATGCAACTGCACTCCATGCTCCTGCTCTCTGGACCCCGCCTTCTTAGTAAGGCAGACAAAGGAGAGAGATCCAAAGTCCTTGCTTCCAGTTGCTAAACTCTGACTCAGATTTTGCTGACAAACCTGTCTTAGAATGAGTCCGGGCAGGGACAGGAGTCCATTCCTGGGGCAGATCCCTTCTGGTGGTGGGCACCTCTTTGCATACAAGAAAACTAGCAGGCCAGGAAGCATGAGCTTCCATGCTAGATTTCTACGAGCGAGACCAAGCACAAAAGCACACAGAAAACACCCCAGAGATTCCACAGAGAATCTGGTTTTTGTACCTGATCGTCAACTTGGCTGTCTGGCCGGACTTCTCCCAACATTTTCGCACCTCTGCGCACACACACGCAGAGTTAGGAGCCCAGCTGTTGTCAGACCAAAGGTCTGCCTATGCCTGTATACACGTTTCCGGCAGTGGTCAGCCCAGATGGATTCCAGGAAGCCCACAAACAGCCTTGGAACTTGGTTGTCTCTTCTGCTCACATGCTAGCGAAATCTCAGACGGGCACTTCCAAACGGCAAGGCAATTTAGCCAGAACCCAAAACAAAACAAGAGGCAATGGGAACATTTTATCGTTTACCCAGAGATTATCTTAGTACAGTGGCTCACCAAACCTTCTACTTTAAAATTCCTGAGAGTTTTGAAGGCCCTCTCGGTAACATTTCTGCCTGTTTGGGCAACCGCAATGCACTGTGCTAAATGCTGCATGGTTTTTAACTGAATCAGCATTTAAAGTCTTAATTCTAGCCTCCCATTAACTTTGCCGCCAATCCTCTCCACTCCTTCCCAGTGGCTCTACCTCCTCCGATCAGTCCTGCTCCATCCTGCTCACCTACCGGGGGGGGGGGGGCTGCCATGGACCAGCCATGGCACCCACTCTGTGCACAGCTCCTGCTGCTCCTTGCAGACCTGCCACGGACCACCTGAGTGTGAACATCGCAGACCAGAGTTTTGGAACCCCTTTTCTTTACAGGATGTGGGAGGTCCTCCTAACACAACGTAAAAAGAAACGATGTGCTTTTGGCATTAGGTAGAGATGGTGCAGGTGAGGTGCTAAGCAAAAATAAAAACTAAGCCTACTTTGCCCAGGAACATCCAAAGCACTCTCTCTCTTTGCATCTTTCATTTTGGACTACTGCAATGCACTCTACGTGGGGCTGCCTTTGAAGGTGACCCGGAAACTGCAATTAATCCAGAATACAGCAGCTAGACTGGTGACTGGAAGCAGCCGCCGAGACCACATAACACCGGTCTTGAAAGACCTACATTGGCTCCCAGTACGTTTCCGAGCACAGTTCAAAGTGTTGGTGCTGACCTTTAAAGCCCTAAACGGCCTCGGTCCAGTATACCTGAAGGAGCGTCTCCACCCCCATTGTTCAGCCCGGACACTGAGATCCAGCGCCGAGGGCCTTCTGGCGGTTCCCTCATTGCGAGAAGCAAAGCTACAGGGAACCAGGCAGAGGGCCTTCTCGGTAGTGGCACTCACCCTGTGGAACGCCCTTCCATTGGAGGTCAAGGAGATAAACAACTACAGTGGTACCTCTACTTACGAATTTAATGCGTTCCGAACGTACATTCGTAAGTAGAAAAAAATTGTAAGTCGAATCCCATAGGAATGCATTGGGGGGGGGGGAATTCGTAAGTCGAAGCAACCCTATCTAAAAATTCGTAAGTAGAAAAAAATCCTATCTAAACCGTATCCAAGATGGCGGACGGAGCTCCATTCGTAAGTAGAGGTACCACTGTACCTGACATTTAAAAAACATCTAAAGGCAGCCCTGTTTAGGGAAGTTTTTAATCTGTGATATTTTAATGTATTTTGGTATTTGTTGGAAGCCGCCCAGAGTGGCGGGGGAAACCCGGCCAGATGGGTGGGGTATAAATAAATAATATTTTGCGCAAGTTCTTCGGTGTTTTGCTAGCTGTAAAAGGGATAAAGGGCAGCAGGTTAGTGAAGTGCTGGGGGAAATCTTCCTCGGCTATCTCCTTGGAATTCTGGGGGCCAAACTAGACAATGCGTTAAAAGGTATATAGGCACCTAACACATTTTTTAAAACCTTAAAAACAACAGCCGTGAAAGTGGGAGGAGAAGAGTTAGGACTGGGGCACATTGGGGGTGGGGGGTACGCCCTTTCCCTGTGGGTCCTGATCCCAGTGAAACGCACACAAACCAGCTGCTGCTTCCAAGTCTACAACTGTGAGTGCCTAGAGATCTCTAAACGGCAACTGGCGTTTCGTCAGCCCCAAAATGGAAAACGAGCAAAGTCCCAACAATGCGAGAATGGCAACTTAAACTGATGGAATTTGTGCAGCTTACGAACCTAACATATAGAATAATAGAACAAGAAGAACATATGCTTAAAGAAGATTGGAAAATGTTTATGAATATATGGGGGGGGGTTGTGTTTATTTGAAAACGTGGGCAGCACTAAGATAAATTCAACAGTGCAAGTAAGTTTTTATGGGTGTAATAATGGAATACTGAATGGTTTATTTTATATACAGAATATGCAGGGATTTATGTTATGCACACACAAAAAAACAACCCACGGAAAGAGGAGAAGGGAAGTCATTGATATTTCAAGGTTATTTAAATGAATATTATAAAATGTGAAACAGAAAATTTAATAAAAATTATGGAAAATAAATAAATAAACTGCAACGGGAAACTCTGGAAATAAAGAGTTCTCAGCTCTGCACAAAGATGTGTAAGAGCAAAGCGCATATGATCAAGCAAATGTGTGCAAGGCGTGTGTTCACTCATGCTGACTATGTCATGAGAATGAGGACACATCTTTTCCCCAAGCTCCGACGGGTAGCACATTCCAAAAGTGAGAGAGAAAATATTCCTTGCTATCAGGAGAGACCATCTCCTGCTAAGGCTGCCTGCTGATGAATCACCATTAACCTAACACAGCCATCCGCTTAACAGAAGGATGGTCAGTTAGCAGCCACCGCAATACTACCACAGCCATAAGGTCTAGGAACTTTTGGAGCTCTATGGAAAGCTCGGGATTCTCAGAAAGCGGGATTCACCCCGCAGCATCACAGTCTGTTGCGCCTGTGCTTGGCCTCCACCTGTCTCGAGAGACAATGAAGTGCATCTCCGGGGGTGAAGTCAAACCACCGGAGAATCACAGCGCCTGCTGTGGCTGCAGAAACCGGCAAAACGTTAACTGCTCCTGTGCTGTTTTTGCTGCATTAGCAGCAGCAAAGTGAACTCTCCAAGGTGCAAGCCTGGGCAGTGGGTATATAGGTCCTGGGCTGTCCAGACAACAAGACCCCCCTCTCAGACTCGCTGATGTGGTCCAAAGGAAAGCAGAGCAGTATGTTTGGCACTGGCTTGGCTGCAGGAATTACTGGAAGGAGGTGTGCAAGGCGCCATCCAACTGTCTTAGGGACACCTCTTCAGATGGGTGTAGGGTTTACTCCAGGAGTAGGCAACCTCAGGCCCGTGGGCCGGATGTAGCCCAATTGCCTTCTCAATCTGGCCCGCGGACGGTCTGGGAATCAGCGTGTTTTTACATGAGTAGAATGTGTCCTTTTATTTAAAATGCATCTCTGGGTTATTTGTGGGGCAAAGGAATTCGTTCATTTTTTTTTTCTTTTTTGAAAATATAGTCCAGCCCACCACATGGTCTGAGGGACGGTGGACCGGCCCAGGGCTGAAAAAGGTTGCTGACCCCTGGTTTTCTCCTTAGCCTTTTCTTCTCCCCGCAAGACAGGGGGTATGGTTTTTTCCTCAGAGTTTACTCCCAAAGGCTTTCAAACAAATGAGTATCGCCGTAAGGCAGTGGAGGTTGAGGATCAGAGTGTTCCTTCTCCTAGGTGGGGCTACCTTTCCAGGTGGATGAGCCCCCATCTGCCCCTCACTTCCCTCTAAAGCACATGTAGAAACTGCTACCTTGACAGTAGTCCCCCCCCTCTTTCCAAAGCCCAATCAGCAGGAAGAGACCAGTGGCGAAAGGGGCCTCCCCTCCCTTCAGCTACAGGGAAGGCAGTAGCCGTCTAGAAGATTTGACTAGCGATTGCTATCTCCGTGACCAATGGATGAACTCCCAAACAAAGCTCTTGTCATATGTGTCCCCACCCACCCACCCCCCAATTCCTTGAGGAATACTTGGGGCTTGCAACCTAAAATTACAAGGCTGCACATCGCAAGGAATTTGGCTGCGTCCCCTGCGATGCGGAAACAAGCCGAAACTGGATGATGGAAAAGCCAAGGGGGGGGTTGGAGGAGGGGGGGGAGATGGAAAATGGCTTTTGCTGCTGCTGCAAGGATTATATTTTGGCTTGCTGAACACGTGGATTACGTCTGCTAGGCATCTGAGGACACCAGCTCCGATTTTCTCCGCTGCTCATCTCCGGCAGAGAGAGAGAGAGAGAGAGAGAGAGAGAGAGAGAGAGAGAGAGAGAGAGAGAGAGAGAGAGTTCGGTCGCCGCTGGGGGAATAGTAAGATGCTGCTTGTCACAGCTGGGAAAGGAGGATGAGATGGCAAGCACTGCAAAGGATGGCACCAACATTCTGGAACAGCCAATATATATGTTCACAAGGGGATTTGCAAAGAATAAAAGTGCCCTGCGAGGGACCAGCACTTGCCCAGTGTTGGGAAATCTACATTCACGGAACGTGCTGGTTTTCATCGCCTGCAGCATCCTGGCCTATGACGTCACAACTGTGAGTTCTGCTCCCTAGTGCAACAGGGAGGGGAAGAAGGTTTCATCCTCTACTTTCTATTGGCGTTTATGGACCTCCGCTTCCCACCTGGAGTTTCCCCTGGTTATAAAAAGCAGCTGGGTATCAAGTCAGATCGATAATGGTCTGCCTCTATTGCAGTGCTGCTTCCCTTGCTTGACCCCACAATGGGAGAAAAGTCCCGCAGGATCGCAGCAAGAAAAAGACCACCTAGCCCAGCAACTTCTCTTTTGGGTCAACCTTTGGTGAGAGCAGGGACGGGGAACCTGTGGCTGGACTACAACCCCCATAACCCTCTGCCCGAATATTTGAATGGGAAGCATCTAAAGCATATATCATAAAATCATAGAATCATAGAGTTGGAAGAGACCACAAGGGCCATATGCCTGTCAAGCCTCCGCTTAAAGACCTCCAAAGAAGGAGACTCCACCACACTCCTTGGTAGCAAATTCCACTGCCGAACAGCTCTTACTGTCAGGAAGTTCTTTCTAATGTTTAGGTGGAAGCTTCTTTCTAGTAGTTTGAATCCATTGCTCCGTGTTCGCTTCTCTGGAGCAGCAGAAAACAACCTTTCTCCCTCCTCTATATGACAACCTTTTATATATTTGAACATGGCTATCATATCACCCCTTAACCTTCTCTTCTCCAGGCTAAACATACCCAGCTCCCTAAGCCGTTCCTCATAAGGCATCGTTTCCAGGCCTTTGACCATTTTCGTTGCCCTCTTCTGGACACTTTCCAGCTTGTCAGTATCCTTCTTGAACTGTGGTGCCCATAACTGGACACATTACCCCAGGTGAGGTCCGACCAGAGCAGAATACAGTGGTACTATTACTTCCCTTGATCTAGATGCTATACTCCTATTGATGCAGCCCAGAATTGCATTGGCTTTTAAAGCTGCTGCATCACACTGCTGACTCATGTCAAGTTTGTGGTCTACCAGGACTCCTAGATCCTTTTCACATGTACTGCTCTCAAGCCAGATGTCTCCCATCCTGTATTCGGACCTTTCATTGTTTTTGCCCAAGTGTAGTACTTTACATTTCTCCTTGTTAAAATTCATCTTGTTTGCTTTGGCCCAGTTGTCTAATCTGTTAAGGTCATTTTGAAGTGTGATCCTGTCCTCTGGGGTCAAATAACTGCATACCCGTCGTATAAAAATAAAGAATATAAGGGGGGGGGGGGGAAACTGTTGAAAGAAGAGCTTAAAGACCTCTGGGCTCGAACGGTCAGGAATCCAACCACCATGACAGATAAGGAAATACAAAAAGGATATTTGAACTAAATAATATACTGTCCCAGCAAATAAGAATTTATGCTCACCTGTGTAAGACAGAAATACTTGGAGAGTGGTGAAAGACCAGTTAATTTTTTTGTCCGATCATTTAAAACAAAAGCAGGATAAGGCATTTATCCCAAGTCTTAAAGGCGATAAAGGTAAAGTCTATAAAGACTCAAAAGATAGTAATGACCAATAACCCTCGGCCATCAGCCACACTGGCTGGGATGGATAGGATTTGTGAACAACACCTGGGCGTTCACAAATGTTTGCTGCCACGCTGGGCCAGGTGAATGCTCAATGGAAGAGATGGCATTCCCATGTCTTCCTGCTAGGATGTCCACTCCCACACCAACACTTCAGTGCAGAATGCATGCTTGCCAACCACAGATGTTTCTCCGCTTGCTACTACATAAGTATGTACAAAAGTGAGAGCTGGACCATAAAGAAGGCTGATCGCCGAAGAATTGATGCTTTTGAATTATGATGCTGAAGGAGACTCTTGAGAGTCCCATGGACTGCAAGAAGATCAAACCTATCCATTCTGAAGGAAATCAGCCCTGAGTGCTCACTGGAAGGGCAGATCCTGAAGCTGAGGCTCCAATACTTTGGCCACCTCATGAGAAGAGAAGACTCCCTGGAAAAGACCCTGATGCTGGGAAAGATGGAGGGCACAAGGAGAAGGGGACGACAGAGGACGAGATGGTTGGACAGTGTTCTCAAAGCCACCAACATGAGTCTGACCAAACTGCGGGAGGCAGTGGAAGACAGGAGTGTCTGGCATGCTCTGGTCCATGGGGTCACGAAGAGTCGGACACGACTAAACAACAACTACATAAGAACATAAGAAGAGAGCTGCCGGATGAGGCCAATGGCCCATCCAGTTCTGAGAGCAGCCAACCGAATGCCTAGAGAAATCCTGCAAGCAAGGCCAGAGCACTCTCCTCACCTGTGAGTTTCTAGCAACTAGAATCCAGAAGTATTACTGCCCCAGATAGTGGAATAAAACAGTCTTACCCTCTGCAAATGCAACCGCATGGTAAGAACCCCCAGTTTTTGAAGGAAGGTTCTCATGTCAGCTCCCTGTTAGAAAATGGGAGCGTCCAAACCAAAGCAGACAGGAAGCCGCCCACCCCCCAAGAAACAGGAAGATGCTGTCAACAGCGCGAAGCTGGCCAGAGAGGGGGCCAACACCTTGCTGGTCCTGCAGTCACCTCTAGCAGCTCTCCCTGGACAGGTGGCACGGACGGCAGTTTCCAGGATCATGCAGAAGCTGCAACAAACCGCTGCAGTAGATGAGCACTGCATATCCTACTCCAAGAATGAAATGGGCATGTTCCCAGACACCAACAGTGCTGCCTACTACAGTGCAATCCCAATGCTCGGCTTTTTCCATCAAGCATGATGAGCTGGGACCCTTGTCTGCCCTCTGACTCGTTTCCGTAGGACTTCATCAGCTAGACCACAGCATAAGACTCAGCCACCGGCCACCTACCCTCTACAAACACACTGCCCCCCGTAAAACAACAACAACAACAACACCCCAAACTTTTAGGAGGATTCACCTCCAGTTTTGCATCAAACGGAATGTCTCGGCGGGTTTGTCCGTGGTTAAATCCAACTCAATGTATCAGAAAGCAGAACGGCATCCTGGCAACGTTAACAAAAACATGCATGTCTGGATGTGCATAGACGTGGAAGAATTCAGGCATTGCCCCCAGATGATGGTGAAGGAAGCGTAAACCATCTTTCTAAAGTGACGGTCTGCAATCTGCTTGCAAACAAAGATCAGGAGCAATGGTTTGAAGCAGGGTTTGCAAACCAATGGTTTGTACCATCTACTGTTTAGGTAAAGGGACCCCTGACCGTTAGGTCCAGTCGTGGACGACTCTGGGGTTGCGGTGCTCATCTCGCGTTATTGGCCGAGGGAGCCGGCGTACAGCTTCTGGGTCATGTGGCCAGCATGACAAAGCCGCTTCTGGTGAACCAGAGTAGTGCACGGAAATGCCGTTTACCTTCCTGCCAGAGTGGCACCTATTTATCTACTTGCACTTCATGCTTTCGAACTGCTAGGTTGGCAGGAGCAGGGAGCGAGCAACGGGAGCTCACCCCGTAGCGGGGATTCGAACTGCCGAGCTTCTGATTGCCAAGCCCTAGGCTCTGTGGTTTAACCCACAGAGCCACCCGTGTCTACTGTTTAGCAGTGCCTAAATGAATAAACCATAGTTAAGAGGCATCTCAGAGACTCAGTTTGCACATTACGGTAAACCACAGTTAATGGGTTGCTGCAAACATGCCAATCTGGGCTGTTTTGCTTCTCCGTTACTGAGTGGGGTGGGGTGGGGTGGACATAAATCACAGACTTTGGCTTAGCATTGTGTCCAAATCAGGAATCGTGATTTGTTCCCCACATGTAAGAGGAGGGACAAGCAACCCCCCCCCCAGACTGGCACACCAACGGTAATACAAGTGTACAGTAACTAAGGAAAATAACCAGATCAAAAAGCTATGCACCAGCACATAAACCAGCACCAAACTATCACAAAGCAGCATAAGATGAACGAAAACAGCAATTTCAGGACAAAATCCAGCACAGAGACTTGGGGTGGGGGGAGAGGAGGAAGGAAGGAATTAAATTATTTCCAAGAACTGAAATGCCCTAAAAGGCCTGGGAGAAAAAGGAGTTCTTCACCTGATGCCCAAAAGATTCTAACAAAGGCACCATGTGAGCCTCACTGGTGAAAACCATGCACAATCAGGGTGCCACCACCTAGAAGACCCCGTCCTTAAGAATCCTACAATGGTAATCTGAAGGTTCAGGAAGGCATATATAAAAAGGACTAGGCATGAAAGAAATAAACACACATACATGCACATATCTGTTTCAGGCCCCTACCTGGATATATCTCAAGGCACTCCTTAGGACGCTGAGGTTTGAGGTTTTCTTGTCGTCGACGTTGGGGATGTTCCGCTTAAGGGTTTCAAAGCATTCTTTCAAGTGGGCACGTCTACAGAAACAAATCCCAAAGTCACCCCCTCGGTCACAGCACACTTGGAACAAGGCAGGAGGGTGCACCGTCACAGCGGATCAAGGAAACCCATTGGCGGAAGCCTAAGGCAGGCGTTTCCAACCTGGCACCCACCGGACAGATGCTGGAAACCGAAATCCAACAAATTCCAGGGAGGGACTGGCCAAGGGATAGCATGTGTACAGTAACTAGGTTTTTTGAACCTGCTCTGGACAGCAGGTCTACCCAGTGGCCTGCAGTACGGTGCAGTGAAACTGCAGTGCGTTGCAGTGAAAGTGCAGTGCCAGAACAGGTATAAAACACCAGGCCTTTTTTTTCCAGCCAGAACTCAGTCCCAGCACCTCTCAGGTGGGCGCCATTACCATTATAAGAGAACAAGGTGTTCATGGTTGAGTTCTGGCACCTCTTTTTCTAGAAAAATGGCACTGCAAAATACCCTCACCCACACAAATTACTTTTGTCTCCATACCATTACCTAGGTAAGATATCCAAAAAAGTGCATTAGCAAGTGCTTTCTCCTTGAAAACCATGAGAAGTCAATGTTTAATGGGCATCCGCAGAGGGAGAAAAGGCAGTTTCCCACCCTCTGAGAACAAACCATAATCTCCAGTTTTAATAGTTTTTTAAAGGAGCATTTGTAGAGCCTGAGATATGAGGCACTTTTATTTTCTTTTTCTTTTTTTTGGCGAGAAGCTAGCCTGCTCCCACCTTTCATTATTTAATTTTGCCTGCCCCCACCTCCAGTTTCTGCAGAAACACATCCCCCCCCCACCCCATAACTGGCAAGCCAGCAACCAGCACCAGAAAAAACGTGGTTCAAGGTGGGTTTGCAAACCGTGGTTTGTCCTGGGAGATGACATGATTAAACCATGGCTGGAAATCATACAGCAAACTAGAATTGCAGAAGCCACTGTTAATAAATCATATTGTGCGCTCATGATGGTTTGGTGTAGCATCGCTACTGACAAACCAGCTACAACCTGGAATGCTGAGCAGGTGGGATAGCAAAAACAGCACCAGGCACCTTTGGTACCCTGGTTTGCCTGCTGCACATCTGGAAAAACAAACCATTGTTTGGGTTCTGAACTATGGTTAGTGAAACCAGTGGTTTGGCACAGTGTCTGAATTGATTCCCCCCCCCTTTTAAAAAAAAACAACCCAGAGAATCTCGTCTACCATAACTGACCTCCCTGGGAAACCTCTGTGTCCCCTGAAACAACAGCTGGAATGCCCCCACCCCGGTCTAACCTCCAGCCGACCCAAACAGTCCACTGGTTACGTGCAAAACCGGTTATCATTTTGCATTCTTCTTCTTTTTTTAAAGCTACATACCTGTTTTTCTCCAATTTATTATGGACTTCCCTGGTGCCAACCCTAAAGTCCAAAAGAAGAAGAAAAAAAGAAAATGAGAAGTTGCCATCAGCACCAGGTTTCAGAAGAGCTCTGCACTTAAACCTAAAAGTTTCCAAGCGGAGATTTGGCTGGGGTGGGGTGGGTGTGTGGGTAACAAGAGCCAGCTGTTGCAAAGGCTTTGCAGCTCAATTTAGGGACGCTGACTTGCTGTTAGAGGCTAGAACTAAACGAGATCATAGACATGGAAGGAATTCCTTGGAATAAGGATAAACTCTCTCTCTCTCTCTCTCTCTCTCTCTCTCTCTTACCTTTCTCAGCCTGATCTGGCCACAGTGATCCATGCGATGGTCACCTCTAGGCTTGATTATTGTAACTCGCTCTACGCGGGGCTGCCCTTGAAACTGACCCAGAAACTCCTTACGGGGTCCTCGCCGCGGGATCACATTAATCCAGTGCTTTACCAGCTGCACTGGCTCCCGGTGGAGTACAGGGTCAGGTTTAAGGTGCTGGTTTTGACCTTTAAAGCCTTATGAGGCTTAGGACCTTCGTACCTATGGGACCGCCCCTCCCGGTATGCCCCGCAGAGGACATTAAGGTCCACAAATAATAATATACTGGAGATCCCGAGTCACAAGGTGGTTAGACTGGCCTCGACCAGGGCCAGGGCCTTCTCAGTACTAGCCCCGACCTGGTGGAACGTTCTCTCTCAGGAGACTAGGGCCCAGCGGGAGTTGTCATCTTTTCGTAGGGCCCGCAAGACGGAGCTGTTCCGCTTGGCCTTCGGACTGACTCAGTCTGACCCCGATGTTACCCTCCCCTAAGGCTTCATCCTACAGATATTTAAATGAGGTTGCACTTGTAGATTCCTAATTTTAAAATTGAATTTTAACATTGTATTTAATCTGCATTTTAATTGAATTGTTTCTTTTATGCTTGCTTTGATATTCTTGTTGTTAGCTTGACTGGGAAGGGCGGGGTATAAAAATTATTATTATTATTATTATTATTATTATTATTATTAATTACCCACACACCATCTCTCTCGCAAAAAAACAATTTTACACGTTCTTATGCGTAGCAAGCTAATGTGCTTCACTCAAATTATTCCTTCTGATCCTTGAACCCAGGGTCCTTTGGAGCAGAAGACACCCCCCAGTCTCACAGCCCATGTTTTCACAGGCACACCGATTGCCACATCCCCTGTTGTCGTGGCAACAAAGGCATCTGTCTGCAGCCAACCTGCCGAGGGAAACACATGCTGCTTAACAAATCTCCACGCTGAACCCGAAGGGCTGGGCTTTGTCTGCAGCACAGAAAAGCAGCAACAGGACCCACTCGCTGCACAATCTTGGGTCATTTTTTTACTGGGGGGTTGTGTAGAGGAAGAGAAGTTCCCTAATGCAACAGTTTGCATTCAGATGAATGAGGCAAACAGCATCCTCTCGTGCTGTAGGTCTTCAATTGAATGGCTTGGTCTTCTTCCATTTTACAGATATGGGGTTGTACCCAATATTCCTCCACCTCAGAGAAGAAATTGCTGGGACCCAACTAACTTAAATCCATCCGTTTCAATGGATCTGCCCTCAGAATACAGTGGTACCTTGGTTTACGACCATAATCCGTCCCGGAGGTCCGTTCGTAAACCAAAACAAGTCGTAACCCAAGCCACACTTTCACCAATGGGGCCTCCGAAAAAGCTGTTCGTAATAAAAAAATATATATATAAATTGTTCGTAATAATAAAAAAGGGTCATAATCCAAAAAAAGTTCACAAACCAGGGTGCGCACTTCCGGGTTTGAATTGGTCATAATCCAAAATGGTCATAAACTAGGCTGTTCGCAAACCAAGGTACCACTGTACATATAAAGCACAAGGAAGCCACTTTAAACAGGCATGGCTTTCCCCCAAGGAATCCTGGGAAATGTAGTTTGCTAAGGGGGCAGAGGGCCGCGAGGAGGCTCCTATACCCCTTCACAGAGCTACAATTCCCAGAGTAGTTTAACAAGCCGTCCCTCTTCCCATTGGCCTACAGAAAAGTGTATCCAGCTCTTTCAAGCGTTCCACTGGAGGTATTTCCCCAAAAATGTACTCTAAGAGGAGCCTAGTTACATTAAGCTGATGGCCCAAGTATCCCATCATCCTGTTCTCACACGGTGGCCAATTAGGGGAAGCCGCCATGCAGGGCCAGAGCAAAACAGCACTCTCCCTTCCTGCGGTTTCCTGCATTCAGAAGGTATATTTCCTCCAACAGCAGAGGCAGAACACTGCCATCATAGTTAGTAGTCGCTTCTTGGCAACTGGCCCACAGTTCCGGATTTCCACTGGAGATGTGCAAACTTGAACCTGGGAGCAACTGAATGCAAAGCATGCACTCTACCACACACACACACACACACAAACGCTTGCCTTTGGTCAAGCCAAACCACTGGTCCACCTGCTTCACTGGCCATCTATGCCCACCTGCATCAGATCTACAGCGTCTCAAATAATGTTCCTTTTTATTTATTTAAGTTATTAACAAAGCAAAAGAAAAACCTCACAGCATGTAAACCAGAAGAACGGCCCTCAGAAGGACCAGGGAATTATTATTATTATTATTATTATTATTATTACTATTACTATTATTACTATTATTATTATTATTAAGTCTTTGCCTGATGCTGGAAAGACATTGAGATGCAACTTGAGACAAGCTGCACAGATGAGAGCCTTTTTGAGCCAAGCTTCTCTTCATTCCCCCCACTTCAGATTTGGCCCAGTGGTTGTTTATTATTATTATTATTATTATTATTATTATTATTATTATTATTAGGGGGTGGGGTGGGAATGTTCTACACAAAACAAGGCAGGATCCCGGGAATTGCAGAGTGTTGGACTAAATGGTTCCTTTCCAACTCCACCAGAGCTGCCCCCCAGTGACCCCACACTCACCCTCCGGGCCTTTTCTTCTGCTCGTTGGGCTTGACGTCCTCCGACGAGGGAGCCAGCTTGACGCCGAGGGGCTGGTGGTGGGGCTGGTGGGGCTGCAGAGGGGGAGGCTGAGGCTGGATCGGCTGTTGGACCATGTGGTGCTGTGAGATAGCCAGCACCGGCGTGGCATAGTGAGGCAGCTGCTGCTGCTTCGGGCTCCCAGAAGGGGGCGTGGGGGCCTTGATGTCCGGAAGAAGCGAGGGGCCGGTCTTCTGGATGACGGGGGCCACCAGGGGGGGCTCCTTGCCCAGGCCGGGAGCGCTCACGAGCGGCTGGTGGCGGTGGACGAGGGGCGGAGACAAGGCGTTGTGCGCCGCCGGAGGGGCGGGGCTTGTGACCACGGGGATGGGGATGACGGAGATGGGGGCCGCCAGCGGCGGGGGAGGGGGCGGAGGCGGGGCCGGCGGAGACAAGGGCACGGCCGCCATTTCGAGGCGGGGCTCCTCGGGGCGAGCGACATGGTTAACCCTAGGCACGCTGGCCTTCTTCTGCTCCTGTTCGCGCTCCAAGCGTAGCTTTTCGTGCTTCTCGTTCTCCTCTGTTCGGGAAGGGAAAGGGGGGGGGAGAAAAAAAACCACAGTCATTATTGACAGACATTTGTTCCTGCAGAGCAAGGGTCTCCGTGTTATAACATACTGTATTTTTCCGTGTATAAGATGCCCCCTCTTTTCTGGGACTCCAAATTGAGAAAACGGGGGAAAATTGTATCCATGTATAAGACGACCCCTATTTTTAAGATTAATTTTTCAAGAAAATAACCCAGTCTTATACAGTCATAGCTCACTGGAAGGACAGATCGTGAAGCTGGAGGCTCCAATACTTTGGCCACTTCATGAGAAGAGAAGAATCCTTGGAAAAGACCCTGATGTTGGGGAAGATTGAGGGCACTAGGAGAAGGGGACGTCAGAGGACAAGATGGTTGGACAGTGTTCTCGAAGCTACGAACATGAGTTTGACCAAACTGCGGGAGGCAGTGCAAGACAGGAGTGCCTGGCGTGCTATGGTCCATGGGGTCACGAAGAGTCGGACACGACTAAACGACTAAACAACAACAACAATACAGTCATACCTCAGGTTACAGCCACTTCAGGCTGCGACTTTTCGGGTTGCGCTCTGCGCCAAAACCGGAAGTACCGGAACGATACTCCCCACATCTCCCTGGCTTCCCCCTGCCCCATCTTGTGGGTGCCTCTGAGAAGAGAAATCATTCCCCTTTTCTCTAACCCTTGCCTGAAACCCTGGGGAGCTGCTGCCGGTCAGTGCAGACAATACTGAGCTAGAAGGACCAATAGTCTGACTCAATTATCCTAGAGCAGCCAGAACACTCTGCATAAGCTCGGAGGTATTCATTGCGACTCCTTTAGACCCGAAGCCTGATGGAAGTCGGCCAGGCTCTGCCTCACAGCCATTTCGTTTCTTTCTTTTTCGTTCTCCTGACAGGGAAAACAGACCAGTGAAACCAGTTCCCCTTGCTGCCGCGGAATCCAGTTCAGCCTGGCAGCTTTCTCGGCGGCCTCCATTGGCCTGCCATGTGTTTCGACAATGCACTGTTTGAACTCGATAAATGAGATTTGGGTGTCCTCGCTAGGGCTGGGCAATGTCGGGTTTTCAACATCAACGGTTGGCGATATACCGCGGGTGTTGAAAAAAGCTGTGTTGGCCCCACCCAGCAAGATGCCGGGGAAACTGCCACAGCTCTCAGCTTTTACCCCAGCGCCTCAGGTGCGAGTCCCCTGCCGATATATCAATATATCGCCTAAGCCTAGTGCTCGCCTTGCCAAATAAAACCATGCATTTGAAGAGATTTATAACCCCCTTTCCCATCTCTGCACACCCACGAGGCAGCTTTAAACAATATAAAACAGTACAATTAAATACTTAACAGCTAAAGCATAAAAACACAAACAGCAGTTAAGAAATACGCACCAAAGGCAGACAGGAGACAAGGGCGGGGGGTTATCGGGTGTCCCCAAAAGCCCTCTGATTTAAGAGTCTCAGGCCCCAGCTGCATTATACATTGGAAGCAGTATTATACCAGTTTTTAAGCGGTTAACAAAGAAGCCTGGGAACTGTAGTTTCTAAAGGGTGTCGAGACTTGTTAGGGGACCCAGCTAATCCCCCAAGAAAGCTATAATTCCCAGAGATCCCTTGGCAGAGGGGCTGTTAAAAACCACTTGGGGAATTGTAGCTCTGTGAGGGGAAAAGGGTGTCTTCCTAACTCCTCTCTTCCTAACACCCTTAATAAACTACAGTTCCCAATATTTTTTTGGGGGGGGGAGCCATGATATGAAGCCACTTCAAAAGCAAAGTGCAGATGGCACAAACGTTTGAAATGGCTAGACCAGGGGTCCCCAAACTAAGGCCCGGGGGCAGGATGCGGCCCAATAGCCTTCTAAATCCGGCCCGCGGACGGTCCAGAAATCAGCATGTTTTTACATGAGTAGAATGTGTCCCTTTTATTTAAAATGCATTTCTGGGTTATCTGTGGGGTACAGAAATTCGTTCATTTTTTTTCTTCCAAAATATAGTCCAAGGTCTGAGGGACAGTGGACCGGCCCCCTGCTGAAAAAGTTTGCTGACCCCTGGGCCAGACCCATGCAACCACCCTGCCCTTCCTTCTGCAGCCAATTCTTTTTGCTGGGGGATAAGTCACAATATTATGGCGGACAAGAACCAAGCACTGCAGGATCAACCCCAATTCCAAGCAAGATGCCTCCAGGAAGCCAGAGAGAGAGGCTTATTGGGCGGGGGGGGGGACAGTAAACTCCCCCCACCCCAAGCTCAAGTTTCTCAATGCCTTTGCACAGAGCACAGCAATCGTCTCCCTTCGCTGGCCCCAGAAATATTTACGCAGCAGCTAAAAAAAACCAAAAAAAAAAAAACCACACACACACCACCTAGGAGAAAACAGGCCAGAGTTCTGGAGCAGGTGAGCCGAGAGAATTACTCAACCGCAAGAGGCTGCGGAAAAAGCTCCCTCTCCCTCGAAAACACCGGGAAGGGGGGGGGAACCAGCCCCCAAGCACGTGTCTGCCTGCTGTGCACTTTAGAAGACAACACGGCAGGTCAGCTGGGTGGCAGCCAAGCGGCAGAGAACTTCCCTCGCCCATGACGCACCACGTCACCACCACCGGGAACGGCCCAAAGACCTCATGATGTAGTCGCATGCAGTATCTGCAGTACAGGATGCCAGCTTCTGGGGCGGGGAGGGAGAAAGGGGGGGTGCGGATTCCAGCAGCCGAACTCTCAAGTCGCCACGCTGTTTGCAGGATAACGCAACTGCATCAGGCGAGTCGGGAAGAACGCAGCAAAACTGACCCAAAGCTCCGATTCTGCAGTGTTGCACGCTTTGCTCAGGGGCGTTACGCAAGCCCCGGGTGCATTTTGGCTCAATGGATCCAAGGAGCCCCGACCTTTAAACTGAGGTTACGGTCACCACAACAGAATGTCAAGGCACCATCCCCTTCCCACACATACAGATGCGAATCCTGCTCCAACAGAAGACCTTCCTCTGTCACCTTAAGGACTAGGAGTGTCAACTCTCAGGGTAGCAGGTGGCACTGGTGGAAGGGTTCTTCGAAGCTAGACAAAATTCCCAGAAATCTTGAGCCCCATGCTTCCTCAGTTAATCCCTACAACGACCCTATGAGGTAGGTTAAGAGGCTGGGACTGACTCCAAGCTTCAGGGCGGAGTGGGGATTCGAACCCTGATCTCCCAGGTCCTAGTCTGACACTCTAGCCCAGGCATTCCCAAACTGCGGCCCTCCAGATGTTTTGGCCTACAACTCCCATGATCCCCAGCTAAGAGGACCAGTGGTCAGGGATGATGGGAATTGTAGTCCAAAACATCTGGAGGGCCAAAGTTTGGGGATGCCTGCTCTAACCCCTACACCCCACTTGCTTCCTAGAGTACTTCTGCTATGGGGCAGCTCTATAAATTAAGTAGGCGAATAAATATGGGGGAAAGCAAAATGCCACTTTGCTTCCCTTGAAGCTTGGATTTGTTTTATCCTGGATTATTTTGACGTTTTAAAGTGTTGCAAAGCACTTTGGTATTTTTTTCCTTTAAAATATAAAGTGGTATAGAAATTAAATGAAGAATAACAACAATAAATCTCACAGGGGGGCGGGAATGGCGCCTTGACATTCTGTTGTGGTGACCATAACCTGAGTTTAAACTGCCATTTGGCGATTAGCTTATATATCTGAGTTTCTAACACTTCATAGTGGTAGGGAGTGACAATTTTAACCTGGCCAAGAATGAAACAAGGGCTGTATGAATACCATATATTTAAAGCACACCGTCCATCGGGCAAAAAAAGAATTGTGGGAATTGTAGTTTACCGCAGCACCCTTAAGAAACTATAATTCCCGTGATTATTATATTTTTTTTTTGAGGGGGTGCTTTAAAAGTATGATCTGTACGCAGCTCAGGTCACGGTGGAGGGTTCCCTTCCTCGAGGAAACGGAGGAGCCACAGACAGGAAGGGAAGTTTTTGGAGCATGACCACTGCGATATGTCTTCTACCTGTGGCTCCAGGGCAGGCACCCCCAAACTGCAGCCCTCCAGATGTTTCTGGCCTACAACTCCCATGATCCCTAGCTAACAGGACCAGTGGTTGGGGAAGATGGGAATTGTAGTCCAAAACATCTGGAGGGCCGAAGTTTGGGGATGCCTGCTCTAGGGATCTATCTTAGCCGCAGGGGTGACTCACACCTGCCCAGCTGGGTGGGGAGTTCAGGTAGGCGTCACCTGACCTAGATGGAGGCTTGTACCCACTGAGTCAGCTCCTATTCCAAAACTTTCTTCCCACTTCCTGTTACATAAACATACCCAAAGAGTTACGCCAGACGTCACAAAGTCGCATGCCATGGCCAGCTCAACAGGTGGCTACCACAGGTCAACCTACGGGCAATGGCGCCACTTATGGGGAAGAAGCCATGGGGTCCCCTCGACAGAACGGAGCATGGGAGCTCTGCAATGCAGCCAGGCTGCCTTAGCACATGTGGAAGCGAGGGAAGAAACGCACACCTGTAAAAGACAGGATCCCCCTCTCACCTGGTCAGAACATACAAGGCCAAGGCAGTGCTAGAAACTCAGGTTATCTAATCCAATTGCTGGGCTAGAAAAATAAATAAAAACTCCAGTATACAGATGCACGCCACATGCTCTTAAAATTAGAAAAGCAAGACCCAGAGGCTAGTGCTTGGGATACGGAGCTGGTTTCAGCACCTCTTCAGCTGCAGGTTTCATAGCCTTGAGCATCAGTCATCCCAATCTGGCAAATGGGTACGCTGGTCAGTATCGCTTATCCACAATATGATGAATCCCAGGGGAGGCTATAAAACACTGTCGTGAGGCACCCCCTTGGTATCACTGAAGGGCTAAGCCAGGAGTCCCTTCCAGATGTCTAAAACTACCTGTCATCTATATTCTGAGCAGGGTGACTGCTCCTGCTCAGGCTGCACAGAGATAGCAATTTGGTTCCGGAAATTCATTCCGAATGTGCAGATAAAATATAACTGATAGAATTCTACAGGACGGGGTACTAGTGTGTGAAAACAGTGTCCAGATCCAATGATCCCCAGATGGTGGAGATGTCAGGTGCCATCCTGCCACCCAGACATCTCCACTTGGTTGCAAGTGGTTGGATGCCAGGTGCAAAATGGCGCCTGGCGCCTGGCTAATTTCAAACACTGCTCTGGAACCTCGGAGCACAGGTTCATCCTTGAATCAGGGAAGTGCAACATAGATAACCATCACTTTACAGCTTGGGGAGATGGAAGACTGACAGCAAAACCATTCGCGCCACCGTCCCCCCCCCCGCTTCGTTTCCCACTGATCGAGCGGCCCCCGTGCGGCCCCCAGCTCTGCCAGCCAGTTTGTCTGGGTTTTGCCTCAGCTACGGTAGGCGGGGGCCCCAGAACTGAGGAACAATCTCTGCTTTGAAACAGATTTCAAGGGAGAAGCTTTGAAACACCCAGAAGCGTAGTTGGGACATTGGCCTCCAACCATCAAAAAGGAAAACAGAAAAGCACACACAAAGGTGACCTCAGGTGTGACTAGTTTTCCCAAGTAGGTGACTTGCTTCCCTGTAATCCTTGCCAATGAAAGGTTGTTGTATTCTTTCCCAACTTCCTTGAAAGGTAGGCCGGTGTAGCCTCAGAACCACCCTAGGAGGCAAGTCAAGGAAGTAGTTACCAAAGGGAAAGAGCCCATTCTACAGATCCAACAACAGTAGAGACCTTATTTAAACCATTGTTTCCCAAGGGAGTCATTGTGATAACTGCAGAAGAGCCTACATTATCACTTGATGGCCTCAGCCAAAGGAGCTGAGTCTTTCGCCTCCAGCCATCCTCTTCCACGAATCTGCCCAGCCCCTTAACCTAGTGCCATTTAAGTCAATAGCCGTGACTGTGGCAGAAAATTCCCTAAGTTGATGATGCAATGAAGACAACATTTATATAGACGAATTCAGGTAACTGGGACACGAGTAGCAAACACTTTTAATTGTAGGGAAGCTGGGGGTGTATGGGGTGTTAAGGGAGGGGCAGTGCCTCTAACAGGGGACGTGTCGTGCTCCTTCTGGGGTACTTTGTCTGCCTTTGGTCCCCCCACCCTGCACTCAGCTCTCACCTGTGGCTCCTAAAAGATGTCAGCATGTGACAGCGGCCACACGGGGGAACGGCTTAGACTAAGCCAGGTGAAGGTAGCCGATGGGTCTCAAACCCTCGGTGAGTTATGGACTTCCCCTGCGTGCGAAGACGGGTGCTTCTACCTAGATTCTAAGTACCCCATCGAGGAGATGGAAAACCTTAAAACCTCCATTGTGCCTTGCGGGAAATCTTCAGGAGAAGAAAAGGCTAAGGAGTAAACGCTATGGAAAGCCAAAGTGGAGTCCCTAAGGCAGTTGGATGGCACCTCTTTCCGGCAACTCCTGCAGCCAAGCTAGTGCCAAACGTATTGCTCTGCTTTCCTTTGGACCACATCAGCCAGGACGAGAGGGGGGTCTTGTCGTCTGGGCAGCCCAGGACCTCCATACACACCAGCCAGGCTTGCACCCCAAGGGGATCATGTAACAATAATAATAATAATAATTCCAAGATGGCGGACTTAGGAGTCCTCCAAGGTTTGCAAAAAAGCTTTAGGAAGCACTTCACTCACACGCTGCAAGAATTTGTTACAGATCCCACCTGAATACTGCCGTCTCACTTCTCCCAGGCCTTGTGTAACTCAAACAGCACCATCCACAACTCCACCATCCTTCCTCTGCATAAGAGAGAGGTACTGGCAGACTCAGAGAAATGGCAAGATATGCAGGAGGACTAAAAAAGAAAAATAAATTGACCCTTGAGGGAAAACACCCGAAAACAGCCTAATGAGGACTGAGCATGCTCAACAATCAGTGTGTGTGTTTATGGGGATGAAGAGATAATGGGAACACTTAAGGGATTAAGTAACGGAATGGAGTTCTTGAAAGAGGGCATGGTCGGCCGAGTGCCACCCTGAACTGGCATGCACTCCACATTGCAACATTTTCTTGCAGGCTCCAGGTGGAATGTCTCTAACAATAGTTTATCCCAATGTTACCTCTCATGGGGTGAACTTGGGCCAGCCGCTGTCTCTCAGCCTACTAGCCTACCTCACAGGACTGTTGTGAAGATAAAATGAGGAAAGGAGAACAATGACTACCAGCTCGATCTCCTGGGAGGAAAGGCTGGATTCTAAAGGATGATGATGCAGCAACAACAACGACAACAACACAAGGTACGTGGAAAAAGAAGAATCTATCCTGCAGCTCTAAGGCTTCTTACTTTTTGCTGTTGTGGTTGAATTTCGATTTCCTTCTCATCCACCTTTCCTGGAGTGACTCACTGCTGAGACAATACGTTTCAGGCTACCTCCCATCAGATATGACACACACACACAAGACACAGACATTTGATCCTCTGCTGTGGTTGCAAAAGGTGTGCCCCCTCCCCTTTGCATTGGAGAGGCCTGCCACCCATGGCAAGCAACAGGAAGGCAAGGGAAGAAAACTAAAAAGGGGGGGGGGAATTCCCCCAAGTCTTTTGGCAAGGGATTTCACATGGTGAGCAGGACTAAAGGCATCGCTTGAAGATTTAATCGCACCTGCACAAAGCAAGAGACCTTGAACCGCCCCTAACCCCACGTCACAGGGAAAAACCAATCCAGATTTCAGAAAAGCCAACACAGAGCTGTCAACACAGGTAAGGTGCTGGCGTTCCGTCCCATCGACGTGCAGGCCACTTTGCACTGAAGCCAAATTATCGGCTCCCTGCCCCAAGGAGCTTGCAAAGTAGAAATCGCCCAAGTGTGTGTGTGTGTGTGAGAGAGAGAGAGAGAGAGAGAGAGAGGAACCATGGACAGAGACACATGGAGCCTCCTTAAAAAAACAAAACACACACACACACCATAAAAACAATCCCAGTACAGAGGCAAAGATCTCCATGCAACAGGCTTGTTTTCAGCGGGTGAAAAGACAGCCGAGAGGGTGTAGGGTTTAATATTTAATGGAAGTGCATTCCAGAGGGCAGGTGCCAGGACACTGAAGACCCGATTGCAATATTGTGTGGAATGCACCTGATTAAGATGGTATATGCCAGAGGCCCCCCCCCCGTCTGCAAAGCACAGGGATCAACAGGATAAAACAGCAGGTGAGACCATATTTCAGGTATCCGGATCCCAAGCTCTAGGGGACTTTATACGCCGAAACCAGCACCTTGAGCCTAGCCAAGCAGGCTTGGGAGGGCAACAAGCGGGTCCTCCCTCTTGCGGACAGGTGTCACTGCTTCGGCCATATAAGCAATAACGGTCAAGAGAACTGAAATAGATTCAGAAGGTGGTTTAATCATGCTAAGCCAGACACAAAAAGGCCCAGAAATATAACTGCACTTAAGTAGTAACTGGCTCAGTCGGCAGTGTGAGAGACTCTTAAATCTCAGGGTCGTGGGATCGAGTCCCACATTGGGTGAAAGATTCCTGCATTGCAGGAGTTGGACTAGAGGACCCTTGTGGCCGCTTCCAACTCTACAATTCTAGGACTCTATGGAATTATTGTACGTCAGATTGGAGAACACCCATCTCCTATCCTGCCAGTTGCTCAGGCCCCAACACCCTGCTAGGGACCATAAGGTGCCTTTTCTTCTGTTCTGCCCCACCTTAATTATTTTCCTGGTCCAGGACGTCAAGCAGTGCTTAGCAGCCAGATCTAGTCCGCGTTTTGATTTCCCACAATGCTCCTGATGTTAAGTGTTGCTCAAGGGCATTGCGGGAAACCAAAGGGGGACCTAGACACAGCCGTCTCGCGCTGTTTCAGGAGCCACTCAGAGGAGTGGGGCCAGCCAGAGAACACTTTGCCTAGCTCCCTCCCACCAAACCTGGAGCCAGTCCAAAGATTTAAGGGCCTCTTCTAACCCAGAATCTTGCCTGCCACATGCAGCGGCCAGCTAGCAGCGTTAGAAACTCAGCTACGTAAGCTAGGCGCCAAATGGCTCTTTAAACCAAGGTTGCAGTCGCCAAAAAAAGGAACGTCTAGTTGCCATTTTGGGGCGAGATGGCTCTCAAAAGTTTTATTGGCCTGTGACTGATTCTCAGTTAAACATCTAGCTAGCTCATACGGCAACCTTGAGCTGGGTTAAGAAGTTTAAGAACATAAAGAAGAAACGCCACGTGATCCAGGGACAGTCCACACACACATATATATAGTGGCCTATTCCGAACTCTTTTTCTTAATGGCGACACAGACCATTCACTAACGGAAGAATGTTCTTCACAACTGTGAGGCAGGATAAGTGAAGGCAAGATGCAACAATTAACTATAACGTTTTTTGCTGCTTTGGGTAATCCACAAAAACAGGGCAGGGACTCAACGATGCCCCTTTCTGGTTTCCAGAAGCACACCGCCCAACCACGGAGGATGCACAATACATGGCCCAGGTGCAGGCAACCTTTGACTGTCCAGCATGGCCAGGGATGATGGGAATTGTAGTCCAGGAACACGTGGAGGTTCCCCACAGCTCACCTAGGCTTATCCACGGAACTGTCTCCAAGACACGGCCACTGTTGCTCTGTCCCTAGCTGTCGCTCTTCCCCTGCCCACCCACGAGATGTGGATTGAAAACCAGACTTTAGCACGGCATACTAAATCTCAGATATTGCCCCCACCCCACCCCGCTATTATGACTATTGGTTAATAAGGGTAGCTGATGGGTCTCAAACCCTGTGCAAGTGAAGACATGCTCCGGAGGAGACCAATTGTGGGTCCAACGGCCAAGAAGGCGGTTTCTGCATGTGCTGTAGAAGGAAGTAAGATGGGGCTTGTCCACCTGGAAAGGTAGACCATCCAGGAGAATCTCCGTTGACTTGCAGGAAATCTTCGGGAGAAGAAAAGGCAAAGGAGGAAAAAACCCTACACAAATCTGGAGAAGAGTCCCCAAGATGGTTTAATGGCGCCTTGAAGGCCTCCTTTCAGCAACTCCTGCAGCCAAGTTTGTGCCAAACGCTTTGCTCTGCTTTTTTTGGACCCCATAAGTGAGGCCAAGAGGGAACTCTCTTCGTCTGAGCAACCCAGGACCTCCATGCACACTGCCCAGGCTTGCGCGCCAGGGAGGTCACTTCAGTGCTGCTAACGCAGCAGTTTGACTTCACCCCTGGAGGCGCACTCCATTGTCTCTCGAGACAGACAGATGCCAACAACAAGCTGGTTTTTTTTAATAAATGCAAGATATATCAGTGAGTTCTTAAGAGAAAAGCATGGCAAATTGTGTTCCAAGCGAGGAACCCATTTCATTAGGAAACAGGTACAACTGTGGTCACCCACCCACAGGCCAACATGCCTCCACGATGTTGCTTACTGAGCTATGAGCCATATGTAAATTTTCAAAATCAAAGCTGTGGATTAAAAAAACCGGGAAAGGGTGAGTAGGAAGGAGATGATAGAGTAGCTACATGATGGGTCTCAGACCTGCCCTACATACATAGCAGCAGTTTCTGTGCACTCTGGCTTCCGTCACGGTGCTCCGTTGCGCCAGAAGCAGTTGAGTCACGCTGGCCACATGACCCAGAAAGCTGTCTGTGGACAAATGCTAGTTCCCTTGGCCTGAAAGGCAAGATGAGCACAGCACCCCATAGTCGCCTTTGACTAGACTTAACCGTCCAGGGGTCCTTTACCTTTTTACACAGCAGCAATACCAATGTAGTATTATGACTCTGTAGCATACGGTAGTACAAATTCTTGTTGGCTTGCATGTCTGAAGCTGTTGTTACTTCAAGCCAATCGGAGACAGATAAGAGATCTGGGTTAAAAAAAAGGAAGGAGAGATTCCCCCCTAAATGCACCTAACTTTTATTTATCAAACAATATTTAAATTATTCTACAGCACAGTCCACATGCCTGGGGCTGATTGCAGGGACATGGCTGTTGTTTGCTACAAGCCATAAACAGATAGTTGAAGGAGATCTGGATTAAAAGTCTATTTATGACCCCTAACAGTACAAAGCTATATCCATGCAAGCAGTTCAGAGTGTGCGCAGTGCTATAAAGCATAATGAAGATTAATAGGATGTAGGTCGGGAAGATCCCAGACTCGGCATCCCTCACCACGACTATTTTTAATCCAGAGCTCTCCTCCTTTCAGAATACAGTAGAAAGCAGCATGCTGGGTTCCCCCCCCCCCAACGGATCTTCACCAAATTAATTTTCATTGTTAATATTCCCAAATTCTATGTTGTCATTCCACGGAGCACAGCCCGGAGCTCTGAGCTGCCTACATGGTGAAAACAGCAGGTCCTTACCACGAGCCCCGAATGCAAACAATTGAAACAAGAGGTCTGGAGGAGTTTTTAAATCTGTTATTCAGATTTTTCCTGCATGCCATTTCACATCACCCTCGTTATCATCATCACCAACGTTCCTGCAGCACAAACAAGTGAGGGCAGGCCCTCCCCACCACCCTCGTGTACGCACAAGCGCGCGAACGAGAGCGCGTGCACACGCGCATAGTTGCAAGAATGAAAGCGCGCATCCAAGCAGCAGCGGCAGCAACGCCACCAGAGAGGGAGTGTCCCCGGCGCACGTGGTCGAGGGCAGGGCCTTGACACGTCACCCGTTCCCCGCTAGCCAATGGAACGGGCCTGGAACGCAGAGCAAACACGCAACGTTCCAAACCTGGGGGAGGGGGAAGAGAAAGGAGGTGGGGAAGAAAATTAAAAAAAGATACAAGCGACGCCAACGTTCCATTGTGCACTTAGATCTCGACCACGCGCTAACGCAGCATATCTCCGGAATTTTAATTTTGTGCGTGTAGCGTGTGTGTATGCGGGGCGGAGGGGATCGCTTCCTCCCGCATGCAGCAACAGCCCTTTCTGGATCTCTCCCAGCAGATTTCCCAATTAGGGGAGCGGCGCATCATCAGACGAAAGAGGCGGAAATAGTTTTTTTAAAAGTGCATCATATGACACCCCCTCCCTCCCTCGCCTTAAGATCGGGAGCGCAAACAGCCCCGCCACCGCCCTGGAAAAGCCTCCGCCGAGCACGAGAAGGAAACGCTCCCCCCCAAAAAAGGAAACCCAACAGATTCAATGAATAACTGCTCCTGATGATAAATCAGGAAGCATCGTCGAAAAAAACAGAACAGGTTCTGTTTTGTCACGGGGAGGCAGCAGGGAGGAAAGGTTCCTCTCTCTCTTTTTCTATTACGTTTTTTTTTTTTTTGGCGCATAACTACATGACATCGTAACCCACCCTCTGATCCAGACCGCCTCTTAAAAGCCTGCGCGCGCCTCCTTGCATTCACTATGCGCCTTAGAAAGTTTAAGAAGGAAATAATTAAAACCGTATGAAAAGGACGGATCGCTGCCGGATGCATGAATGAAGAACCGCAAGGGCAGGCAGAGACCCAAGCATAATTAATTATGGCTATTACGTGGGCTGCATCGGTTAACTGCGTGCGTGTTGCAAAGGGTTGTTTTTCTTCCCAGCCCTCTGCAGGGCGGAAAGGGGTCAGGTAGTTTATTTTTGGGGGGTGGCAATAAACGCGAGCACGGGAATCGGAGAGAATCTGCCCATACGCAGGAAATGAATGGGCTGTATTTTTATTTTAGTATATACATACATGCATATCTCGGCTAGCATGTGTCAGCAAATTTAGAGCAAACGCAGAATGAAGCATTTAGACCACGTTGACAGGCTTCTCCCGCCCCCGGCTGTAATCCTAGACGCATTTACCTGGGAGTAAGTCCAATCTATCACAACGGGGCTTGCTTCTAAGGAGACATGTCCACAACGCGCCTGTTAAGCGAGGCAGCCTGCTTATCCTCACAACCGCAGCCTCGTTAGGCAATCTCTTATTTTTCTTAACCCGGTACAAAATTCTTTCCGCTCACCCCGCCCAAATGTTCATTAAAACAAAACAAAAAAAGGGACAGTTTGCAAAAACGGGAGGAGGAAGGGGGAAGGAGGGAGAACCCGACTAGAAACCCCCACTGAGGGAACCGACGAGAAATCAGAAGACCTGCTCATCATTGCAAAATCTGCGCTACGGAGGAGAAAGCAATAGCAATCATAACGCAGTGCAATTATTTTTATTTTGAAGCAAAGCGGGGAGGAAAAATTCACCTCCTTAACCCGCCAAAATAAATACGGTTGCTTCGGTTGGGGGGGAGCCCGAGGCGCTGTTTGCTCGGCGGCGAATCCGAGGGGACTTACTCCCGTGTCAAATGCACGCGCAAGGCTTGCAACCCGAGGCGAAAGCGCTGCAGCCCTGTGACAAGGGGGAGTGAAGTCCACGGGTTTCCGACGAAAAGCGGGTCGCCTCGCGCTGCAAAGTTGGTTTCTCTTCCAACAATAAAAAAGGGGGGGGGTAAGATAAACCCCACCGCGTGCATTAATTTTAATCATTCTGCGTTTCTTTCAAAAGGAGAGACAGAGATCTTAATTCTCACCACCAACAACACCCCCACCCCCCTGGCTTACCACGTGTTTTCTGTTGTTGCTGAGCTTGCCATTCTAGGTACCTGGCCGCTTCTAACAATGTCTCAATGCTCATTTCTCGGGGCTGCGTTTCAGCGGAGGATCCAAAGTCTTTGGGGATACTTTAAAAAAAAAAGTGGCGAAGGGAAATTCCACGCTGCCACCCCCGCGGCAGGATCCTTAATTTTAATGTCGGGGCTTGGTTCTTTTGCAAAGGGGGAAGAGGGAGGGGGGAGGAGGGAAAAAAAAATAAAGAAGCCGGAGCCAGCCAGGCGATCGCCCCCTCCGCCCCGAGCCCCTCTGCGAACCTTCCAGACAAGGAAAGGGCTTTGTAACAAGATGGCGATGTGTAACAGAAACACAACAAGAAAAAAAGGGACTGACACTGCCCTCAGCTACTATACGGAGAATTGCAGGCAAACCCCGGACTGGATTACAGCGCTTCGCCGGACGGGAGCGCGCCTGCTTGCTTTTCCTTTTGGTTTAATTTTTTTTTACAGGACGGGAGTTTCCGCTTAGACGTCTCTCTGCGCAGCATGGCACGATTTTTGAAAAAAACAAACACAAAGCCCTCTTCCTGGGCGGTGCCATTCCAGGCTGCACGTGGAGGCGGGCATGCTCGGGTGCTTTCCTGCAGGCATTCTTTGCACGTAGAAAGCTAGAGTGTCGGGTTCAGCCTAACGCTGTGCTCCAATTATTTCTTTCACAGGGGCAGCCTTGATCGTATCAAGCCTGCACCTGCCCCCTGAAGTGTTAACTGCAATTACAATACACAAATACACACATCAGGCTGCATTTATAAATTTGGCCAATGGGGCTGCATAAGCACCATATATTGAAAGCACATTTAAAACACATGCCCAAGAATCCTGGGATCTGTAGGGAATCCACAATTCCCCTTAGAGAGCTACAATTCCCAGAGTCCCCTGAGAAGAGGATATGAATGTTAAACCATCCTGGGAGAGAAAGGAGGGTCTCCTAACAGCTCTCGGCACCCTTCACAAACGAAACCTCCCAGACAGGGCAGTCTCGAGCAGGTCGGGCGCCCTGGCGCTGAGATCGCTCCGGCGCCCCCGCCCTCACAGCGCGCAGCATGGCTTCCGCGCGGCTACGTCGCGCAGCATGCCAGCCCTGCACCCTGCACCACCAGGACTATACCTAGAGCCAGCCCTGCTCCCATAATTCCTTGGGGGAAGCCATAGTTGTTTCAAGTGGTATGATAGTACTTTAAATGTATAGTTCAAATAGGGCCTGAAAGTCAATAGTCAGCAAGAGGGAACACAATTGAACTTGCCTCTCATCCCAAAATTTGAGGCAGGCAACCTCCCCAGTTGACAGCTACTGTATATTTTATTAATGCATATAGCTTTTAAATACTGTTGATTGTATCCCTATTTTGATAACTCTGTTATGTCTCCTTCTTTTTAAAGACTGCTGATTTTATTGGCATTTTCTCATAAATATTCATAGTATTTTACATAAAGCGCTTAGATAGAGCTGTGTTTGTTTGGATTGAGCCACATATAAAGCTGGCTAGGCAACGTGATGATTTTTTTATTCTCCTTGTCTGCTAAATAGCCTTGGCAGGAAGCAATGGTTTGTGGGGCAACATGAAAGACAGGTTCCTGCAATGGGTTTTGTTGTGTCCACATATTTGCAATGCTAATTATTAATCCGTTAGGTGCTGTTTCATAATCCTTGGGCAATTTGGCCTATTAATAGGTATCAATAAACCTGCCCTTCTAACTACTGTATCTTTTTGTGGATGTCCCTTGATCGCAACTTCTGCTAGATTTCGCCCCGGATCACTGACCTGGCACAGAGGTCTCACTCATCATGGGAATCCGACCCAAACCAGACTCCTTGCAGCTGGTGAGAACAACTTTGTGTAGGCCATGCATACCAATGTAAGTATATAAGTAGATAAAGTAGGTATGTAAAGGTAAAAGACCCCTGGACGGTTAAAGGCAACTGTGGGGTGTGGCATGGCGCTCATCTTGCTTTTCAGGCCGAGGGAGCCGGCGTTTGTGCACAGACAGCTTTCCGGGTCATGTGGCCAGCATGACTAAACCGTTTCTGGTGCATGGAGGACTGTGATGAGTGCCAGAGCGCACGGAAACGCCATTTACCTTCCCGCCATAGCGGTACCTATTTATCTACTTGTGCCGGTGTGCTTTCAAATTGCTAGGTTGGCAGGAGCTGGGACAGAGCAACAGGAGCTCACTCACCCACGGGGATTCGAACCGCCGACCTTCCAATCAGCAAGCCCAAGAGGCTCAGTGGTTTAGACCACCATCTCATTCTTCTCCTGGAGAAGGTCCCGGCTTCAAACCCCGCCATCTCCAAGCAGGTCAGATAACAATCCCCTCCTTAAATCTCAGAGAGCTGCAGGTCAGTCAATGCAGTAAACCTACAATTTACATGCATGTTTGTGCACATTCAGCTTTACGCACGGGGCAAAATAAAAATTAAGAAGTGGGGTCATAAAGGAGGCAGCATTCTAGGATAAATGACTCTGGCAATCCTGCCTGCCATTGACCCCAACATGGTTTGACAACAGCTGATTTTGGCTTTTGGCATGATTCCCGGAAATGTAAGGTTTTGCACTTAGGCAGGAAGAACCAGATGCACAAATATAAGATGGGGGACACCAGGCTTACTAGCAGTACATGTGAAAATGATCTGGGGGTCTTGGTGGACCACAAGCTTAATGAGTCAACAGTGTGATGCAGCAGCAAAAAAAGTGAATGCTATTCTAGGCTGCATCAATAGAAGTATAGTGTCCAGATAAGGCAAGAAATAGGACCACTCCATTCTGCTTTGGTCAGACCACACCAGGAATTCTGTGTCTAATTCTGGGCACCACTGTTTAAGAAGGATGTTGACAAGCTGTAATGTGTGCCAAGGAGGGCAATCAAGATGATCAAGGGTCTGAAAAGTAAGCCTTATGAGGAATGGTTGCGGGAACTGGATATGTTTAGCCTGGAAAGGAGGAGACTGAGAAGAGTTATGATAGCCATCTTCAAATATCCGAATGGGTGTCACATGGAGGAGGGAGCACACTTGTTTTCTCCTGCTCTGGAGGGTAGGATTTGAACCATTGCAGGGGGTTGGACTAGATTACTCTTGGGGGTCCCTTACAAGTCTACAATTCTATGATTCTATGTACAGTACTGAGCTATGGGAACCTATGGTCTGACTCAGTACAGTATAAATCCTGTACAGTTGCACAGGTCTGCAGTGGGGGTGGCTGGGGGCTTCTGCAATTGCCAGCACTTTTGCAAGCTCGACTTCCTCCCCACTCTGTCGCAAATGAGGTGGTTGCTGTAGCTCCTCCGGCGGTTCCTCTTCCTCTTCGCCGCCTCCTTCCCCTCCACCACCATCCCGATTCCGACTCCCCCCCCCCCCGTTTAGACTCTGGCCCGGCGCTGCTTCCCTACTCCGCCGCCGGGTTTTCCGGGCGATCCTCCCCCCCGCAGTGCGTTCGCATGCTGCTGGAAGACGTCACCCGGGCTCCGGCCAATCGGCTCGCAGAACAACAAGGCATGGAGCAGCTCCACATGGGCACTCTGCTGCGTGTGTCTCCGACGGCGTCCTCTTTAAAGGGACAGAAGCCCCTTTCGGCCGGAGTCTCTCCCGGCGCTCCTTCTCCGGCGTCCTCCCACCCCTCCAGCGCGCGGGGAGGAGAGGGGCACGTGGTCACCCCCGGTGAACTCTGGCGGGGGAGGCTGCGCTTCCCTCTGCGTGCCAATGGGAGAGAGAGAGAGGGTTTTTCCTTCTCGCGCTGCCGCTGCTACAGGCAGCAAGAGGGAGCTGGAGCGCCCAGTGATAGGAGGCTGTGGAGGGGAGGCGTCCCCTCCTTGTCAGCGCCGCATCTCATCGCAGAGAGCTGCAGAATATGCCGCGCACGTTTCGTTTTGTTGCAAGAAATCCGCTCCTATTCTTGAAACCCAGGGCTTGCGCATTGGATGCGTATGGGGCCAAATAATGAGCTTTTTATATATACTGTATAATGAACTTATATATATACACACAGTATAATGAGCGTGTATGTATGTATGTATGTGTATGTATGGAGAGAGAGAGAGAGAGAGAGAGAGAGAGAGAGAAAACCCCACGGAGTACAAGGGAATTTGCTCCCAGGAAAGCCGGAGACGTCTGTAGGATTGCGCCTTCGTTGAATGCATGCCGTGTAAGGTAGATTGTAAGCTCCTGCGGGCAGGGACCTGATCAGTCTAATGCTGCTCTCTCTCTCTCTCTCTGTTTGTGTGTGCGTGTGTGTGTACTGTACTGTACTGTACTGTACTGTGTATATATGCAACAACAAAATAACCACAGAAAAATAATGTATTAATGTGAGAGAGGTATTTCCCCCACACTGGTATTGGGTAAGTGGATACCTCCAGGTCTATCTTTACGGCTGCAGCCCTGTACTGTACAACGTAGTTACCTGGCAGAAGGTCTCAAAGTTAATGGCGTTTGCTTATGAGTAGGATCTTTCCCATTGAATCTGTTCCTTCTGCTGTCCCTGATGAGCCTACCGGTAGGAAGGTACTTCAGACCACGGGTCTATGTAGTTTAGCATTGTCCACACTGACTAGCAGATCTCAGGCAAGGGTCTCTCTCTCTCCCCCCCCCCCGTCCTACCTGGAGATGCCGGACTTTGAACCTCGGGCCTTCTGGGTGTGAAACGGTTGCCCCTTCACGGAGCCACAGACCTTACGTGGCAATCTATATATTTCATACTTGTTTTTATGGTTTCACATTGGGACGAGGGACCGAGTGCTGGGAGGGCTGTCTTGCAGGGGGTTGGACTAGATGGCCCCTGGGGATCCCTTTCAACTTATAGATTCTACGATCTCATACGGCCAGGGTTGCAAGGGCGGCTATGGCAAACTGCACAGTTACGGAAAGCCCTCCGCTTTCCTTCTTTTGCAACACTTGGAGGACCAGGCGGCGGGGGCGCGCGCGCACACACACACACACACACACACACACACACAGAGTGAGAGAGAGAGAGAGAGAGAGAGAGAGAGAGAGGAGGCAGGAGGCGTGGCTTGCCCCAATCATACCCACGTGGCTGACTCTGCGGGAGGCGGCGCTTCGCCCAACCCCGGGACCTATCTGGGACAATCTGTCTAGTCATGGCTGGTTGGGAGCATGGCGCGTTGCATTCTTAAAGGAGCCTCGCCCTATTTCCACCCAAAAATGGGAGGGGGGGAGGAGGAAGCACGTGAACCCGGAATGCGTGATAAGGCAGGCGGAGGAGGAGGAGAAGGAGGAATTATTTGGACAGCAAAACAGGAAAGGCTGCTGGGGACGCGCTTAGCAGCCGGGCGGAGGGAGGGAGGGAGGGAGGGAGGCACCGCCTGGGTCGCGCCTCCCTCCGATGGTGTCAGATGAGATCACATGCAGGCATGCGAGGCAGCCCCGGGCGGGAGCGAGCCTGGAGGAGGAGGCGGGGGAAGGGGCAGCGCGTGCGTGTTTTGCAGGATGAATGACAGCCGGAAGTCAGGCTGCAGAAATCGCACCCCGCCCCCGCGCCGAGCAAAGCTGACCTCGCTGGCTGGAGTTTCTGGTTTTCCTCTCCCGGGAGGAATGTTTCGCGCTACCCGTGATTCATTATTTCCCGACAAGATGCAAGCAGTCGCAAAGAATAAATGCAGACGTCCCGATCGGGATGCAACAGAGTTGAAAACAAACTCCCAACCAAATTCATAATAGGGTCCTGCAGTGAAGGTGCAAGAATGGAATCCAGAGTTTGCGCCTCCTTTTCTCTCATACTCATTGCTCTGTTTACCATCTAGCCCAGCCCAGGGGTAGTCAACCTTTTTATACCTACCACCCACTCATGCATCTTTCTTGATGGTAAAATTTCCTTACCGCCCACCAGTGCTCGATGGAAGGAGGATTCAGCTTGTGCCGTAGAACCCCCTACCCCCCACCTAGAATCCTGAGACGCCCACTAGTGGGCGGAAGGGACCAGGTTGACAACCTGATAAAAAGAGTGCTGGAGAATTCAAAAGTCTGCACATCACTAGCCGCAGCAAATGGGAGACCAACCTGCTCCCATCCATTGACCAACAAAGCAACAGCTTTTCCGGTGCTTGCTTTCCTCAGCCCTCCCCATGCCTTTTTCCTTTTGTATCTTGTTCTGTACAGTGCTTTAAAAATGCTAGGTGCTTAATAAGTATGATAGATAGATAGATAGATAGATAGATAGATAGATAGATAGATAGATAGATAGATAGATAGATGATAGATAGATAGATAGGCAGGCAGGCAGGCCAATGCCCACATCAGCAGTCTGACTACTGTACCACGTTCTGCACCAGCTGGAATGATTGCTGGGAGAAGCAAAGGGAGAATAAATCTTCTTTTTTAAAAAATACATTTTATTAAATTCCCAATTAAACACATTTAAACAATAACAAAACAAACCACAAACACAACATAAACATAATAAACACAAAATTTTCCTTCTAACCATCTTATCAATTATTACAATTTTCTTTGCTCTGCCGAGCTTTGACTTCCCTCCCTCCCCCCAATCAGATTTTTTTCTGTCCATTCCTGTCTTGCAGTTTCTTTATTCCTTCTATTTAAAGTCAATTCGTAGGATTTATTTCAGTCCTGCAAGTGTCTTTAAACTTCTACAGTTCTTCTCCATACAGTCCACAAATTTACTCCAATCCTTTTGGAACTTTGACTCTTCCTGGTTTCGGATCCTGCTCGTCAGTCTTCCTAATTCCGCATAGTCCATCATTTTTGTCTGCCACTCTTCAATCGTCGGTAACTCCTGAGTTTTCCAAGTCCTAGCCGCGGTTGTCGCATACATAAATAATACTTGATCTTCTTTCACAATCTCCTGTCCTATAAGTCGTAATAGAAAAGCTTCAGGTTTTTTGGGAAAGGTATATTTAAGAATCTTTTTTGCATCTTCAGCAGAACAACCAGACGCCTCCATCTGCCTTCCAACAGTTTGACTTCACCCCCAAAGGTGCACTCCTCCATTGCCTCCCGAGAAAAGATGGATGCCAGCAACAACAAGGAGCTTCTGAACCAGGCCCAAGGGCAGTCCCACAAAGAGTGCATTGCAGTAATCCAGCTTCAAGGCTGCCAACTCATGGACTACATGCAGGCATGTCCAACAGGTAGATGGTGATCTGCCGGTAGATCACTGGACGTCTGCGGTAGATCACTGGCTCCCCCCCCAAAGAAGCTGAACATCTGTGGCTCCCCTTAAAAAAAGCTCAACATTTTATCTCCTCCCTGAAAAAACTCAACAACTTTAACCCGAACCCACCAAAATGGGCCTTTCTCTTTCCTAAAAAAAGCTCAACAACTTTGACCTGAACCCCAAAAAAGGGGGTAGATCACTGCCAGTTTTTTTAAAAATATATATATTTATTGATTTTATAAAACTGAAAAAAACATATAAAACACAAAAATACAAAGAATCACATAAAATACAAAAAGCAAAAGCAAACCCTATTTATCATTCATGTGTTCTGACATTGTTGACTTCCTCATGTCCCTCCTAACTGCGTTTCATTGTATATCATCCTTAGTAATTTCTATATCGTACTTCTTTCTATAATCGTACTTCAAACCATCTTATTTTTACCTTGACTAACATATTTCACCTCTTATTACTTCCTTAACAAACATTTCAATTCTTATTTAACACTTATATCTAAATCTTAATATACTATAATACCTCTACAAATCCTCCTCTACAACCTTCATGTACTTCCAAATCTTATATTAAACATTCCCAATATTGCAATTATTTCTTAAATAAACTTTAAATTTCTTCCAATCTTCTTCCACCGACTCTCCCCTCTGATCACTGCCAGTTTTTAACTCTGTGAGTAGATCGCAGTCTCTTGGGAGTTGGCCACCCCTGGCTACAGGAACAGCCGTAGCTGGTGAAGCAGACAAAGCTGGCCAAATGCACTCAAGGCTGGATCTAGACACGTCAAAGAAGCGATTCAGCGTTAAACACGTAAACTCATACAGGGAAACCCGGGACTCCACAGCGCTGTCTGGTGTCACAGTATTACATCGCATATACAATGCATATAAACACTTTTTCTTTACCAATTTAGCTGAGTCCCCAGGCTCAGATCTGCATCACGGTGAAGATTTAGGAATGGGAGCTCCAGCATCAGAAACAACCTGCCTCAGATAACACCCATTGGCTGGGGACATTCAGCTGAGGAGGGCTTCCCAGGATAGCTCAGTCGGTAGAGCATGAGACTTTTAATCTCAGAGTCGTGGGTTCAAGTCCCACATTGGGCAAGTTTCCTGCATTGCAGGGGGTTGGACTAGATGAACTTCATGGTCCCTTTTCAACCCTACAATTCTGTGATTCAGCTGGGATGCTGGACCCGAGAGACTTTTGATGCGATCAAGCAGGGCTCTTCTTATAACGACAAGGAAGCAATGTTGGTGCTTTTCCAATGGGATGTGGGTGGTGGGGAGGGATTAAAAAACCTGGAGATTAAGCCGAAAAGGGAATATGATTTCCAAAGACCTCGTTTCCCACTCCCAGCTGCCATACTAAGAGGTTGTGTGTGTTTTGCTGGGTTCTGCCATACAATAGCCTGTTTGTTTGGCTTTGCAAATCACTTAACCAAGTTAGGGTAGTTTCCCTCCTCCTCCTCCTCCCCTCATTGAAAAACAAACAAACCCATGAAGGGGATGATTTATCCAGCAGCACTTTCAACCCAGCATGGTTCCAGGAGAGGGAAGGAGGAGGAGAAGAAAAAAGCCTCTTGGCTTTTTTTGAACCCTGGCCTAAGATGAAAGAGAAGTTTCTAAAAATACAATAGTTTTTTGTTTTTTTAAGCAAATCACTTGTCCTTCGATAACCCCATCCTTGGGAACAGTTAGATTACGTGCTGAAAGTAAATAATAATAATAATAATAATAATAATAATAATAATAATAATAACAACCCTAAAGCCCATCATGGGGTAAAACCTTTATTAGATTTGAAATAATTAAACAAACAAACAAACAACGTGGGAAACTTTCAGGTTGTCTAGAATTTTTCAAGATATTATACAAGGAAAAACAGTTTAAGAAGTAGAAAAATTAGGCTGGATCTTATGGGTGTGAGGACTGCTTGAAGCAGACTTAGAATCATAGAATCGTAGAGTTGGAAGAGACCACAAGGGCCACCCAGTCCAATGCTTGAGGTTGGTGGGGCAGTGCCCCCTTTGCCCTCTGGGACCAGCCTCCATTGTTTCATACAAACATGCCCAATTCGCACTTCCTGAAATACACAGACCAAAGGAAAATTCCCCCGAATTTTCTGATGCAGTTCTCCAGCCAAACAATTTGCACAGACTGAAAGAGAGTGCACATTAAAACATCACTGCAAGCAATATGCAAAATTGCATCACGGTTGGGGAAATTACTTGCAAAAGGGTGTCTGTTGTGGAAAAGTGTACAGGGAAAAAACGTTCCAAAACAGAGCTGAGTTTTGCAATGCAGTTCGCTAGCTGAGTAATGTCTACAAAAATGCATATGCTAGGGTATGCAAAAATTAGCACAGAAAACCATGACAAAACTGCTTCTGGAGAAAAATCACACAATAAAGCTTATTAATTTCCAAGAGGACCCTAAAAAATAATAATCACAAAGTGATGTGGAAAATCAGACTCAAGATTTTGGGGGGGGATTAGAATCGGAGAGGAAGCAAAACTGATAGATTAACCTATCGCTGTTAGGTCAAGGCCATGGATAAACTTTTTGAATGATATTCTAGTGCCTTCTCTCCTCTTTGTCCCTCTTCCAATTGGCTAGTTGATGACATTGGGGGGGGGAGATGAATCTCTCAGTTTTGGTTTCTCATTTTTCCAATCTCAAACTCAGTCTGCCTAATTTCTGCATGTGATTCCATATTTTTTTGTTCACATGAACACATGTATGCATTTACATGCACATTGCTCCTAATATGCATCAGCCGAAACTGATGCCACAACATATTGTCATTTTTGGCATTTGAGACCTTCAGCCGCAGCTGTGACGAGTGCAGATCCAAGTTCACGCCTTGCACTTCTCACAGAGAGATACATTTTTGCACACGCTCTTTAGTTTGAGGACAGAACTGCAAAATTCTGAGAAGTGAATTTCAGAGGAGAGCCGACTTCTGGTTTGCATATTAGTCCAGTGTGTGTAAATGTGGCAATGCAAACCAAACGAGTTTCTTCCCCATCATTCTTTACAGTGCAATCCTACACATGCTTACTCCAAAGTAAGCACCGTGGAATCGAGTGAGGCATAAAAAGGTAAAGGTAAAGGGACCCCTGACAGTTAAGTCCAGTTGCAAACAACTCTGGGGTTGCGGCGCTCATCTCACTTTACTGGCCGAGGGAGCTGATGTTTGTCCGCAGACAGTTTTTCAGGGTCATGTGGCCAGCATTATTAAGCCACTTCTGGCGAAACCAGAGCAGCACATGGAAACGCTGTTTACCTTCCTGCTGGAGCGGTACTTATTTATCTACTTGCACTTTGACGTGCTTTCGAACTGCTAGTTGGCTGAAGCAGGGACCGAGCAACGGGAGCTCACCCCGTCGCGGGATTCGAACCGCCGACCTTCCGATTGGCAAGCCCGAGGCTCCGTGGTTTACACCACAGCGCGACCCTACACATGCTTATTCCGAAGTAAGCACCGTGGAATCGAGTGTGGTATACTCCCAGTTAAATGTGCAGAGGACTGCAGCCTTAAAATTGTGTGTTGCTCCAAATCTTGAAAGGGAGCAAAGAGGAAATAAAACCAAACCAAAACAGGAAGAAAAAAACCTATTGTTATAGAGTAAAAGAAAAGACTGTCAAAAGTTTCAGTGCAATAATATTAAAAAGCACATGGATTTTAATGCCAACTCTGCCATCTACTGGGCACAAGAGGAAGCACAATAACAAAAAAACTTGATCTGCTATTGGGGGACCAATCTGCATTTAACCCAGATATATTCTCAATTTTTCTCATCGACCTTGATGGCAGAAAGTGAGAAGGAATTAAAGAACCTTTTAATGAGGGTGAAAGAGGAGAGCGCAAAATATGGTCTGAAGCTCAACATAAAAAAAACCAAGATCATGGCCACTGGTCCCATCACCTCCTGGCAAATAGAAGGGGAAGAAATGGAGGTAGTGAGAGATTTTACTTTCTTGGGCTCATTGATCACTGCAGATGGTGACAGCAGTCACGAAATTAAAAGATGCCTGCTTCTTGGGAGAGAAGCAATGACAAACCTAGACAGCATCTTAAAAAGCAGAGACATCACCTTGCCTACAAAGGTCCGTATAGTTAAAGCTATGGTTTTCCCAGTAGTGATGTATGGAAGTGAGAGCTGGACCATAAAGAAGGCTGATCGCCGAAGAATTGATGCTTTTGAATTATGGTGCTGGAGGAGACTCTTGAGAGTCCCATGGACTGCAAGAAGATCAAACCTCTCCATTCTGAAGGAGATCAACCCTGGGTGCTCACTGGAAGGACAGATCGTGAAGCTGAGGCTCCAATACTTTGGCCACCTCATGAGAAGACTCCCTGGAACAGATCCTGATGTTGGGAAAGATGGAGGGCACTAGGAGAAGGGGACGGCAGAGGACGAGATGGTTGGACAGTGTTCTCGAAGCTACGAACATGAGTTTGACCAAACTGCGGGAGGCAGTGCAAGACAGGAGTGCCTGGCGTGCTATGGTCCATGGGGTCATGAAGAGTCGGACACGACTAAACGACTAAACAACAACAACAACAATATTCTCAATTGAAGGACACCCCCCTCCTCCCGTTTTTCAACTAAATTCAAGCACATGCAATGGGAAATGCAATAATATGGAAAGTGACAGGAGAACTTTCTGGAATGCACCAGCTAACATCTGCTAGGCACAACATCCCTGCAAACAAATAATAATGCTCCATGAATAGCCAACGTCATCTAACAGCCCCACAAACTTCGTGCAAATGAAGCACAAGATAAAACAGGCTTCCTCAACCTCGGCCCTCCAGATGTTTTGAGACAACAATCTCCATAATCCCTGCCCACTGGCCAAAAACATCTGGAGGGCCGAGGTTGAGGAAGCCTGAGATAAAATAAACAGATCGCTTGGAAACGAACACAGGTACTGGCACCAGAGAGCTTGCAAGCATCATCTTCTAACCAAAATGTGTCCTGTTCTTTTATTTGGCCACAAGGTGGTGGCCTATGCCCACCACACAATAACGTCAAACTCCACTCTTTCCCGAAATATTATTAGCATAAGCCAGCCTCCAGATCCAGTTTTTGCGATGGAGAATAGTGACGGGCAGCTTTCAGAAGAAACCGGAGCTTTAAATCTCCGCCAGTGCAATCCTATATGCGGTACAATCCTATAAAAGAGGATCAGACAAATGCATGGAGGATAGGACTCTGGAGGGTAGGACTCGAACCCAGGGCTTCCAGTTACAAGAAAGGAGGTTCCAACCAAACACCGGGAAGAACCTTCTGGCGATAGGAGCTGTTCGACAGTGGAATGGACTCCTTTGGAAAGTGATGCACTCTCCTTCCTTGGAGGATTTTAAGCAGAGTTTGGATGGCCATCTGCCAAGGACGCTTTCGTTGAGATTCCTGCATTGCAGGGGGTTGGACTAGATGACCCTTGGGGGTACCTTCCAACTCTGCAGTTCTATTATTCTATTATAAGGCTATCAGTGGCTACTTGCCACAATGACTGTGTTCTACCTCCACTGCTCTTCTATTAGGCAGCATTGCATTCAAAAATGGGCATATTAGGGGAAATTCTGGAGGATTTTTGTGTGGACTTAAAAAAAACCCACACACACCACAAACGGGGCAAAATGCATTGAAGATTAGAAAAACGAGAAACCATAATTGTCAGATTCATTCAGTGCAGGGGGACGAGATATTGAGTTCTATCAGCATAAGATACAAACATGGCATTCTGATAAAATTGGGCTTTAAAAACAAACTGCAAAGTAGCTAAGCAGCCTGAGAGATGCATTTTATATTTTTAATGACTATTTGAGGAAAAACAAAGCACCCAGGTGTTTTTCAAGAGGGTACACAAAGAGCCACGCTTGAGCTTCGCAGACAAGGAGCAAACATACATTATTCAGCATTTTGCGATGTTTCCACATTGATGCCTGACAGCGGCTAATCCAGCTTAATGCAAGGGCTGGGAGAGAGCCAACGAGTCAGCGCTTTCGGATGATGCGGAAAGCTGCTTCTGGAAACAGTTCCTCCGAATAAGACCCAACTTTCCTGTGTCACTACTCAGAATGTGAATATATCTGGGAAACCCTTTCGCCATAGTTTGGCAGCATGCGCTGTGGCTTTCTGCACTGGGGGAATCTGCGTCGTTCTGCTTCTGATGTGAACGTTGATTAAAATTGCTGCTTAAAAATGCTGGCCTGTGTTCTTTTCGGGCGCTGCATTCATTGACATCCTGCGTGCGAAAACAGGGTCTGGCACATTGAGCGGATGAGACCAATTGTGGGTCCAACGATCAAGAAGTGTCAGGGGATGGTCTGAAGAAGAGGACTGGGGGATGCATTGCATGCCAGAGCAGTTTCTCTCCGACGGAGAGCTGGAGGGGGAAGAGTCGCCCACCCCTTGTCCACAGCGCTTTCAGAAGCAGAGAGAGGGAGATAGAGAGAGAGACAGACAGACAGACAGACAGAGACAGAGACGCACAGAGAGAGAAGCCGAACAACTTAGGGAGTTACCCAGTTATGAGATAATGGCAAGAGAACCAGAAGGGAGGGGGCAGCTAGTCGAGACATCACTCACCACGGACCCCAGGAGGGAAGAACTCTGCTGAACAAGCAGAATATTAAGAAATGCACCCTGTGTGTGCATTTTTATTTCTTCTTTTTTAACACTGCATCATAGCCAACACAACACTCTATATACGCAGAGAGAATGCTGTATCTTTCCATTTGGCTCTAGGGAGAAGTTCTCTCCCCGGCAACGTGGCTGCTTTATCCCAAGAAGCACTCACCTTTTGACTCCCGCTGTTCTCCATTGGGCTAATGCGCTGTTTTCCAAACCCGGGGCAGCGGGGTATCAAACAGGCTTTCAGACTCTCGGCTGTTTTCTCTTGCAAAGCTGAAACGACTGTGGCTGGGTTCCTGCGATGGGCATTTTGGAAGGAAAGTGCCCGGTCTGGAGGCTCCAGCTGGTGCAAAAATGCTGCGGCTAGACTGTTCCTGGGGACAGACTCCTGCCAGCACATAACTCTGGTTCTCAAAAGCTTGCACTGGCTGCTCATATCCTGTGGACCAGGATACTAATTTTCAAGGTTCTCAACAAAGTAGGTCCAGTGTATGTCAAAGACCACCTGATCCCTGCTCTCCCTGTCTGATCACCGGGGACTTGCTCTTCTCCCGGATGTTTCCCAAACAGTCTTAAACTGCACCTACCTCTGACCTCTGTCCTGCCCTCCTCACTCCTGCGTTCTTGGAGACCAGGAGAGAACGGATCTTGTCACAGCAGGTGAAGGAGACTCTTCAGATTCTTCAGCAGCCTCTTGCCCTGCCTTCCTCTCCTTCAGCCTCAGAGTCTGAACTGCTCCCTGCCACTGGCTCTCCCTGTTCACAAAACCCTGTTGCCTCTTCAGCATCCAGCCCCTCCAGCCAATCTTTCCCCTCTGACCTCAGTGTCCCACCACAAATCCCCAGGCTTTCAGCCTTCCTCCTCTGGGGTCTCTCTTGGGCGGGTTCCCTGGCTGGTGCCTCCCACCACACCTCTTTGTCCAGTCAGTCCCTGACATCAGGTAGGAGGAGGATGGGAAGGGGAGGCAAAACCTATCATTGGGTCTGGCGCCACCTACTGTTAGGCTCCTTGCCTCTCGCCCAACCTGTGTCAATGGGTGCTTACAATGCAGGAGAAAGTCCACTGGAGGGCATTCTGCTGGGTCCCCTCAAACTGAGGGACAATCCTGTGTGTAGCAAACACATCCCACCCAAGTTATCCAGCCCCTGTAGCTTTGACACGGGACAGAACAGCCAACTGATACTTACCGTCCTGGCCATCTTTGGCGGGGGAAGAAAAACCCTCTTTCTGAAAGACCACATGGCTTTTCATTTGCCTAACGGAGCCAGAGGGCTCACTGGGCCAGAAAGCCAAAGTTACCATAGAAACAGTGCAACCACAGAGGTTCGGGTTTAGAATATAGGCCAATATTTCTGCTCAGCTGGCTGCTGGGCTTGATGTATTCTTCTGCCTACCCGGATTAAGCAAGGACATGTGGGAAAGTCGATTCCCACCCCCCTCCCCTCACACCAGGCAGTGGGAATGCCCTCGTCCCTCTCCCCTTCCTGGGAAAATGGTCTCTCTATGTGAACACACGTCGGCCGGGCCAGTGCTAAGAAACTGTTGCTGGGTTACTATGAACCAAGAAGCCTCTCTCTCTCTCTCTCGCTCCCTGGTTGAAGTGCATCTGATAAAGCACTGGGGAATGGCAGTATGAAAGCGAAGGGCTGGTGGCAGCTGCAGGATTTGCACAGGAGATGTCAACAGCTGAGCATCACGGCTGACCAAAGTCTTAAAGGTGGCCAGGCCGGAAAAAGGAGAGATATTGGTTCTCATAAACATCCCAGTTTACAATGTAAAGGATGGATAAGTCTGATAGGACCTAGGCACCTTTTGTGGTTATGTAACAGGACAGCAAGGGCCTTTGCTGGCTCCTAAACACACAGGGATTGTTTTGGGCAGACAGTCAGCGCTCCTAAAATATTGAAACAGGGCAAGAATCTGTGAAGACTGCAAAAACCATTTTTAAAAGAAAGAAAGGAATCGATTTATCGTTTTCCATTTTACAACAAAACATACAAATTAACAAAACCAAAAATAACATCAAATAATAACATCGAATCGACTCCCCATCTGTAGTTCCTTCCATTTTATCTCTACAGTGGTACCTCGACTTACGAACGACTCGTCAACCGAATTTTTCGACTTATGAATGGGGCAAATGGCTGCATGCGTACGAATTTTCTCGACATCCAAACAGAAACCGTGGCGGTTTTAGATAGGGATATTTCGACTTACAAATTTTTAGATGGGGTTGCTTCAACTTATGAATTTTTCCATTTCCAATGCATTCCTACGAAGGTGCCTTCGGAATGGATTAAATTCGTAAGTCGAGGCACCACTGTACTTTTGCATATCCACAATAATTCCTTAATTATTTATCTTCTCTGAAAATTTCCCTATGTTTTCTTTACTGCTCATTTTACCGTACATTAACCCTGCTAACATTTTAAGTTGTCTACAATATCCAATATACTATTCTTTCTTCCTGGTTCCTTATTCTCCCCGTGAGTTTACCCATCTCCAAATACAGTACTCCATCAGTTCGATCTGCCAGTCCTCCTTGGTTGGAACCTTTTCTCCCTCCCATTAGCTTTCAGTGTTTCTCAAATTTGGGTCCCCAGCTGTTGTCGGACTACAACTCCCATCATCTCTGACCACTGGTCCCGATAGCTAGGGATAATGGGAGTTGTAGTCTGGAGACTGGAGACCCATGTTTGAGAAGCACTGGTAGGTGCACCTTTGATTCAATTCGTAATCTGTGCCTGCCATTTTGTGACTGTGATTTTAGGTTGTGAAATCTGCAAAAACAAAGATATTTTTTCCGGGGTGGGGGAAGGAAATAAAATAAAAACAAATGGGCAAATCTTTCCAGTTTGACATCTCTCGGTTTCTCATTGTAGCAAATGTCAGTTGTTGTTTTCCGGTCCACTGTTGGATCCCACGGAAGAGGTGGGGCAGAAGTTGCAGGACCACGGAGAGCTCCAAGGGAGCCACTGGTTCGGAAGCAGATCTGGAGGGGTTTTCATGCCTCTGTCTCCAGACTGCCTTTTCCAGGTTCCACCAGCCTGTGGATAACTTTAGAATGAGCCTCAGAGACTAGCCCTCTGCTTGGTTCCCTGTGACCTCACTTCTCGCAGTGAGGGAACAGCTAGAAGGCCCTCGGAGCTGGACCTCAGTGTCTGGGCTGAACGATGGGAGTAGAGATGCTCCTTCAGGTACACAGGGCCAAAGCTGTTTCTCTTTACACAACAGCATTTTTTAATTTTTTTAAAAGCCCTTGTGAAATTTCACCAGTATCTTGCAATGCCTCCTGAAAAAAATGCACACTGTGGCGAATTATGCCATATTGTTTCGAAAAGCAGCTTTAAATGAGAACTGAATCAAAACCCACCCCACCCCCCTGCAATTCCTCTGTGGCCCTTATCATTCTTAAGTGCAGCACGTGTTGAAATCTCCTTGCTTATAAGCGCGCCTGGCAGCTGGGGAGACAGGTGGCTGAAGGCCACACCTTCCTCGTTCAGAGGCTCTCGCAGGGACGGAACATCTCAATCTGCAAGCGATCTGTGTCAGTTCAGCTATGACAGGAGCCCGCTCTCTCCTGCACTTTCCAATTCCCTCGGGATCCACATAATTACATTGAGCTATCCGCTGGAGGGGAAGTCAAGACAGAGGTACGGGAGGGGGTGTGCATTGGGTTTCTTTTCATTTTGTTGCCGCTGCAATACTAAGGGTCAGGATGCCTGTCTGTTGCAGCAGGAACCGTGTCAGCGTGTTGCAGCAAATGACAACAAAGCGGGGCGACACCCAGCGCTCTGAGCAGTTTCAAGCAAGCGGATCTCTCCCCCTGTTTACGTTCCCACCATGCCCCTGACCTAGCGCTGCTCAGAGACGTTGTGAAAAATTAAGATAGCCCCCAGACTGCAGGAGGGATTCAAGGGTATACTGGGAATTTAGGTTTATTTACTTATTAAAATTATATCCTGCCTTTCCTCCCAAAGGAGAGCAGGGCAGCCAACACTTCTGTGATATAATTAAAAAAATAATTTTTTTTGTAAGTCTTAAAAACATCTAAAATCAAACTAAAAGATAAATGAAACAAATTTAAGAACAGCTGCAGCCAAATCATGTGTCTGAACAGGCCTGCCAAATCAGAAAGGTTTTTGGCAGGTGTCTAAACGATTACGGTGATGGCGGCTGCCTGATGTCAATAGGCAAGGAGTTCCAAAGTTCAGGTGCTGCTATGCTAACGGAACGGTCCCTTACAAAAGGGGAAATGAACGCTCTGTGGCATAGAGATGGCTGTGGACAGGATTCCTGCGTTGCAGGGGGTTGGACTAGATGAGCCTCGTGATTCTCTTCCAACTCCACAGTTCTAAGCTCAACAGATCAAAGTGATTGATTGGGTGTATATAGCTTCCTTTGGTTTGTTTGCATTTAATTGGAATTCTGATTTGCGTGTGCAATTGAATCATTCGTTTGCTTGGAAGCCCGCTTGGAAGGTCTCAGCGCAAAGTTGGGCTGGGAGCGGCTGAAATAAGAGAAAAGCTTGTCCAGTGTATCGTAGGGTGAACTTGTGAAGCCCACTTCATCAGTTGCCTCTGCTGATGGAAAAGTCTTGCCTCCAGGCCAGATTAGGCATTAGGAGGGATGCTTGGCTGCTGTCTCCGTGGCAACCTGGCATTGTGCTTTCATGCTCAGTGTTTCCCTGCCACCCACAAGTGACAGCAAATGGCAAGGAGTGATGTTGAGGGACAGCTATGAGAGTGGTGACATCACTTCCTTTATGGACATCACTTCCTTTATGGATAGTCTCGGTTGCAGCTAAGGCCCGACAGAACTGTCAATTAAATAAATCTTCAGCCCAGTTCTCTGCATTTCCACATCAGTTTGTGATTTATTTACTTATTTCTAGAGGCCTCGCGAAAATTCTCCAGCGTTTTCATTCACATTTCCTCTAATGTACACATTTTTGCAGTGCAATTTTCCGTAAGATACATAATGTTATTTTCACTAATGTATGCATTTTGTGTGCAAGTTATCTTAATATACCTTTTTTATGTTGTAAACTGCGCTGTGATCTGTGAACGAAGAGGGGTATGTAAATTTAACAAATAACAGCAATTAGTATATGCATTTTGGTACACATTAATTGACTAAAAGAACTGCACTGTGATATTTGATGTATGTTCATGTTTCTTGGAAGCCGCCCAGAGTGGCAGGGGAAGCCCAGCCAGATGGGCGGGGTATAAATAATAAATTATTATTATTATTATTATTATTATTATTATTATTATTATTATTTATTATGCAGTCAAACACTGAGCAGTGTGAATTTCAAAAGACGGCATACAGGGATCGAAACACAGCTATCCTTCAAAGCGTGGGAGGTGTCTGAGGCAAAGAATGCATGCATTTGAGAAAACAACATTTAAAAGTGCATTATAGTAGGAGAAAATGCATTGCAAAAATGTGTATATTAGGCAAGAATTGCATATGAAAATGCGTATGTTTAGGAGAAATTTGCACTAAAATGCTGATGGATTTTCATGATTTTTTTTAAAAAAAATCATGAACCGATGTGGACTTGTGCAGAATGGAATTTAAGTCTGGAAAATGAGAAACAGAAAGAAACAAAAACGGGCAGATTCACTTAACTCTCACTGCACATCCTGACTGGGTCTTATTTCTAAAAAGCAACTGATGCCTGAGGAATGTTCCACTGCGCCTGTTTTTAATGTGCAAATTTTAGAAATCCTGAAGCGGAATTCAGGTGGAATCCTGATGAAAAGGCACTTCCTGGAGCAATAAAGAGACAGAGCGTGACGTTTGCTGACTGCAGTCTCTAAGCAAGCAGCCTGTCTGATAAAAGGCACGCTCCACTTTGTGTTAAACCACCATTCATGGTCTCTTCCCACGTTTAGGAAGAACTTGATATATGCTCTGTTGAGCTTATATGCTTCCAGAGAAAATCCAACACCTTCCTTTCTTAGGCCATTCAGCATCTCCGAGTTAAATTCTGGGATGTGAGAGCTCAATTATTCCTCTCCTGCAACGCCTGTCATTTCAGCCACATGTGGCAGGAAGAGAAATCAGGCGAGACAAATGGCTGTTCCTTTGGTCCGTTCATTCGTCTAATGACAGGTGTGGCCGTCCTCCATAATTAGCCATCAAGGAAAGATCCTCTTCACCCTCCTCTGAAAAGCAGTTAGCGGCCTCTGTCTAACTTCATTAAGCTTTGACAGTTCGCCGTGTACACATCTGTTTTTCGTTTGCTGGTTTGATTTGAAGAATGAAACAGGGGTGCAATCAGAGGAGAGTTCAGGCTCATGACTGACAGCAGAGTTTACCTGGTTGCTCATCAAAAGCCGTATCTCAAATGCATCGCGACGCTGTTTTCAGAAACGCCACCAGCTTTTTCGCATGGAAATCCCATTCCTTGCACGTACCTGCATTGGAGCTGCACACTGGTGTACCTACCAGCATTCAGCAGTGCGGCATAGTGGTTGGTGTGCCCCAGGCTGTGGCTGAAGAAACCCAGGTTCATATCTCCCCCATAGCCACAAGGCTCACCTTGGGCCCGGTTCCTCTCAACTGATCCTAATGTGAGAAATGAGGCAGGCAAAGAACCACATATGCTACATTGAGCTCCTTAGAGGACAGCAGGATATAAACAATTTCAAAGTTATAATAATTGCTATTTATTAAATTTGTATACTGCCCTATAGGGACCCAGGTGGCGCTGTGGGTTAAACCACTGAGCCTAGGGCTTGCTGATCAGAAGGTCAGCGGTTCGAATCCCTACAACGGGGTGAGCTCCCATTTCTCGGTCCTAGCTCCTGCCCACCTAGCAATCCGAAAGCACACCAAAGTGCAAGTAGATAAATAGGGACCGCTCCGGCGGGAAGGTAAACGGCGTTTCCGTGCGCTGCTCTGGTTCACCAGAAGCAGCTTTGTCATGCTGGCCACATGACCTGGAAGCTGTCTGCGGACAAACGCTGGCTCCCTCGGCCTATAGAGCGAGATGAGCGCTGCAACCCCAGAGTCGAACACGACTGGACCTGATGGTCAGGGGCCCCTTTACCTTTTATACTGCCCTATACCTACCTTCCTTCCTTCCTTCCTTCCTTCCTTCCTTCCTTCCTTCCTTCCTTCCTTCCTTCCTTCCTTCCTTCCTTCCTATTTTACCCCATACATCTGGTTGGGTTTTCCCAGCCACTCTGGGTGGCTCCCAATAGAATATTAAAAACGTGATAAAATATCAAACATTTAAAACTTCCCTAAACAGGGCTACCTTCAGATGTCTTCTAAAAGTCAGGTAGCTGTTTATTTCCTTGACATCTGATGGGAGGGCATTCCACAGGGCGGGTGCCACTACCGAGAAGGCCCTCTGCCTGCTTCCCTGCAACCTCACTTCTCGCAATGAGGGAACCGTCAGAAGGCCCTCGGCGCTGGACCTCAGTGTCCAGGCTGAACGATGGGGGTGGAGACGCTCCTTCAGGTATAATGGGCCGGGGCTGTTTATTTTTTTAATATTTTTTTTCAGCCATTGCTCACTAGGATTCCCCCCCCCCATTTCAATTAAGAATTATAAAAAAACAGCCAGAAAGCTATAGGAAGAGAACATAGAACAATAGAAATATTGGAATTATAGGAATTGCTCATCTGAAAGCCCCCTCCCTTCTCCATTAGAATGGATTGGCTAAAATTAGTACAAAACCCCTAGATTTTCTTTTTTCTTTTTTTCAAATTCAAAATCCATATTCATATTCTAACATAAGCCTATTACATAGATTACCTAATAAAAATATACATAATTACTCTAGGCTTCCTTTTGCTATATGTAAATACAACACAGTTAGAAAATTTATATTATAAATAATATTATAGATTCCTACATGCCTCCCACTCCCCTTCACCCATGTGTGATTTCAGTATTTTACTTCTTCCATCTTGTTGTGTTGTTATAGTTTCATAATTATTCAATTAATTCTATTGTTCTTTTCTTGCTTACCCCTGCACATTTTACCCATTACCTATTAATATTTCAATTCCGGAACAATATTTTTTCATGTATTCCTTCACACCATCCCACTCTTTGATTATTCTCTGATTTGAGCGGCCTCTAATAATTGCCATTGCCAATTTTGCCATTTCTACAAACTCGTAGAGTTTGTTTTGCCATTCTAATAATGATGGGATTTTCTCCCCCTTCCAATTCTTTGCGATCAGTATTCTGGCCGTTGCAGTTGCGTAAAGGAATACCGTTTAGAGCTATAAAGGTCAGCACCAACACTTTGAATTCCGCTCGGAAACGTCGATCTCAGGGTGGTTCACAACAGCAAACTGCAATATTAAAAAAAGAAGAAGACAAAATCCATAATAAAAATAAGAACAAAAACAAACTAGTAATCCCCCCTCCACCAACACTTTAAAAGGGCATTGGATGTTCATCAGCCAAAGGCCTGGTTGAAGAAGAGGAACGTTTTCATCTGGTGCCTACAAACTCATTGTGGCCACATTGCCATTCTCCGGGCTCTGAGACATCTTCCCTTGTTGTTGTTGTTTAGTCGTTTAGTCGTGTCCGACTCTTCGTGACCCCACGGACCAGAGCACGCCAGGCACTCTTGTCTTCCACTGCCTCCCGCAGTTTGGTCAAACTCATGTTCGTAGCTTCGAGAACACTGTCCAACCATCTCGTCCTCTGTTGTCCCCTTCTCCTTGTGCCCTCAATCTTTCCCAACATCAGGGTCTTTTCCATGGAGTCTTCTCTTCTCATGAGTTGGCCAAAGTATTGGAGCCTCAGCTTCACGATCTGTCCTTCCAGTGAGCACTCAGGGCTGATTTCCTTCAGAATGGATAGGTTTGGTCTTCTTGCAGTCCATGGGACTCTCAAGAGTCTCCTCCAGCACCATAATTCAAAAGCATCAATTCTTCAGCAATCAGCTTTCTTCTTCCCTTGGGGGGGATCCCAAAGCTGGCTCCTGCCACCATTCCTCTGCACCCAACCGGTCCACGACCCATTATGCTGAGCAGCAGCGGATAACCTGTAGCAAACTCTTGCGCCTGTCACTTCCTCGACATCTTTTTAATCGCCGACTTCCAAAAAACAAAGCAGCTGGATTTTTTTGAGCAATTTCCACTTGATGGTTGGAAGCAATTCCAGAGTTATTACGGAGATAATGAAGTGGAACAATTTATTAGTCTATCATCACTAAACAAATGGGTTTCCAGTCATATTAAAGCCTTAATGGAGTGTTCCGAGGTTAACCATCTTGCGAAGTCCCCGTAGGCGCTTCTCTATATGGGGTGGGGTAGGTTTTGAAATAAATAAACAAATGAGCAAGATGGCTCCTGTAGGCTTGCAAGCTTCATCCTTGGACACGCCAAACCATACCTGGTAGATGTAATGAGGGTTTATCGCAGCAGTGGTGAACAGCGCAATCAAATTGCAGATTAATTTCCCTTCTTTTCTCTGTTGAGGGATGATTGCTTTAATTAGACAGAGCCCCATGAAAGCCATTTCCCTCTCCCATATTAATTCTGGGCTAGCCGGAGGCTATTCTGCGCCACATGGCTCCGTGGAGCGCCAGCCCTTACTGCTGCAAGCGGGCAGCCAGCCTGCCTAGCAACCGTGTAGAGCGGAATGGTTTTTGCTAGGCCTGACAAACTTAAGAACTAACTTTGCTAGCGCAGGGCAACGACCCATCGAGCCTGGCATCCTGTTCTCACAACGGCCAAGCAGGTGCTACTTGGAAGCAGCCCATAAGCGGGACCCGAGAGCAACGGTGTTCTCCACACTTGAGATTCCCAGGAACCAGTATTCAATTCTCTCCTGGACCTGGGAAATAGAGGAGCGGGAGAGGTGCTGGCAGCAGCAGGATGAGGTGTGGAAGCCCTTGGTGTGGAGACACCAGCCTGACCTCGCTTCCCCTCTTCCTGACCTGTTCTTTACTCTAATTCTGCAGCTTATCCTGCCTCTGACTCTTGTCTCCTGGCTGATACTGGTTCCCCCAGTCAGAACTCCACTTCTCCCGGTGCCCTCACCCAGCCACCATTCTCAGCTTATGTCAGGGGTCAGCAACCCCCTCAGACCTTGTGGGGGGGGGCTGGACTATATTTTGAAAAAAAATATATGAATGAATTCCTATGCCCCACAAATAACCCAGAGATGCATTTTAAATAAAAGGACACATTCTACTCATGTAAAAACACCAGGCAGGCCCCACAAATAACCCAGAGATGCATTTTAAATAAAACGACACATTCTACTCATGTAAAAACACCAAGCAGGCCCCACCAGGGGTGTAGGAAGATAGGGGCGGTGGGGGCGGTGCGACCTGAGCAGCGCGATCCCAGGGGCGCCATCGCGGCTGCCCAGCCCGCCCCCAAAATGCGCACCCCACCCCCCAAACGCCCGCCCGCCCCTACATGTGCCGTGCTCCGCCCCCAAATCGCGCATCCCGCCCCTGTGCGTGGCGCGCCCCGCCCCAAAACATGCACCCCACCCCTGCGTGTGACACACCCTGCCCCCAGAACACGCGCCACGTCCTTGAAGCTCCGCCCCTGTGCCCCACAAATACCCCAGAGATGCATTTTAAATAAAAGAGCACACTCTACTCATGTAAAAACACGCTGATTCCTGGATCGTCCATGGGCCGGATTGAGAAGGCGATTGGGCCGCATCTGGTCCATGGGCCTTAGTTTGCCTATGGCTTATGCTCACCACTGTTGGGTGTGGACTTCCTGCCTCCCACCCTTATTACTGAGCTGCAGTTCCTTCCCTTTCCTCCTCCTCAAATGTTCCCCAAATCAGCCGCCTAGGGGTGAGCAAGTCTGTCAATTTCGGTTCTTCATCCTTCCATGCTTAGATTCCGTTCTCCACATCAGTTTGCATGTTCTTCTTTTAAAGAAAACATCCTCGTGGAAGTGCATTGACTTGCTAGTGCAACTTTCTCCTCATCTACACAGGTTTTTTTTTTGTAGGCTATGTTCCTACCCTCCAACATTTCTTCAATGAAAATAGGGACGTCCCATTCCATAATGATAATTTTACTATTTGTACCTCACACATCTTACTAGGTTGCCCCAGCCACTCTGGGCAGCATCCAACATACATAAAAACATAAAACATTTTTTTTTAAACTTCCCTATACAGGATTTCCTTCAGATGGCTTGGGGGGTCAGATAACTCCATACCCTTCAAAAATTCTCCAATGAAAATAGGGAGATCCTAAGGAAAAGTGGGACATTCTGGGATCAAATCAGAAACTAGAACGGATTCTCTGAATCAGGGACGTTCCTGGAAAATAGGGGCACTTGGAGGGTCTGTGTATTGCCTAGCAAACATTTATTTTTATTTTTGCAAGTGACTTCCCTCTATGCAATGCATTTCTATCACCACCAAGATATGAAATGTGAAGCAGGTTTCCCCCTAGTCTATGCATTTTTGTACATATTACTTGGCCAGAGGAGGGCACCCCAAAATTCAAATGTGCTGCGGCTGTCAAAAGGTGCTTTGGTCTGTGTATTGTCCTAGGACAGGCATCCCCCAAACTTCGGCCCTCCAGATGTTTTGGACTACAATTCCCATCTTCCCTGACCACTGGTCCTGTTAGCTAGGGATCATGGGAGTTGTAGGCCAAAACATCTGGAGGGCCGCAGTTTGGGGATGCCTGTCTTAGGAAGTGCAAATGAAGCAGGGTGAGCTTTAAAGTCAAAACAGGCCCACATTTCCTCTCCATTCGAAGGTGTCCCTGACATTTGGGGCTCCGTGACCCAACAGAGGTGCCTGCCCTGGGCCCTCCTCCTCACCTCTGCCACTTTTGCCTCCAAAGGAGAGGACTGTCTTTATCAAGAGGTTCTCCCCTCAGCCCTTCGGCTATGGGCAGCTGCCCCCAGCCCTCTATTGTGCCGCTTAATGGACTGGTGAAGCCGGCCGTGATAACCTGGATGATTTTCATGCATGACAGAGTAAAGGAAAATAATCCCCACGGGCTCTGGAAGGCACAAGGGCTTCTCTTTCCAGCTTCCGACTGCGCTGCGGTTCTTTCTGCTGGAGTCAGCTGCCTCTGCGGTCCTTTAAGAAAAAATCATTTGCCCACTGTCTAAGAGGAGGAGGGAAAAAAAAACTAGGTTAAGGCTTTTCAAAGTGGAAGGAGAAAGGGAGGGTAGGAATCACAAATCTGCCTGGTCGTGTCCCTTCCCACAAACCTCGGCCCTTTGCAGCTTAAACCTGATTATACCTTTAAAAAATCACATTCCAGGTACTCTATTTTTGCAACCTGTTTTTTTTAATAATTTCCTTGGAAAGAGACAAACCACATGGTTTTATTATATCACAGCCCGCTTTGCAGCAGGCATTCCTTTGCGCCGATTAGCTCTTATATATTCCACACCCCGCCAAAAATTAGATTTATTTATAAACCACTCATGCGTCGCAATGCAATCATCCGGGTTATGCTGATATAAGCCGTGGCTGGGGGCCGTTTTATGTGGCTGCCTGGACCATGAAAAGTGTTGTCATTGCCTGGCTATGCCTGCAGGGGGCAGCAGTTCCCCTACAGCAAGGGTGGGGGGAGGCAGACCTCGGAGGATCACAACTCTAAATGGCGTTCCCCCCCTTTAGCGCAGTTATGTAATGTTCACGTATAAAAGCGTTTCTGTACCACCATCTCATGTAAGAGGTCAAGGTTGTGTTCAACAATATATACAAATATAATAAATTGGGTCCTAAATGGTAGCCTCTCAGCCTAAGCCAGGTGCCTCTAGTTGACTTTTTCTTAAAACAGATCCCTGGTATCAAAATTTCTCCTGCAGCTCAGAACATAGCAGTTTCCTAAAACACACAGGAAAAACCTGCTATAAATAAGTCAGAAATTAAATCGTTATAACAAAAGGGGAAAAAAAACTCTATGGAAAATCACATCATTTTTTTTGCTGTCCAGCGCCATCTGGTGTTGCATGTTTATAAGCAGGTGGGGGGAATGTAGAATTGCACCAGCCTGACCAGAATGAGGGAAAGAAGAGTGGAGTTTTGGGGGGAGGGGCATGCGATCGCTCTGAACACCTATGGCTGATGCTAGAATCCAGCTGATCAAACCAAAAGATGTAGTTTGGTTGTGCCAGTTCTGATAAACACGGGGCGTATGTACCCCCTACACACCTGTGCCAGGGATTGCTTCCATTGCCAGGTGTTTGCCTCAAATCGTTGCTTTTAAGGACATGTGCACAGACCTGGCCTAAGGAAATTTGGCACCTGAGGCGAAGCACAAAAATTGTGCCTTCCCCACCAGGTGACTGAAGATCTACATTGGGAACGCTGGTAAGAAGAAACCAGCAGTGCCTCCTATTTCCGTTTTCCGTTCTGCCCTGTATTTGTCTCATGCAACGCTGTTTCTATTCTGCTGCAGCCTGCCTTCCGCCAAAAAATAAATGAATGTCTCAGTGTCCACTGTGACAGCATTCTGTACCTTATGTAATTTACACAAGAAATGACCATACTTTTCCATGTCCAAGACTGGTTTTTTTATTCAAAAATCATGTTCAAAATTTGGGGTAGTCTTATACATTGTGAGGACGTGGGATTGGTTGCTGCTGCGAGTCGGAGATTGTTATTGGTGGCTGCGGCAAGGGCTGGCGTTGATTGGCTGTTGTTCTGGCAATTGGGTGGGTAATTTGCTGCTATTGTCGGTGAGGGGCAGAGGATAGTTTGGTTTGCCGCCACGTGCGAGTGGCATTGGCGGTCTAGGGGTGAGTGATTTTTGGCATTCCCCCACCCCAAAAAAGCTCAGCAACTCTGGGCAATCCTTCCCCTAAAAAGCTCAACAACTTTGAGGAATCCCCCCCCTATTTTCTTAATTTTGAGTCCCCCAAAATAGGGGGCGTGTTATACATGGGAGCATGTTATACACGGAAAAATACAGTACATTGTCATTATGTTATTCTACCTCATGCATTTCATTGCAATGGAAATACAACACAAATGGGGGCGGGAAGCAATGAGTTATATATTGTTTGTGGGTTGAAATGTATGTGTCCATTTCTATATTGTAAGTCATTTAGAGTCACCACTGAGAAAAAAGGTGACCAATAAACTTAATTATTATTATTACCGGTAATTTGTAATGTTTGCTGCACTGAGAAATGACCCAGAGACGCCTCTTCTCTGTTAAAGCATCCCATATTAAGATTTAGATATAAGGGTAAGATAAGAATTGAATGTTGTTAAAGAATTAATATGAGGTGAATTTTTGTTAGTTAAGATAAAAATAAGATGATTGAAGTATGATATAGAAATTACTAAGAATGACATACAATGAAAAGCAGAAAGGAGGGTCTTGAGGAAGTCAACAATGTTAGGATACATGAATGATAAATATGGCTGTTGTTTTTCTTTTTGTATTTTGTAATTTTGTGTTTTATGATTTTTGGGTTTTTTTGTTTTTTGTTTTATTTTGCTCAGTTTTATAAGATCAATAAATACTGTATATTTGAAAAAATAAAAAATAAAGCATCCCGTTCTTTTCTTCTAACAGGGGAAACTCTATTTTCTTTTGAAGTACATTGTAGCTATTTGCTCAGATATTGTGTGTGTGTGTGTGTGTGTGTGTGTGTGTGTGTGTGTGTGTTTTACACACAGAAGATACCCACGCAAACTAACGGGGCAAGTCCAGAGATCCAGATGCTGATCTTCAGCCTCTGGGAACGAAGGTGCCAAGTTCCAAGGTCACAAATGATTAATCTCTACGTATGAACCTCGAAAGCATCAAAGCTTCTTAATCGGTGCCTCATGCCGTACATCAAAAGCAGAGCATGCTATGCAGCCTGTGCAAAATAATGAACTGAACCTTCCCAACCTGATTCTCTGGGTGGCAATTAAAACACTCTGCAGATGAGATCTTTTAACCTCTGCAGGGCCCTGTGGAATTACGATGTTCGCAATTTTCTGCGCTGTTTTCTGTCGTCTGCGGAGGGCACGGGGCTGTGTATATTTGAGCACAGCATTTCCACTGATTTCGGGTCTTCAGAGAGCTTTAGTGCTGCTAACAGGTTGACCAGACTATTGTAGTATTAATTACAAGTCGCTTGGAGACCTTCAGAAATACCAATAAATAATAGTATAGATTATTTGGCAACAAATTGTTATACAATTGTTCAAATATCTGGGCCAGGTAATCCGATCAAACAGGTCTTTTTTGGCACACAGAGATTATATTGCTACAAATGCATCCCAAGCAGCTATGCAGATAAGATCCTTATATGCCAATAAACAGGCACAAACAGTGAAAGTGGCTTTGAGACTTTTTCAAATGAAAGTCCTCCCACTACTTTTGGTGGGCATTGCTTTGGGTTCACGCAGGGATTTTTTAAGGCTGGAATCCATCCAATCGCAATTTCTTAGAGCCATCCTCAGGATCTCCCCTTCTGTAGCGGGTGCGGTCATGCAATTAGAGGCTGGCTGCCAAGCTTTTCGATACGTGGCCCTGAAAGCGAAGCTTTGGCTCTGGCTTAAGCTATGCTTAAACCCGTGGGTTTGGTCCCCTTGATATGGAGGGATGATTTTCAATCCTCCTGGGAAAGGGAGGTCTTAGATGAAGTACAGACTTACGGACTGTCACACCTTTACTTGGAGTCTATGACATACAGTCAAGCTAGAGCCGTGATTGCTCAGAGACTGGGCGATATTGCTAGACAAGAGGACATAGCCTGCGTGAAACCAGGGATGTTCCTGGGGGAGCAGATCTATCAGGTTACACCAGCCCCTTATCTCGCGGTAATCCACTGTGTGGAATACCGCAGACTCCTCACTGCGGCCAGACTGAATGTCCTCGAATCTGCGGTATTATGGGGAAGGTACAGGGGAGTTCCATATGATCAGAGAACTGGCCATTGTGCCTTGGGAGAGGTAGAGTCCACCGAACATTTCCTCCTGAGTTGCCCTTTCTATGTAGATTTAAGACAATGTCTCATAGCCCCATGCCTATCTCAGCTTAGCTCTCTATCCAGAGAAAGTCAGGTTGTACATTTGCTGAATAATCCCACTGGGAAAACAGCTTTCTTGGTGGCCAAATTTCTCTTCCTAGCTCCCAAGCGTCGTAAGAGTAAAATTGACTGCATTGATGCGGGTTTATCTGTATAGCCTTTATTAGTGCTGCCCATGTTTTATTTTAGTTTTTAGATGTCTTAGATGTTTTAGTTTTCTACTGAGAAATGTATATTTTCTGACTGACGGTCGAATAAAGAATGACGATGATGGTTATACAATTGTACACACATATGCTCATGATACTCTCACAACCGAGCGAAACCGAGGCTATGTTTAGCTGATTTCCTTAAGAATGGATAGCTTTGATCTTCTTGCAGTCCATGGGACTCTCAAGAGGAAACTAGTCTGGCCATTTCCCGGAATTAGAAGGCTTGGTTAGATTGTAACACTTGCTGGATCCAGGGATTAGAGGGGTCTGGCACACAAACACACCATTTGCACAGGAAGGTCAAGGAGGGCTGGTGGGCCTGAGGAGATGAGTTGCGTCCTGGGTTCCAAGCGCTGGGCAGAGAACCCTGGAGGGCTGCGTGTGGTTCTTTACCCCTATTGGAAAAGAAGCAGATGTAAGTTGGGTCAGACTAGATGAACTTTGGGTCCCTTCCAACTCTACTTTCCATCTCTGAAATTCTGTGAACACCAGCACCAGAAGCAGGAAAAGCCAGCTGGAAATCGGCATGCCGCTTTCAGCCAAAGAACAGTGGTTAGGTAAACCTGAGGCCCGCCAGTCTGAAGCAAACTCTCCGCTCCTGTATAAACAGGCTGTAAACTGACCGTTCATGCTGGGACCTTTCTGCTCTGAGATTTAGCCTTAGGTCAAGACAAGCCCTTCTCTCCAGCCCCAGAACCTTATCTGCCACTGCTCATTTTGTAAACTTCAGCAAGCGGGTGATGTGGCAATAATTTATTCCGCTGGGCTGTTTATGTTTTGTGTCAGAAGGGCTACTTTTTGCAGGAGACAGTCTTGCTTTTGTGTCAAATTGCTCCCAGAAAAAAAGGCTCGTTTATTAGCCGAAATACAATATTGCCATTATGTCCTCTCTGGCATCGGAGTGGCAACCGGGCCTCAGAGCCAACTTAATATGTCGGCTGTGGAACTGAGGTCATGTGTGAACCGGGCAACGTTATGACGCCTTCCCAAGTGTACAGCTCGCGCCTCAGCTTCCCTCCGCCTCGCGCAACTCTGCAACTCGTGGACATCCAATGAAGGCGAACATTGGAAGATTCAGGAAAGACAAAAAAGGAGGAGTTCTTCACTCAGCACCTCTCCCACAAGAGGCAGTGATGGCTGAAGTGTAGGTGGGTTCCCACAAGGCAAGACACAGTGATAACAGCAGGCATAGGCAAACTCAGCCCTCCAGATGTTTTGGGACTACAACTCCCATCATCCCTAGCTAACAGGACCAGTGGTCAGGGATGATGGGAGTTGTAGTCCTAAAACATATGGAGGGCTGAGTTTGTCCATGCCTGGATAACAGCAAGAACCCTTATTGAACTAACAGAACTGGACAACAGGGGCAAAGCAACTGCTTATACACATTTCTGAAGGCCTGGGCCACTCCCACTCCCAACGTGATTGGCTGTTTAAACTTCCAAGCTGCGAATCATGACTCAGAGTTTAAGGGCCAATGGCAGAGGCCCAAATCCTTAAATGTCCTGTGATTGGATATCATGTATCTTATCAGAGCACAGGGGCTCAGAATCCTCAGTCCAGGCTCAGCTCAGGCAAACACAGACAACTGAATACATAACAATGGCCATTATCTTTGATGGTTTTGAAAGAGGATTAGACAAATTAACGGGGAATCAATGCACAGAGTCATTATAGCTATGTTCTGTCTCCAGGCAGCATGCTTCTGAATTGTAGTTGATGGAAACCAGAGGAAATGGTGGTTTTCGCAGTGGCCAACCAGATACTCAGGGGGAGCCCACAAGCAGCACCTGAGTACAATTGCACCCCCACTTCCTGTGCCCTTTTGAAACCTGGATTGAAAGGCCAGTCTATTTTGACAGCCGTTATATCAGGGACAGTCAATGAGGTGCCCTCCATGCACTTTGAACTTCCACCTTCCCCAACCGCTTGGACTGATGGGTGCTGGAGTCCAACAACATCTAGAGCAGGCACCCCCAAAGTGCGGCCCTCCAGATGTTTTAGCCTACAGCTCCCATGATCCCTAGCTAAGAGGACCAGTGGTCAGGGATGATGGGAATTGTAGTCTCAAAACATCTGGAGGGCCGAAGTTTGGGGATGCCTGATCTAGAGGTCTGCGAGTTCCTGGCCTTCATTCAGCCTTAGGAACATTGCACCTTCCCGCTCACAGTTCTCCGTGGCCTCTCAGGCAGAGAGGGGGTTCCTTTCCCACCACCTGCTACCCAAATCTTGGGGATGTCAAGCTTTGAACTTGTGACCTTCTGGATGTGAAGCACGTGCCCCGCAACCGCCTCTTCTTTCTGAGCCAATAGAAACCCTCCTTTCCAGACCCCAGGCTGGTGGCGAGGGCAAAGGCATTCTGAACTGGCTTAGCATCCTTCTCTGCTTCCTAAATTCCAGGAGAGAACCCTGATGGGCACAGCATCCTTCAGAAGCAGTGGGCCAGATTCACGTGGGGCGCTTAGGGGAACAGGCGTGAGTACACAACTGCATTGTGAGCAGAGGACAATGGCAAAAGGGACATGACCTGCGCTGTATACACCACCTGCTCAATTCCTCTGTAACTCACACACACACACCTTCCCGGCAAGGTCACATTTTGTGTCTTCGTTCTGGTGATCTATTGTGTCTCCGAGTTGCCCCCGGTGATGGACAGCTCTGTGTCCCTTCAACAAGCTTCTCGGTGGACGGCTGCAGATTATGGCTCAGCGCCTCCTTCTCCGAGGAAGAATGCGTGCCCCACAGATCTGCCGCAGCTGGGGGACAGGGATGGATGGCATCACAGATCGGCTCAGACGGCCCTTGGCACCGGCACTGTGCCGCGGCTTCCAGTTGGAAGGGCACTAAAAAGCCCCCATTGTACCCACGGAGGAAGTCGGAGCTGCCAGGTGTCCCAGATCATCCTGGCCTACTGACTTGGCTCTGGTGGTTTGGGTTGTTTTTTTTCCTCCCCCAAGACAAAATGTGAGGAGTGGGCTTTTTTTGGCTTTTTAAAACTAGTCGAGACCTGGTGTACTTTCAGAGCCATGTGCAATCCTCTGCCTCATTTCATACTGGTGGTAATGAGGAGGGAAAAGGGACTGGCAGAGGGAGGGAGGGAGAAGCGATATAAGATTCCAATCCTTACCTTACCTTGTGTGTGTGCACAAATGTGTGTGGGGATTGCCAAACTGGGCTTTTTGGCCCCGGGTGAAATAAAGCCTAGTTTCGCCCCTGCCCAAGGAAATTGTCCTCTCCAGAAAAACAAAATAAAATTCGGCCAACCTTGCCTTAGAGCAGCAGATCACTCCCTACAGCCATACCTTGGTTTTCAAACAGAATGCGTTCCAGAAGTCCGTTCGACTACTGAAGCGTTCAGAAACCAAGGCGTGGCTTCCAATTGGCTGCAGGACATTTCTGACGTATGGCGGCCCTAGTTAAATAAAACAGGATAAAATTCTTTTCCTATACATACATGTGTATACATTATTTAAATTTGTATTTTAGAATTTCTGTTTTGTTGGAAGCCGCCCAGAGTGGCTGGGGGAACCCGGCCAGATGGGCGGGGTATAAATAATAAATTAAATAAAAAAAAATCATATTGCTTGCAAGTCCTACTCAGAATAGACCTATTAACAATAATGGACAAACGGGCTCATTACTTTCAGCGGTTGTATGCTGAGTAAAACTTGGCTGGTGACGACCCATTGCTATTTCCCACATGCAATCAATTAATTAATGGCTCAATCAAATTAGGGACTCGTATGATTAAATCAATCAAATTGCAGAAGTTAATTGGCTTACAGCACTAAGTTATGCCCTTTTAGAAGATCCTGAGGATGATGGATGTAAATTTAACACACATTGGCAGGACTCAGAGATTCTAGCAAAACCAGACCACACAGGCTATATGGCCCACCCTGATCCATAGGACCTTACAATGCTATTTCATCAATAATACACACAGTTCATTATATAACATGCTGATATCTATGAATAATTTAAGTCTGTGTGAATAATTCATCTTAGTTTCAAAAAAGAAGGGGAGGGGGTCTTGCTGGTTAAAGGTGAACGGCTGTTTAGGGGCATCCAAAATTACATTCAAAATCCAGAAGTGAAAACTGGGAGGAACCAAAAAGGAAATGTCCAATTTTGTCATGCAGGCTATGTGCAAAATGATCATAGAACTGTGGAGTTGGAAGGGACCATGAGGGCACTCTAGTCCAACCCCCTGCAATACAGGGATCTTTTCCCCAACATGGGGCTAGAACCAACAACCCTGAGATGGAGAGTCTCATTGTCTACCACCTGAGCTATCCAAGGAAGTATTGCAATAAGAATAAACGAGGGCTTAACTGACAGGTGAAAACAATTAAACAGAGGGACAGTCAGTATTTCACAGGAGAGATTCCAACACGTACCTGATCTTGAGGTTTGTGCAATTAAAGTGGATCAAAGTGCGCTGATCCAGTTTGGAAAAGAACTCTTCTCTACATAGGGAATGAAGCACTTTGATTTATAAAAGGGGCTCCACTCCTGCTATACACTAACAGCAAACTCAGTTTGGTCGGCATCAAGAGAGCATCACTTGTGCAAAAGAGGAAAGTATTGGCAGGCTTGAGTGTAGTACCATTTTGTAATGGGGAGGAAATTAAGGAGGGAAGAATCCCAAAATCAATCTAATGAGGACCGACGTAGCAACAAAATGCTTACAGACTGTTGTGGGGAGGAATGAGAAAACCAGAAAACCAGGGAGGAGGAAGAATGGAATAGATATCCTGAGAAATGACCTGGCTAGTTGGCTGTAATCTTGACCAGGAGCTGTCTACGCTGCAACGTTTTGTTGCAGGGTCACACGTTCAGAACCTCCACGGCCCGGGGTAGAATTCCTCTAGATAAGATGATCAGACCAACAACAGGATCTTCATCATGCTGTCAAGTTTTCTCTAGAGTCCGTTGGATCTTCAGAGTTCTTTTCAAACCCTAGGCAGACAGTGCAGGTCAACGCCTCTCATTTCAGTTTCAATTTTATTTTCTCTGACTTCCCAGAACCTTCAAAGGCTTGGACGTATATTTGCCCGTAAGAGTAAACCTGTGATACCTGCTGGATGGAAACGAGACTCCATTGCCTGGAACTGTTCGAGGGCAAGGATGTGTGCAGGACGAATATGTTCATTAAACTGTCAAGGTATAATACTGGATTTTACAGCTTGAGTAACCAGGCCAGTGGTTGCGGCACGCTGTCAGTTACAGGTCTGCCTTTGCTTAATTAATGGTAAGGATAGATTGATAGGGCTGCCTTGAGCCAGGCGAAGAAAGAGGATGGCAAGGAGCGAGTTTATTCAAGTGAAGCAGGAAGTGGAGTGAGACCTGTCTCCGCCCCACCTTGACCCAGGCCATTCTGTTCTGCAGCTGTGAATCCAAAATATCTGAACTCATGGTCACAAAGGTGCAGTAGAATCTCCTTTCGTTGTAAGTATGGACTGAAAGAATGAGAAGGAAATTTCCCCCTCTCAAGTGAGCTAAAGGTAAAGGGACCCCTGACTATTAGGTCCAGTCGTGACCGACTCTGGGGTTGTGGCGCTCATCTCGCATTATTGGCCGAGGGAGCCAGCGTACAGCTTCCAGGTCATGTGGCCAGCATGACAAAGCCACTTCTGGCGAACCAGAGCAGCGCACGGAAATGCCGCTTACCTTCCTGCTGTAGCGGTACCTATTTATCTACTTGCACTTTGACGTGCTTTCGAACTGCTAGGTTGGCAGGAGCAGGGACCGAGCAACGGGAGCTCACCCCGTCACAGGGATTCGAACCGCCAACCTTCTGACCGGCAAGCCCTAGGCTTTGTGGTTTAACCCACAGCACCACCTGCGTCCCCTCAAGTGAGCTAGAGGAGCTATTTCCATGTTGAGCAGGGCTAAAAAGTGTGCTGGAGGGAAATTCAGATTTCAATGCAAGTCTACCTAATTTGCACTTTCCAGCATTTTCATGCCTCCAGGTTTTGTGCAATGCGATTCTCCGGCCAAATAACATATACAAAAATTTGTGGCTAATATTGCAGGAAAGCGTGCCTCCCCCCAAAAACCACATATGAAAAGCATTCTGTTTGGGCACTTTGTTTGCAAAAATGTGCATGTTGGGAGAAATTTGCATTAAGATGTCCACAGATTTGAAGCTTGGAAAAATGACAAGCGGAGAAATTGAAATTGGCACGTTCTATTATGAGCTCCAGGTGGGTAAGGGTGGGGCTGGCGAGAGGCAGCAAGGGGGTGGGGCTAGATGACCCTCAGGGGACCTTCCAATTCTATGATTCTGTGTTGGAGGGTATGATGATCCCGGATTTAACAGCAGGACAGTTTAATGGAAACCCACATGCCATTGCTTTGTCCTCACGCTCTTTAGGTACAAGAAAAATAATGGCCATGCTCTCCCCATCAATATTTAACCATATTTGCTTCTGCTGAGTAAGGCCCCATCTGCCATCTGGGTGCTAATAAGCAAACAGCTTAAAAGGGAATGTTTTCAATTTGGCCTCCAATAGTCCGATCACATCTTCCCAGCTCTCGGATCCTTCGAAGGGCGTACAGCTAATGTTCCTCTGCTTTCTAAAAATTATTTTATACACACACATTGACTGCAGCCTTTCCACATTTGGCTGGACAATGTCACCAGGAGGCCTGCGGACTCAGCTGTTACAATATTATTTCACTTTTTTTTTCTGTGACGCGGCTCCAGCATTTTGCAGCTCCTTTCACTTTTTATAAAACCTGCAGGTTGCATTTGTTGTATTAGAAGAAATATTCACCTCCTAAGTGAGAGAATAAAGGAGATCCATCTCCATTGCTGGCTTCAGATATCATCCCTGCCTGATCTGCAAGCTCCAGCACCATCTGTCTGGCCACAACCTGCAGGGATGCCAGATAACTCCGACCAAAACAGAAACAGGAGCGGCAATTGCTGATTTTTGCTTATTCATCCCATGACCACAAAAGAAATCAATCGCCATTCGCCATTGTTGCTTTCAGTCTGCGATCAACACGTAATTGATTATAGCTCCCCACCATTTGCTTTGTGTTGAAATGAAGTTTATATAGATATAGCTCTAAAATCGTAATGGGAAATTTGTACATCAAATCCAGTAACTGGTTGAATAGACAATACAACCTTTAAAGCATATTCAAAGCACATCTTCCTCCTCAAAGAATTCTGGGTGCTGTAGTTTATCCCTTACAGATTTACAATTCCCTGCAGCCCTTCACAAACTACAGTACTGTACCCAGAATTCATTCTCTCTCTCTCTCTCTCTCTCTCTCTCTCTCTGTGTGTGTGTGTGTGTGTGTGTGTGTGTTTGAATGTTTTTTTTAAGGGAATAGAGCAGCCTGTGAAAGGCAGGCCTATTTGTCTGAGAAGACCCGCTGCTTCTTTCCTTTAGGCAACATTCCTTCTGTTTAGTTTTTTTTCTGTGCCCTTCAGGGAACGTGGCTGCCTTTGAGTCTGGCTGGGCCACCAACATCATCTAACCCAGGGGTTCCCAACAAAATTTTCTCGAGGACCCCTCATCGAGCCGCTATTGTGACAAGGACCTCCATTAATTCCTAATCCTAAAATTAAAAAGTGAGAGCCAAATTAAGAGTCTTTTTATAAGAGTCCAGGGAGGAGGGAGGGGAATGGAGAAGACAGGATACCTGTGCAGTAGCGCACAAATGAAGTCGACGCGTGCAAAGCATCTTGGGGAGGTGAGCGTTAGTAGAATGCGCGCGCTGCCTCTTTGCAAAACAGTAGTGTTTGTAAAGCGCCACCTAACGGCATACAGAAGAACTACTGCCTCATCTAATTCTAGTTTTGCGCTAGACTCTGCTCATGCAGGAAGCGGCCAAAACAAAAAAATCTGTTATCATACGAAATATATTTAATATATTTTTTATTCTAATAGCATCTTGCGGACCCCTCTGGCCTAGCTCGCGGACCCCTGGGGGTCCCCGGACCACCTGTTGGGAACCACTGATCTAACCCAAATTTTGTCACAGCAGCCGTGCTGCACATGGCACATTCAAGGTGGAATGGAAAACAATGCCTTCTTACATCCCAAATGATGTGTAAACTGAATGTTGAGCAGGACAGCTTGGTGCTCTAAATCAGGGCTGGTGTCATGGGGCTGTCAGGCAAGGCATCTCCAGAGGAAGGAAGTAACTCTTGTCAAAAGTACACTCACAAGTTAGGGAAAGGCATGTGCATGAGTCCTACTCTTTTCCAGCTAGTCCTAGGTGTGAAGAAGCAGCAACAGAGAGTTGTAGGACTAGATGACCCTTCTGGTCCCTCCCAACTCTACAATTCTACGATACTATGGTTGTATTCTATGAGCTCGGCTTATGTATCTCCCCCATCAGAGCTGCGTGTAACTTTCTGCTCTTTTCTCTTTAATCCTCTCCTGGTCCTGGGAGACAGTGGAGCAGGCAAGGTGGGGGGGAAGAGGAGGAGGAGGAGGTGTGGAAGCCTTGACATCTCTCTCCCTCCTCTTGCTCCTGTTCTTCATTCTCCGATCCTGCAGCTTGTCCTGCCTCAGATTTTCATCTCCTGGCTGTTTCAGGCTCCCCCAGACAACGAATCCCTTCTTCCAAGACAGTCTCCAACCCGGCTGCTATCAGTGTCCACTCATCAGAATTCAGCCACTGGGGTCTAGCCAGTCCATGGACTACGCTACATTGGGAAAGAAACTGCGATTTGGTACCCCCAACCTCTCTCACCACCAAAGGAACACAAGCGAATAGTAAAGAACCCGCACAAGTGACGTTGACACAAAATCTCACACATACATTAAGTAAAAGAGAAACATCACCACCCGACTCCACCCCCACTCACCATGGCCCCTTCCACCTCTTTCCCCCTTTTCTTCCTAATGTAACGCTAATGTCTCAGCAAATGAAACTGATCTGTAGAAAAATGTAACTTGAAAAAGAGACATTTCAGATACTTTTGTAAACCAAGAAATCAATAATTAGAAATACGTTAAAAAACAATAGCGATTCGAATGCACTATAAATATGCAACACCAGATGGCATCAGAGCAAAAAACCTTAAAATGCAATAGAGATTTTTTTTCTTTCTTTCCTTATAACGATCTAATTTTTGACTTATTTATAGCATACCGCCCCTCCTGTGTTTAGATCCACCCTATGCTACCTGCCGTTCTCCTGATATGGATAGGTTCCAGCTTCCACCAGCCCCTCCCACCATGACCAAGGCCTATGAATGCTGGGAGTTGCAGTCCCCAAACATCTGGAGAGCCACAGGTTCTCTGCTAACGCTCTGGATGATTAACCTGTTCCACACTGCAGATGTGCAACGAAACCCCAGTGTACTACCTCAGTGTCCGGGCAGAACGATGGGGGTGGAGACGCTCCTTCAGGAATACTGGACTGAGGCCATTTAGGGCTTTAAAGGTCAGCACCAACACTTTGAACTGTGCTCGGAAACGTACTGGGAGCCAATGTAGGTCTCTCAGGACCGGTGTTATGTGGTCTCGGTGGCCGTTCCCAGTCACCAGTCTAGCTGCCGCATTCTGGATTAGTTGCAGTTTCTAGGTCACCTTCAAAGGTAGCCCCACGTAGAGCGCATTGCAGTAGTCCAAGCGGGAGATAACTAGAGCATGCACCACTCTGGCGAGACAGTCTGCAGGCAGGTAGGGTCTCAGCCTGCGTATCAGACGGAGCTGATAGACAGCTGCCCTGGACACAGAGTTGACCTGCGCCTCCATGCACAGCTGTGAGTCCAGAAAGACTCCCAGGCTGCGCACCTGGTCCTTCAGAGTCACAGTAACCCCATTCAGAACCAGGGAGTTCTCCACACCTGCCCGCCTCCTGTCCCCCACAAACAGTACTTCTGTCTTGTCAGGATTCAACCTCAATCTGTTAGCCGCCAGATCTTACGATCAGCGTTTGCACCTACCCATCACACTTACGATTCAGCTGATTCCTCCTCTTGCCAAATTAGGCTAAGTGACCAGGGGGGACGCAGTGGCGTGTTGGAAGAAATAAATGCATTTGCCCCAGGAAACAGCACCCAGGGATCATTCGTCCTGATTTGTTTTTCAGGATGAATTCCCCAGATGACCTGTTTATTGAGCATTTGCCCTAATTTATTTGCACCAAATATGTGCGGTGGGCGTACGAAATCACCATCAAGTGGCAGTTGTCCTGCATTTTCCAGGACTTTCCCCCAACACTTGGGCATCTTAAAGACAGTCGCAGGTGGGAATAAATAACAGAAAGGCAAATTTAGATTGCAGAGTTAAAGTGGACGGGTTTTTTTTTTGTTGTTGTTGCATAAAAACCCACTTCTCTGCCCTCTTCCTACCCCACTTACTTTTTGCAGTATGGAAAGTCATGGGAAAACACACTGGAAAATGTAGGATAGCAATTGCTTCACACAAAATTGTGTGCATAAACAGATCAGTATTAAAGATCAATAAACAGATTGTCTGGAAGAACCCTTTCTGCAAAAGAGCCTCTTTTTAATTTTTTAAAAAGTGGTTTTGTTATGCAAGAGTTATAGAGTGTCAGCGATTTTTATTATTATTATTATTATTGCAATATACCTGCTTTCTTTTGGTTAGATTACGAAGGCACACTTTTTTGCATGAATAGTGCATACTGGCATCTGAAGCGACCTAGTCATACTGCTTTCGACTCCCTTTAAAGCAATTGTCAGCCTCCAATCTTTGCCTCCTCACCCCTATGGAACCGTGGGGACTGCAGTTTTTCATTTTTCAAAAAGGACAGGACTCCCCGATCTCTGATTTTTGGTAAGCATGATTGCAGAACTACAGTTCCCAGGGTACCTTGGGAGGAGCTAATATTAGCACAGTTAATATTAACTCGCCGCAAGCATGATGCAACCCAAGCAGGGAGAATACAAACAAAACAAAACATCAAGCCCAATGTCAGCTATATTGTTGTATTAATAATTGACCTGTCAATCTATTCTGTATCTAACTTTCTGTTCTTCTGTCTACTTGAAATTGCTATCCTGATCAACCTTTCCCAGCTCCTAAATTGTACTTTGTCCATTTCCTGGTGAACGCTACCAGTCCAGGCGAGATATTTGTTTGGTCTTGGGTAGGCCTTGTCTCTGAACAGCCCTGGGGCCTCCAGAGAATCATATAATGCTCACGCGCCACAAGTTGTCACCAGACACCTTGCTATGTACGTCGACTGGGCGTGGGGGATGCCGTCATTGGGGAAGGGGAGGAGGGAGAGGAAGGACAGAATAACTGCACACGAGTGAACCACCAGCCAGCACGCCGGTTGCTGAAAACATCACCACGTCAGCAAGAAGGAAAGAAACCCCGCCTTGCTGTGAGCATTCCTGAAAGGGAGCATGTGGGCAGCGATGCTTGCAGCGAGCTAGCTCCTCCGGTCCTCATTTGGCTGCTCCTGTGGCAGCTCTGCTAAAAGAGGGAGGGAGAGAGGGAGGATGATGCAACCGCTTTGGCTTCACTTGTGGCAGTCGCTAGGCCGTGCCCTTTTCTAGAGGAGGAGACCAGGCATGTGAATCCAGGACTGACAACAAAGCTAGGCCGGAAGCAGCAGTGCCAGAGATCAGAGGAAGATCACCTTCCCCTCTTCCTTGTTAACCGTCTCTAAGCAAGAGAGAGCGGGTCACCACAACTTCGGCTAAATGCTTGAATTAGGGAGACTCTGGACTCTTAGTATGCTCCAGGAGGAATTCAAGCACATACCCAGATTTTTTGTTCGTGCAATTAAAAGCAGAGTAAAGCACTCATTTGTCACCTTAGCACAATGTTTCCACTTTAAAAAAGGCATAGGGATGGATGAATCTGCCCATTTCAGCTTCTTGCTTTTCTGAGGTTCAGTTCAGTTCTCCACATTCCTGTGTGAGCTTGCAAATTTTTTTTAAATAATTCTGGAATTCTTCAGCCTTTTAGTGTGCACTTCTCCTAACATACACATTTGGCCTAATATACACATTGCCAAAACCAATATCTCTTAATTATATGCATTCTGCAGGTTGTTTTCGAGCATTTTGTATATTGTTTCCCCTTATATACATTTTCCTGTGAACATCGTTTCATTGGAGAATTGCATCGCAAAATTCAGAAAAGTGCAAATTTTGAAGGAGAATTCCGTTCCAGTCTACATATTGTTTGGGGAACTGTGACCCGTGTTAAAACGCAAAGTGAAGCTTGGAATGAGTGATTAACAGGAAGACGTGTAAACTCTCTGCAAACAAATTGGGACTGAGGCAGGACGAAGGCTCAATTGTCTACCCGCCCTATGAACAAATCAATGCTTTCAGAACAAATGTGCAGCGAAGACTTGAGCTTTGTGCAAGGAAATCAGGGTGAACGCTGAGCAAACTAGATGTTGAAAGGATCACATAGAATGGTTGTGGGTGTCTGTCCCTGTTCCCTTGTCCACTGTTTTTAAGAAGGTTACAAGGGGTCCATGGTTTGGCTAAAAACGTAGTGGTGCTTAGGTGCTGCGGCTTCAAGCTCCCTTCCTTTCTCCCCACAGTTCTGGCACTGCTTCCCATTCTGTTCCAAAATGTCTCTGCACATTTTGCAGGGTTACAGGTAGGTTGCCCCATGTCTGCAGTTCAAATACACTCAGCTTAAAGACCCACGAGGTAAGTCGAGAGGGGCTCATGCGGGCAACAGGAAGATACACAACATGGCTTTGGTTGCACCTTCAACTCAATGCTGGACTTGGCAGTAGCATGGCCAGTTCTGTAGTCGAAAACTCCTTAATCGCCTAGGACTGGTTGGCCAGGCATCTCTAAGGCCGTTTCTGCACCTATGCAGGCAGCTTTTGAACTGCTAGGTCGGCAGAAGCTGGAACAGAGCAACAGGAGCTCACCCCATAGACTTCTCTGTCCAGGGGTCCTTTACCTTACATCAGGCATCCCCAAACTTTGGCCCTCCAGATGTTTTGGACTACAATGCCCATCTTCCCTGACCACTGGTCCAGTTAGCTAGGGATCATGGGAGTTGTAGGCCAAAACATCTGGAGGGCCGCAGTTTGGGGATGCCTGCCTTACATTGTAAATGCAACTTCTTTATCCCAAGTCGGAACACAGGTCCATCTAGCTCAGAACCATCCAGACACTGACAACATCTGCCCAGGTTGTCAGATAAGAGCCTTTCCCAGCCGTACAATCTCAGATTCCTTTTTTGTTCCTCACTGGCCCACACAAATAGTTGCATGCTTATTACGGCTGTAGCTCGTCTCATTTGCCTGGGCTGAATTCAGCAAGGCTTCCTTATGAGTAGACATGGTATTGTGCTTAGCTAGCAAAAATGCTCCTTCCAAACCGATGCCACATTCAGCATGCTAACACGACACACAATACTAATTCCCAGATGTTTGTAGTGCATTTGGTGCAGGCCAGAGGAGTGTTACCACTACACAAAATCAAGACTGGCACATGGCAGAGCACAAATGGGCGATGCCCACTTCATTCCGGTTTGGGGAGGTCGCCCGCCTCTTTGGCTTTGGGCCAGGCTGATTTTTAATTGCAGCCTGATGGAGCTGGCACTCTCCTGGGCTCGATCAGCTCACTTGGCAAGCTAAGTGGAGAACAGGCCACCTGGCTAATAAAAGGGCTATGGAACATTTCGCTAGCTTGACTGTCAGCCTGATGAGGCATTTTTCTGTAGCTGACATTGAAAGCAGCCTCTCTTTTCATACTTGCTCAGCGGGCTTGCCTGAGTTTGCATGGTCCCCAAGCAAGGAAGACTCGTCCCCCTCTCCTCTCTGCCGCCAAGGATAAAGGGAGGCCTTTTTCATAATTGCTAAATAGCACTCTCTTCCCCTTTCAGTTTCCTTAGTTTCGGGTGGGCACAGCTCGTTGCCACATCACCTGTCCTGAATCCTGGTCTCTTAATGGTTGCTGATTGTAATTTAATATTTCTGCCTGCATCGCTGTACATGTTTATGACGGTTTGCATATATAAGCACATTTCTGACAGTGGAACTGGGTGGGAATGATGAACTCAAATTCTGCTCTTATTTACCAGTCAGGAAGGTAAAACAAAACAAAAAATATGACTGCAATCACAGTATGGGAGTATGGAACATAAGGGTTTGTAATGCAAAATTCAGTCAAACTCCTGAAAGTGGTTGTTGTTTTTTAAGTCAAGTTTCTGGCCCTCATGGTTGTAGAAAGAAAACAGAAAATGTGTACAGTAATATCTGTCAGTGTAGAATAGCTAGAAATGGGTTTCCACTCCTGTTCCTTTGTTTTGATATTTGTTTCCTTCTTCGGTTGCCTTTGGAGATCTGTGCTGTGGGTTGGGTCTACTCTAGCTTGCTTCTTTTGCTCCTCAGAACCAATGAATGCATTTGCAGTGTATGTGTGTGTGTACAGAATAAAGTGACGATTCCATTCCATTCCCCTTTACAGGTGCCAAAGCACCTCACATACAAGTTGTCTGTTTCCCTGTCAGCTTGCTGCTTCCTCTCCATCTCCCGGAGATTAAGCAGCCAAGTTATTCGGTAACAGCTCATTGGCTCTGAGGCTCTTCTGATGATGCCTTTTGCTGCCTCAGCCTTTTTCTACCCAAGAGAGTGCTTTCTGTTTTCCCCGGCTGACAATGCAACCCTTTGGCAAGGACCCACATTATTGTTATCTTTTTTTAATCTTCAGCTGGAAAAGGGCTGCAGAACAAGGAAGCACAAGTGTCCTTTCTGAGCGTGACATTTACTGCCGCAAAGTGTTTGACTGTATTGCCTCTGCTCAGCATGCTATTGCAATTCTGGGAGTATGGGCTTACAAAAAACAACCATCAGCCAGGTTTCTATCTCTGGTGGGCAGAGCTCATGCAGTCTCAACAATCTCAGGGGTTGCCAGGAACAGTATATTTCACCCACAAATGGGGAGCTGCCACTGAAAAGACCTTGTCAAGGGTCACTGCCAACTGGGGCAGCTCTCAGTGGTAGCATCACCAGCAAGCTTTACCTCTCAATCATAGGGTCTGAGATGGCTGACATTATTTGGGTAGCCTGTGTATTTCATAACAAATATTATATTTCCATCCTGGTGCTTCTTGTGTGGTTATATCAATTATACGACACTTCTAGCCAATTCCCTCAAGTTAGCAAGGCAGTCCCGGCATTTCTAAATTTGTAATAATCCTTTTTAATAACCACAGTGGCAACAATAAATAAATGAATATCCAGCTTAAAGATTCCTGAAGTGATCACTTTTGTAAACATACATGTAAGATATGGATTTACACGTAGCTGTGAAGGAATACACAACTAGATCTGTTAACAGCTAGAAAATGCTTATCTAATTGTGCAACAGTCATAGTACATAGCTACTGCCTCCTTCATTAGTTATTTCGAAGCCTTGATCAGTGTGTAATACTACATGTTTTAAAAAAGTAATTTACTGGGCTTTAAAATAAGATACACTGTACAAGATTAGGTTGTTTCCATTTCTCTGACCCAGGTTGGACAGGAATAGATTTCTACAGAGCAGTAGGCACAGCATGTGTAAGTAATGACAGATAATGCTATCAAGGACTTTTCCTAGAATGCGAGGCTTAAAGCATCTCATTAAACAGTACAGGATTCCGCTTAGTCTGATGTACTGCGGCTTCAGGAGTGATATTTATGCCAATCGGAGGGCATTATCCTCCACGAGGAACAGAGCACTCCCAGCACGACCTCGGTGCATTTGGATTTCCTTTGTCCCCACAGGTTGGCACTTCAAAATGAGAGTGGCAGGGGCTAATACAGAGACTTACAACTGAGACTTTTCATTTGATTTCACAAAGAGCGCACAGATAGGAAACTGATGTGGCCAGTATACACCGTAAATTGGTACAGTCCTCATGCAATGGATTGCAATGATGAAGGGGAGCTTTTGTGTGCAAGTGCTTCTCCCTGATGAGGTGCATGTTTCGTAGGGAAAACCCTCTGGACAGAGAAGGATAGCAGAGCTGAAGACACATGAGGATTCAACCACAAGTGGGCAGCCCCTTACTTAATATACCAGCGATGCTGAGAACCCAGAAGCGGCTGAAGCAGGCTAGTAGAGATTAGCAGCTTTTCCCTGATGGGTTCCTTTACTATTCTGTAACTTCACCCCAACCTGCATCCAACTCTTCCTGAGCTCTGAAATAACTAGAATAATTTATGGAATAAATTCCAGAATTAATTCCAGTTTGCTACAACTTTCATCTCCTTTACTTTGTTCGACCAATTTCCCTCTCGATGGTGGCAATCCAATGCACACTTATCAGGGGAGAAGGCAGATACAGAAGGACTTGCTTCTGAGTAAGGATGTTGAGGAACTGCGTAAACAAAAGGGGGGTTATGGAAATTGCTATAGTTCACTTGTTCGCCTGCAGTCAGGAATGGAAATCAGTCAAGCAAATATAATTTGTATCAGTTCAGATTTTTAAGTCCACAAAAGAGATGTATTTAATGACTTTCTTTTCACATTTCCTTTTCATTGAAATGGATTTAAGTCTTGAAAATGAAATAGTGTTTGGTGAGATGATTCATGTAGGATTTGTGGGGAAATGACATGCAGTGGAACAGAAACAGCACCGATTGTGACCATTAAGAGTTAGAATGGAAATTGCTGCCTTCTTACATCCCTACTTCTGAGTAATCTTGCATAGGATGGTGCTGCATGCTACCAATGTGCAGGTGCGAAAAAATAAAAAAATGGTGTATCTGGCATTCAGAAGCATATTGCCTCCAACAGTGGTATAAATTAGGCCAGGCTTCTTCAACCTCGGCCCTCCAGATGTTTTGAGACTACAGTTCCCATCATCCCTGACCACTGGCCCTGCTACCTGGGGATCATGGTAGTTGTAGGCCAAAAACATCTGGAGGGCCAAGGTTGAGGAAGCCTGAGTTAGGCATTAGGATTTGTGGCCTCTCTGATAGCCTTATTCTTCATCCATGATAGCCTTGGAAGGAAAGGTTGGGTGTAAATGTCCCTTCAACTTTTCAGCATCACAAGGAAGTATGGAGGAAAGGACTAAACTGCCAGCAGCCTCTTGGATGGGTGAGGCTGGCTCACCCTAAAATTTAATTAACACTGTTTGGAGAGAATCACAGGGCCCAAAGCCGGGAACTCACAACAAACTAGAAAAGGTTGTCTTCTGCTGGTCCCCTGAGCCAAAGCAAACTGAAGTCTGGCTGTCTAAAGACAAGAACAATGTGGATGTCCCTGTTTTCAAATTGCAACCTTATCTTTTCTCTTGAGAAAGAAAGAAAAAACACCTGAGACCATGGTATCTGGAATTTCAGGGTGTGCTTGTCTTGGTCCCCCATGATGACAGAAATGTCTGTGAGAAGAGAAATTCTGCTGACATACTTGTGTCTTGTTGGACCAGCATGTCGTTGGAACAGGTGGAGAAACAAGGTACTATGCCTGGTTTTTTATATGAAGATACCCAACAGTCAGGCCCCTAGCCTATCTATCTAGCCTAGAAGTATCTGCTAGGCCAGATACAACAAACAGCATCAAAAAGATTCCATCAAAAAGGTTTATTGCATTTGTGACCATGGGAATACAGTAGTTATAATGGCCATTATGGAATGTTACCTGGGAAGAGCCTTTTGTATTACTGCAGCACATCCTAAATAATTTCTTTGCACGATTTCCACTCCCCCGCGGACTGTGACAAAATCTTTAAAATAATTGAGCCTTATATTCTGGATTCTCTCCCAACATCTATATTGGGGGGAAATAACTTTGCCTCCAGCAGAGAGGAGACAGACACCTTCAGATTTACATAATGTTCATTCTGTTGACTTGGCATACTCTCCTTATTTGATTCCCCTATAACCACCTTCCCAAACACCTCCTTAAAAGGGCATGCTATTTCTTAAAACAAAGAGAAAAGGAGAGCAGCTCAATAACCATAACATTTTAGAAACGTTCTATTGATTGCACGCCTGGGATCAATGCCTTTCTACACCAACAAGCGGCATGCTTTGTAACCTGTCAGAAGGACGTCAAAATGATTATTGTATTCTCTTGCATGATAAAATGTCAAAAGTGGTTTAATTTAATATAGCTTTCACAAAGCCACCTTAATACTAAAAGAGCTACTGTGTTATGTCTGGAAGTGGCTGCAGATTTAATGGCAGAACCTGCACAGGGGGATGAGGCCGGGTGGGGGAGGGAGGGAGCTCAGGGAGAAAGAAATGCTGATGGTTGTCAGAGACGTCCACAGGGATTATTCTCTTGGAATGAACTGAACTCCTCTCATTTTGAAAGAGGTAGCAAACTGCCAATTGATTCCCACCACCTCAAAATGGGAAAAACAAACAAAAACCAGCTGGTTGTTATATATTGAAGGATGGGTCTGATATAAAATTGCGCAACTGATGGGGGCACAGCAGGGGGTTGGACTAGATGACCCATGGATCCCTTCCAGCAATTTATTGAAATGTTTTCATGAAGAAGAAGAAAAAAATCCCTATTTTGTTATTCTTCTAAGAGTATTTCTAAACACCCAACTCATAAAAAAACCGTGGTGGTGTACAATAACGTCATTAAAACGTACTAAAATAATAAAATCCAATATCAGTTCTGCTACAAGGGCCTTTTAAAGGAAGTCTCAGATGATTCATGAAATTAGGAAACAAGACATTCACATTCAAAGGAAAACAATATAGATACTTCATAATTACTATTTTTTGTTTTCCAGTGTGCTGTTCTAGAAGGCAGACAAATTTCATGTCTGAATGCCACTGGCAGCTTTAAAATTATGCCTGCTATTATTTTAATAAAAAAGGGTGCCCCCCCCCGCACTATGCTCCTCTCATGTATATTTGTGAGGCGTTACCCCCCCTTTTGCTATTAACAATTTATTGAACTATTTTCATGAAGAAAAACAATCCCTATTTTGTTATTTTTCTAAGAGTATTTCTAAACAGCCAACTCATAAAAAATTGTGGTGGTGTACAATAAAATAATTATAACGTACTAAAATTATAAAATCATTCAGAGCAGAACCAATTCCCAACATTGAACTAAATTAATTCTCAAAAAAACAACAACACTTGATGGAATGTTTTTGGCAGGCAGTGAAAAAGCAGAGTGGTTTAAAAGAGCACCCCCTCCTCTTCTTTTGAATACTGTATCATATGTATATATCATGTTGCATACATTCTATACATTTAAAGCACACTCCCCCTCCCCTCCAGAACCTTGTGAACTGTAAGGGTGCTGCAAATTGTAGCTCTGTGGGGGCAAACTACAGTTCTCAGGATTCTTGGGCGGGGAAGTGTTTTAAATGTATGGTGTGTCTGCAGCCATAAAAAGGGAATGTATATATATGCACATGTACAGATGCAAATGGATAAGCCATATAAAACACCCCTAATTGTTAGCTAAAATTTACACAGTGAGCATCCACCTTTGATGTGCTCAGGTGACATCTAGACCATGTGCAGCTCCAAGAACACCACCCAAACACAGGTCCCCCCTCCCTCCATGTAAATGACTGCAGTGAGTGACCCTTTTATGATATCCTTTCTTTGCTCCTCATATATCAAATCTGGTGCATGCAGAGAGGAGAGAAAGATTGGCAGCCACAGCTCTTAGAATAAATAGCTGATACTCTTAGGGAGGGACGTACAAATCTGTCAGTTTCCAGGTCTCTCATTTTCTCGTTTTTCCAGCCTTCGGATCATCCCATTTCTATATTGATTTGTGATATTTTTTCTTTAAAAAGTCTGCATGAAAATTTGCACTCATTATTTTAGCTCATTTCTTTAAATATACTGTTAGTGTGTTTAGTTTTGTTAAGCACGTTTCTTTTTGCAAGCCATTTCCCCTATCAGAATGCATTTTTGTACATTAATTTCACTGATATATGCATTTCTGCACACACTTTTCACTAATATACACATTTTTGCATGTATTATACAGCTGGAGAACCATATCACAAAAACTGGAGAAGAGCACAGTGTGGCGAGGAGGGGTGTTTTACCTTTACCTATTAGTTTGAAAGTGCACGTTTGGTAAATTAAATAAAAACCGAATGAATAAATCCCCCAACACAACTCTTGGGCCAATTGACTGGAGGACAGTAGCATGTATATCCTCTTGGAAGAACAGGGAGATGAGATCTCCCACCTGCAATAATACGGCAAAACTGCAACTACCTTTGAGAGAGCAGTACGAGCCATTTGAAGAACTACATCAGGCAATCTGTCTTTTCCTTACACATCGGCAAGATGTACTGTATAGGAAGAAGAGATAGGAATGGGAGAGGTTGCCCAATGCCGTGTGTATGTGTGAAGAGTGTGAGAGGTGAACCATAGGCCTGGATGAGTCTCTCTGCCGCTACAGCTACCCGCCCAGCTACAGCCAGGACCAAGCGAACTACCACACAGCAATGGCAAGAAGGGATGATTAATAATAATAATAATAATAATAATAATAATAATAATAATAATATATTTATTCCCCGCCCATCTGGCTGGGTTTCCCCAGCCACTCTGGGCAGCTTCCAACAAAATATTAAAATACAATAATTCGTCAAATATTAAAAGCTTCCCTAAACAGGGCTGCCTTCAGATGTCTTCTAAAAGTCAGATAGAGTAGTTGTTTATTTCTTTGACATCTGCTGGGAGGGCGTTCCACAGGGTGGGCGTCACCACCAAGAAGGCCCTCTGCCTGGTTCCCTGTAACTTCAATTATCACAGGGAGGGAACCGCCAGAAGGCCCTCGAAGCTGGACCTAAGTCTGAACGATGGGGGTGGAGACACTCCTTCAGGTATACTGGGCCGAGGCCATTTAGGGCTTTAAAGGTCAGCACCAACACTTTGAATTGTGCTCAGAAATGTACCGGGAGCCAATGTAGGTCTTTGAGGACTGGTGTTATGTGGTCTCGGCAACCACTCCCAGTCACCAGTCTAGCTGCCACATTTTGGATTAGTTGTAGTTTCCGGGTCACCTTCAAAGGTAGCCCCACGTAGAGTGCATTGCAGTAGTCCAAGCAGGAGATAACCAGAGCATGCACCACTCTGGCAAGACAGTCCATGGGCAGGTAGGGTCTCAGCCTGTGTACCAGATGGAGCTGGTAGACAGCTGCCCTGGATATAGAATTGACCTGTGCCTCCACGGACAGCTGTGAGTCCAAAATGACTCCCACGCTGCGTACCTGGTCCTTCAGAGGCAAAGTTACCCCATTCAGGACCAGGGAGTCCTCCACACCTGCCCGCCTCCTGCCCCCCACAAACAGTACTTCTGTCTTGTCAGGATTCAACCTCAATCTGTTAGCCGCCATCCATCCTCCAACCGCTCTCCAGACCTTCACAAGACCTTCACAGCCTTCACTGGTTCCGATTTAAAAGAGAGGTAGAGTCAACTTTGTGTGTGTAGATGGGTGGGTGGGAGAGTTTCAGTTCAGTCTCTTATTACCCCCCCACCACCACTCTGATATAGGTTTTGGTATGAACATATGTATTTCCTATTCCCTGTTGTCTTTGTCCATGGAGTTTTCTTGGCAGGGATACTGGAGTGGCTTGCCAGTTCCTTCTCCAGGTGGATCACATTTAGTCAAAACTCTCCACTATGACCTGTCCATTGCTTCTCTGAGTTATTCAAGCCCCTTCGCCATGACAAGGCATTGATCCATGAAGGGGATCAATGCCTGGCGTTGCTATGGTCCATGGGGTCACGAAGAGTCGGACATGACTAAACAACAACAACAACAACATTCCCTAGAAGTGGGGTGAGGCAAAGTTAGAAGAAGCTGGGGCTTTGAGTATCTCTCTCTCTCTGCTACGAGGTTACCTGAAGCAGGAAAGACTATCTCCCTTTGATAGATGAAAGGGCTGATATGCAGAAACCTAAACATGGAGGGGGAAAGAAAGGTATTGTCACTGCTCCAAGATGGGTGGGTTAGATAGGAGCCATTTTCTTGGAGGAGATGACTATGCATGCCATAAGAAGAGCCCAGCTGGATCAGGCCAGGGGCCCATCTAGTTTGACATCCCTGTTTTTACAATGGCAAACTAGATGCTTTGGGGGAGCCCGCAAGCAGGATCTGAGCACAATGGCAGTCTCCCCTCTTGTGGCTTCCAGCAATTGGCATTCGGGGGCAGACTGCCTCCAACAGTGGAAGCATAGTCACGTCTTCTTTTCAGCCGGAACTCAATTCCGGCACCATTCTAAGAGTACGAGGGAGGTGCTCATGGTGAGTTCCAGCATGCCTTTTTCTAGAAAAATAGCACTGCCCACAGTATATAAATAAGATCCTTAGCACCGGAAGACAAAGGTAGTAATAATTCCATCATGCTGAGATGACCTACAAACGACCTACAAAGAGCTTACTGGCTTTGGCTTTTGCCACCACAGAATAAGTTTTATGTGATATATGTAGGTGACAGAGATAATGGCATCGGCAGGCATGCCCACTGACTCATTAAATTAAATGGTAAGATATTTCTAGGAGTTAATTTCCTTCAGTAAATACACGGACAGCTAGTTATGACAATATTTGTGCCGCCAGATTTATGCCTGATTGACAGAGCATTAATCTCCCATACCAGGTCCATGCAAGCGATTCTGCATGTCATTTCATTAAAAACAACTGATTATATTGCTGGGTGGGATAATTATCACTGCTGCTCTGTAAGCAATTGCTGGCAGGGTAGTACTGAAAAGCAGTGGTCTTTGGGGGGCTGCATGAGTTGGGAGTGGCACAAAGGGGATTGCCTTTCCTTGTTATTCATCATCTTAGCGGAGGAAGGATTCTTCTGTACAGAGTGATGGTTATCCAGCAAACTTCATAGCTGACCAGGGAATTTAATCCGGGTCCCCATGGTGTAAGTCCAGCATCTACTATAGTGTACTTGTTCTCAAATTAAAACAGGTTAATAAATGAAAACAGCAAGTGACTCAAAGCAGCAGCACCAAATTCTGTAAAAGTCTTAAATTAGCCTAACATACTAGATTTAACTGATAGTAGCTTAATAAAGGAGCCTTCACTTGGCATCTAAAAGCCAATGACGTATGAGCCGGGCAATATGCCCAAGGAAGGGATTCCATAATCAAGGTGTCACAGCTACTGAGCAAAGCCTCTCCCTAGTAGCCAGCCACCCTCAAAATGAAAACTGCATTTTGAAATACAGCCTTTTATGCATTTCCCTCCAAACCAGCTCTGATCCTAATTGAGAAAAAGAATGACCTAGCTGCTTTTAAGCCGGTAGTGTATAAATAGCATGCCATTCCCATCAGGCCCAATTGGAATTGACATACTGGCCGGAGCTGATGGGAGTTGTAGTTCAAAACACCTGGAGGGCAACAAGTTCAGAAAGGCTGGTGTAAAATGTCAAGCAGCCCTTATATTCTCCCATCCTGTGCATGATCTGGGACTGCCTGCTCTTCAGGTCTGGTAGGACCACAGAGCGCCTGCCGCTTACCACTGAGTGGCCATAATTTTAGGATCAGGGCTTTTACAGGGCATGTGCTGTCCAAGTTCTGGTCCAGGATACTTGCCATGCTTGCGCATTTCTGCTGCAGATAGACTAGCCTGTAACTCCTTTTCCTGATTTATTTTTAGCTAAGGAAGTGATTTATGGAATATAGCCACAACTCAAAGCTTCTACTTTGGGAAATAATGGCTTGTACCCAGCATTGGGCATAGTCAAAGCAGACCCATTTAAATTAATGGAAGTGAACGGGGTGCCAACTTGAATAAAATATTTGGGGGGGGCAATTAAGCCCTACCCTGCATAATTGATCACATGATACGGTGCATGGACCCCATTTGAATGGCAATGCCCATCAACTTTGGGGGGGGGCGGCCCCTTCAAATATTTTATGGGGGTCAAAGGCCCATTGGACCCTAGGATTTGGCTCCTGTGGAACTGAAGGAGTACCTTCTGCACTTTAAGTTTCTTATCTGCTTGAATGCAGAATCAGGGCCCCATGTCAGGGACTCTGATAGAGAACTGTTGGGATTTAGGTGCAGATGTGGGGAAGGACCTGGGAAATGCATCTGATCCTTTTATAAAAAGGAGTTCTGGAGGCAGGGAGTGGGGCAGGATCAGAGGAGCACACTTGTGTCCCTACCAAGTTAGAGACAGATGGAGAGAAAATTCCTGGATTAGTAACCTTGGATACTCAATAAGTGGTAGTCCTTATACGAAGAAAGGAGCAATCCTGAGTCCCTAAAGGGAGTAAGTGTACACAGGGAAGCAGACCTCATGTAGTGTATCCCAGGGATCAGAAAACTTTTTCAGCAGGGGGCCGGTCCCCTGTCCCTCAGATCTTGTGGGGGGTTGGACTATATTTTGAGGGAGGGGGAAATGAACGAATTCCTATGCCCCACAAATAACCCAGAGATGCATTTTAAACAAAAGGACACATTCTACTCATATAAAAACATGCTGATTCTCGGACTGTCCGCAGGCCAGATTTAGAAGGCGATTGGGCCGCATCTGGCCCCCGGGCCTTAGTTTGGGAACCCCTGGTGTATCCCTTTACCTCAGTGTTTGCTGACCTGGAAACATGGATAGCTCCTGGAAAGGAATGGCAAGAGAGTTTTCGCCTTCTTCATACCTGTCCCAGAAAAAAGCCAAGTCACAGTTGCTTCAGAAAGTAAGGACTGCACTTACTGTTTGTAGGAGAGCTTTTAAGTTGGGATCACTGGCATGGACAGGGGCAGTGCTTCCCCCCCCCCAAAAAAAATGTTTAGGGGGTACTCTCATTTTCGTACTCTTATTGAATACTGCCCCTCAATGAGGTCAAACTTAGATTCACAAAATGTTTAGGGGTATGCGTACCCCTGCGTACCCCCCCCCAAAAAAAACACACAAAAAAAAACACTGGACAGGGGTATTTAGAGCATGCTGTAATACCTAATAAAAGCTGCTGAGGTTGGTATTGAGAAAGGAAGCATGATGTGCCCCTGTCCTAGAGTGGAGAAGACTGGCTGAGCTCCGTTAATTTCACTGTATCTATTCTGAGTAGAACTTAGATAAACAACAGTGTACTTACTGCAGTTTCAACCTCACTTTCTTCTGTGTTTTGCCATGGTTTCCAATTAATATAATGGGCACATCTTATTTAACAATAGACTCAATTAATAACAAAGGCAGATTGGATATTGCTAATGGGGGAAACAATTGTTCCATTCTGTGAGACTAAATTCAGATCTACGCTATGTGCCCTAAGCATTTCAACCAAACAGCAGTTGCTAAATTATTAGAATGCTATGGTATATTTGTATGCTTAAGAAAGTAACATGTAATATAAATTTCTGGTGCCTCACCAAAGCTTAGATGATATTGTGAGACCTCAGCCCACTGAAATTCTCTCAGAAATTCTTTTTGTTTTATTTGAAGAAAAAAACTCCCATAGATGATCACAGAGAAGCCTCTTTGATGCTATACACACATATCTGCATGCCCAATCTTCAAAGACTTTCTTTTTTAACAGAGCCATGGTTTAATACTTTTTAAAAGTTTTGTTCCTATTTCATACACCATTTGATCTTGTCTTCAATCACGCGAAGTGAGCTTTAAAATATAGTTTGCAGTCTTTCATTCCTTTTACCAGTCTTCCCTACTGAAAAAGCTCATAAAGACTAACGGCCCTTCTAGGCAAGACTGCATATGTTGGTTCTTTTTCATTATTAGCATGCTTCTGTCACATTCAAGACAGCAGGGAGACCTGATTTGTTACTTAAGAGCCATTAATAGATTACTACATCATAATTGAGTAGAAGCCACTTGTCTCCAGAAGTCAGTTGTTTAGCCAATTGCAATCAAGCAGGCTGGACACACATCTGTTTTAACACTGGTCTTACCTGTTGTCTAATCTACTGTATATTTTGGAAACAGTTTGTCTGTCTGTCCATCTGTGCTCTAAAGGTTTGGCTACCTCTTGAGATATTGCCGCCAAATTTGACACGAATGTTCCCGAGGTAGGGGCTGCAGTCTTGCTTGATGTTTGAATGCCAAGAGCCATTTTGAATCAAGATGGCAGACTAAAATATGACTAAAACTCACAAATTACACTGTCCATCTAAAAATCTCATAGGGGTTGTGTTATTTGAATTCCTAGGCAGCGCTGGACTGCTAGTGGAGGCTTGAAGGATACTAAAGTTTAACAAAAGCACTTCCCACAACTTTCATAATTTCTGACCATTGGCCATTATGGCTGGGGCAGATGGGAGTTAGATTCCAACAATATCTGGAGAGCTGCAGGTTAGCTGCCCCTGTTGTAGAGGGTGAAGCACCATTTACAACAGGGGTCGGCGACCTAAGGCCCATGGGCCACAAGTGGCCAACGTGGGTCATTTAACCGGCCCACGAGCTGCCCACGGAGTGATATCTGCTGGAGTGAACTGGCCCAGGCGAGGTAAACCTTGCCGACCCCTGATTTACAACCCCTTACATAATATGTCTGCATTATATATTTAAGTCAATTCAAGTTTTGTTCAAACCAATTCACCCATGCACCTCCATCTAAGCCAGATGGATTATACCTCTATAACAGGATGACATGTATCCACTTGCTATTTTGCGGCATCACAAAAGTACCAGGAACCCTTGAGAGGAAACCTTAATCCCAATCTGTGTTAAAGTGGTTGTAAAAGGTAAAGTTAAAGGGACCCCTGACCATTAGGTCCAGTCGTCACTGACTCTGTGGTTGCAGTGCTCATCTCACTCAATTGGCCGAGGGAGCCGGCGTACAGCTTCCAGGTCATGTGGCCAGCATGACAAAGCCGCTTTTGGCAAACCAGAGCAGCCACGGAAACGCCGTTTACCTTCCCGCTGTAGCTATTTATCTACTTGCACTTTGACATGCTTTTGAACTGCTAGGTGGGCAGGAGCTGAGACCAAGCAATGGGAGCTCACCCCGTCGCGGGGATTCAAACCGCCAACCTTCTGATTGGCAAGCCCTAGGCTCTGTGGTTTAACCCACAGCGCCACCCGCGTCCCGTGGATGTAGGAAGGTATTATTTTCATTCTCACCATGTACTGTATTTGCCACATTCAATACTGCTTCCATTCTGCTGCAGTTCGACTTCCACCAAAAACTAAACTAGAAACTATACAAAATTTTGAAAAACACTTTCTCTTTTCTATTAATAAAACGATAAAGAACAAAGCAAACTTCTTTTCTGAGTCACAACATTATGTGTCATGCTTGGTTGTTGTTGTTTTTTGCTATTATGTTATGTATTTTGTGTTTTTATGTTGCAAACTGCCCTCAGATCTTCAGCTGAAGGGTGGTACATAAATTTAATAAATTATAATACTGTAATAATATTAATAATAATAATCCATCTCACCAAAGTCATGACAACTGTGAATGATGTGTCAGCTCGGTCTGCTGTCCAGGTGCTAACTGTTGATAGAGAACCACAAGTCGCTCCACTTCCATTGGTGGTTCAAGCTCCACTTCTCTCTCTTCTGGTTCTGCCTCTTCAAAACAAATTTGGCTCCAACTGGAGGGCCCCTTTAATATGAGCTGTCCATCAAACAGAGGAGAGTTCTGCAAATGAAGACATAGAATTGAATCACAGAATTGTAGAGTTGGAAGGAAGGGTCTTCTAGTCCTGCCCACAACTGTCCCTGGGTGGGCTTGAACCACTAATCCTCTAGTTAACCATAAGCAGCATTGACCCACACGCCCACCCTACCTCCTATGCAGTTTAGAGTCCATGAGACCTGCTTCCAAGCAGACATGGGGTAGCCAGGGTGGTTTTGACCATACACAATTTTGGCTTTACATGCTCTCCCTGGAATGTAACCCCAGCGTAAATTGAGTCACCTGTCTGTAACTTTAAGAATGGCAACCTTGGTATACAATATTTGTTTTCCTCTTCCCTCCCCATTTCCTTTTCCTCCAATGTGGTGTCTATTAGACTGTAAGCCTGTGCACAGGTTAATCTGTGTACTGTCCCTAGGAAAATTAAAGTGCTTTGTAAATGGTAACAGTATTTTCCCAGTATACCCCTGCCTCCACTTCCTTGTGAGTTTTAGATTACTAGCTTTTCAGACAGTGAACTGTAGTCTTATACTTTGCAACCCCCCCCCCCACCCCTTTTGAATGAAAAGTTAGGGCTATTAATTGGCCAAACTTTAACTCTTACCTATTTTGGGATTTTTAAATTTTATTTTCTTTGAATTGCATTGTTTGAGGCCATTTTGATGGCTGAAAGGTTGTATTAGAGAACAAAACACCTACGTGGTGCTGTTAGCTCAACTAAAACTGACACTACAGTATTGTTATTCCAAAGCCTTTTTTGAGGGTGTGAGAGAAGCGCTATGAATGCTTTTATAAAAAAGGCACATTGAAGTAAAAATAAATGAATAAGGCCACCACCATATTATTTTTTACCTGGGAATAAGACCTATGGAACTCAGGAGGTTGTACTCCTGAGTAAATAGAGATTTAGCTTGTAAGAAGAACAACGATGTAAGAGCTGTTGAGAATTAATTTTAGTGGAACTAGACTGTGCAAGAGAATTCACACCTGCTCCGTCAGAAAAACGTGCAAGAGGACGTTAGTAATGTCATTAATAATATTAAATTTGTATTTCTGCCCATCACTGTATATTTCATGGGTGGTTTACCAAAAAAAGCTAAAAGATAATTAAAATGAACCGCCAGTCATCTAAGAAACATAAAAGACCCGATTGTTCAAAAAACAAATCATTGGCTAAGAAATTTTTCTTCGCTGCTTGTCTGTGAAGGATTACTGATTTCTGCGGGTGGGTTGTTGTTGGTTTTTTTCTTTAAGGGGGTCTTTAATTTTAAAATATTGTTTTGACAGCGCGACTTGTGAGCCGAAATGTTTTTGAATTTTGAAATGTTGTTGTTGGTTATCGCGGCTGCGGTTCGTCCGCCGCCTTGAGCTCGTCAGAAAACGCGACGATCACAACGACGATTATTTGAAATTAAGACCAAAAGAAGTATTTTAAAAATCATAATCATATTGTTGATGAGTGTGATAAGAGAGTAACAATGGTGATTGTAAACGGGAGATGGCTGAGGAGAAACCGACCGACCCCCACACAGGCAGAAGCGGCCAGGCGGGCTGAGGTAAACTGGCCGCGGTGCATGTCGGGAACAGAGTCCGGGCGGGTGCTGCTGCTGTGGCGGCGGCGGCGGCTACCCAAGTCGTCGCCGCCCATCCCGCGCCACCGCCTTCTCCTCGGCCGCGCTGCACGCCGGGAGTCGGCGCGCGTCGGCCTCCCCGCAAGATGGTCTCCGGGCTGCTGTCCCCTCCCCTCGCCGCACATGCGCAGTTCTTAAAGCGGGCCGAGCCTGCTCCCTCCTCCGCTGCTGCTCCCTCCCTCCTTCCTTCCTGGCGGCCGGGGCGCCACTGACAAGACCGGGGCGGGAAAAGGGCGGTCGAAGCCGCCGCTGCTGCTGCCGACGACGACGACGAAGGAAGACGACGAGCGCGACGACCATTACCGCCGAAGAAGGAACACCGCTGCGACCCCTCCGCCCGCCCCTCCTCAGCCAGCCTCCTCCCACAAGCTTCCTCCATCTTCTTTCTCCACAAGCCGGCAAAAGGGGAGGGGGCCGAGAGAGCCCTTATTCGGCGAGGCCGGCTCTGTGCCACCCCCGGGCCCAAGGAAGCGACCAGCAGCCCCCCCCCCGCTCACTGTACGCGCTCACCTCGCGCGCGGAACCGGCACCGGTGAACTGGTGGGAGCGGCCTCGGAGGCTCGGGTAAGGCCGGCCGGCTTCTGGGTCCAGCGGGAGAATTGAGGGTGTCACACCTATAAGGCGCGACACGGGAGGCGCGACACGGGCTTGTACTGTGGTGCTTTGCTTTATTGTGGCTTTATTTATATATGTATAGGGTGGGTTGGGCGTGGGGTGAACAGGCGGTAGGCCCCGGCCGGGGCTGCTCTTGTTGCTGCTGTTGCCGCCGCCTCCTCCTCCTCTCTCCTCTCCTCTCCCTCCCTCCTTCCTTCCTCGCTTCTTTCCAGCTCGCTCTCAAAATGGCCGCCGCGCCCGTTGATATTGAGAAGGGGGTGGGGGGGGGAAGGGAGGAGAGAAGAAGGAGAAAGGGAGGGATGAGTAAGGCTTCCCTCCCTTCTCTCTGTCTCTCTCCCCGACTCGCATCCTTGCCGTCGTCATCGCGTGTTTGTGTTTTGCCCCCCCCCCCATTTCACGCCCCAACCTTCATTCGCACGTCTCTCTGACATGCACGCTGCCCATTCTTCTCCTCTGTCGGATACCCCCCCCCTCTTCTCCCCTTCTTTCCTTAGGTGACTAGGCAAGAAAAACGCGTATGGCGTGCCTTCCTTTGCTCCCGCTCATCCACACACAAACGTTGTTCTTCCTCCTGGCCTTTAGCCACCCCTCTGCCTCTTTCCCCGCATCCAGGATCTCTCCTAAACATCTCTCCATGCACCCCACACCCCGCACCCACCTCCTGCCAAACGGCATTACCCTGTTTATTCATAGTAGGTGGGTGGGTAGATTGGTTTCCCCTCTTTACACCTCCCTTGATATATTATTACCTTCAAGGTTATTTTTGCTCTTTCATCCTACTTTCCCTTTTAACGGGAGTGGGGCACATGTGACCCTCTCTAATGGGGCTGTGCCTTGTTTCTCCTCTTTCACACCCGTCTTATAGGTGACACTTTCTTGTCTTCTAATAGGAAGCGAAAGGGTTTATTTTCCTTCTTACCCCTCTTTCCTGTTAGAGAGGGTGTACAAATGAGTATAGAGTTGTCCTTTGACTTCCAATTTTGTTTATCTATAGAGGAGGTCAGTGGCCCCCCACCTTGGCTGAGAAACTAGCCTCCCTTTAATGGAGAATCTGTTACATTTTCCATTAAAGGATATATATTTTTCCATTGGAGGGAGGGGAGAGGCTCCTAATACTGCTGTTTTACTATTATCTGAATTCTCAGCATCCTCTCCAGCCTGGATGTGATCTTTTCCAGTTCTTCAGTTCCTCAATTCTGCTGTAGCATCTCCGCCCCATAATCCTGCATTACTGCATTTCTCCCCTCCCCTCTGTACACACCTCTTCATCTCCTTTCTCTAGCTGGAGGAGTCTGATCACGCCCTTTGCTCTCTGGTTTCCTCCCATTCTCAAGCCATCTTTTAAAGCATAATTTGTTGGTACCCTCTACCTCCTACTACCACAGCATCTCTCTACATCCTCTGTTCCTAGCTCTATCATCTCCCCTTCTTGCATCTGCTTTGTCACTCTGAAACCTCATCATGCTAGCTTGCAGGCCCTTCGTGCTCTAGTCTAGGCCATCCTTTGCTCCCATCCTACTTTTGCTTCTGACATCCAGAATCCTGCTTTTCTTCAGCTTTAGTCCTCTACTCCCAGCTCTGTTGTTATATCTGTAGTATGTCTTTACTATCCTCTTATTCTTGAATCTCCCTTCTTGCAACCTCCAGTCCATTTTTCAGTTCCATATTTCTGTAAGCTTTGTCTCACAGCCCACAACTCTAGTCTCCTACCACACTCTTCTCTTCTTCATTATCTTTTCTTCATATTTACTGCCACTCCATTGCTTGACCACCTGCATTCCATAATGATGTTCTCTTCTGGCGACTTCACAATAAATAGGGGTGGAGGAGTTTGTAGTGATAGTGACCCCAATAAAGGCCTGGAAGTAGAGAGAGAGTCAGATTGAAATATATCATAGATCTCCCCCCCCCCCAATGCTCCTTGCATTTCTTTATTTCTTGTCGACAAAAGTGGGAGGAGAATTATTGTTTGTTGGCAAGTTGGCCTGCTTCTCTGTGTTGTTTGTTTTAAACAAGATGAGTGTTGGGGTACTGGCTCATTAAAATAAATGATCTGTGGTACACAACATAAAAGAGATGTCTGGCATCTAATCTGGTGGTCTGTCAAAAGGCCCTTTTCCACCAATCTCCCTGCAGTGACTGAGTAAGAGAAAAACCATTGCTAGGAGGTGGCTCAGACCTTCAGAACAAGCTGCAGCAAAAATGGGAGGAGGATGTCGGGGGGTTAGCACCTCATTGCTGGTAGAACCTCATTGCTGGCAGCTTAGAGAGGAAATTGCCCTTTTGAAAGATGGGGAGGAGGAGGAGTGATGCTAGAGATGCCAGCAAGGAATCTCATCCCATTAAGGTGCTTGTTTGTTCTGTATTGTTCAGAGTACAGCTCTTCAGCTTTGCGATTCTCTCTTCCCCTTTACCTTATTTCTGTGAAGAAGTTAGGGTGGGTCACACACTTATAGGAGAGGTTTTTGGAGTGGTGATGGTGGGTGGGGAAAAGAGAAATTTGGCACAGCCTCTGAGACTAGTCACATCCTATCCTATTTTCCTTAGTAGCCCTGGCTGGGGAAAAAATGTTCCGATACTACTGCAGTATGGCTTGATTGATGCAGGTCAAATATTTTTGCAGTGAGTTTCCTAGCCATGAGTGTTGGAAGCTATACAAACAGTATTCACTGTTCCTATCCCTCTGTCCACCCAAAAGGGTGGGTGGGTAGGTGGGTGGGGAAATAGTAATGTATTTAGGTGCATTAACCTGTTTGCATATTCAGTTCCCCCCCCTGGAATTCTCTTGCTACTGTGCATATGTCACATTTGTAGACTGCACTAGCAGGTGTGGAGGAGGGGGTGGAATGGCCCGAATTCTCAGATTTATAATTAAACAATTGTGCACCATTGAATTGCTTGGCGGTGTGGGACAGGATTTTTCAGTGTAGCTGAATTATTATTATTACTATTATTATTATTATTATTATTCAAAGGGGTTTAGAATATCCCTGAATCAGATATTTTGAACAAAGAGAACACTTTTGACAAAAAGCCTCTGCTACAGATACATTAGTTCGTCAGTAATGTTTTATGTGTTCTTGTTTGGTTGGATTGTGTTTATGGAGGGGCGAGTACAGCGAGCACAGCCATTGAGGAGAAAACTGGGTGGAGTAAGGCAGAAGCTGTGAAATGGCTAGATTACCCTTTTCATTGCATTCACACCACCCATTTTCTGCTTGTGTTTTTGCTGGAGTGGGAGGTATAGTAATTGCAGTAACAATGAAGTCTGTTCTTTAGGGAGGAGTCTAGTGGTATAGAAATCAAGTGGATGTGGTAGTCTTTATTTATCTCAACCCCCCCCCCCCCCGGCCCTTTCCGTAGAGCTTGATTTGTCTAGCAGTAAAGTAGCCAGTCAGTGTTGGGAAGCAAGGGTTTTTGTTGTTTGATTATCTTTCTGGTTGACAGATTTTCACTTTTTTACTTCATTTGGGCTATGATATATTTACACAAATAGTACATGTCAAATTTCTACATTAGTGAATGGTGACTTCATTTGTTCTTACATTTTGTGGTGGTTTTCTGTAGCAGAGTGTTTGTTACCTTTACACTCTGTCTTGTCTTGTCTCCCCTCCACAAGTATGATCAAATTGAGCACTGTTATCCTTTGACACATTTTTAAAGAGTACAGAAAAAAATGTAGGACAAAGGGATATGGAAAACACTCTGATGGAATGGTAAACATGATGTTCCATCTTTCTTTACACTTACCTAATGAAGGATGGCAGTGTTCTCATTGATATTCAATCTTTGTCATGCCAAATCCAATTCTTAAGGGTGAATATACATAGATTGTATTGGACAAAGCACAATTTGATTCTTATCAATATGGGTGTGGATTAAACTGTACCGTATACACAGTGTAATTTTCTAGCATTTCTTTTATGAGTGGCTACTGTTTCCTGCATTTCTTCAAACCAAATAGTTTAGTTGTTTGCTAGAGTGTCTATTGTATAAGGGGACTCAAACTCTAAATTGACCAAAACCATTGACCTTGAGATTTGGGTTGACCCTGAATGCTCACACTTAAGAAAATGCATATATGCAAAGAAAAAAATGGGAATTAATAGGATTATAGGTTCTGTTCTGTCTCCTCCCACTTTCAAGGCTTATATATAGTTATATAAATAAAGTTTTTAGCTTATATGTTTATATGATTTGCTTGTTGATTATATAATCTTCCTTTTGGCCTTGCTGAAGTGCAACCTAAAATGGAACACGTTTTAAATATGTTGTAAAGTTTGTGGCAAGGTTTAATATACTGGTACTTGCTTTTGGGTTAGAATGTCACACATTGCCTTTGAATATTATCCAGAAATTAAAAGGGTCTCAATTATTATATATAGTGATACTCACTATATTTATTGAATAGGTTAGTTTCATTAGGAAAATCTGTTTTTTGTGTTTTTGTTTTTGTTTACTTCCAAATGGTACTACCGTACTATAAGACTTTCTAAGGAGATGCCTACTGCTCTAGCCTGTGGTATTTACATTCAGGTGGCAAAAAGGTTTGACCCTTTCTATATTTTTCAGTGCCTGTTTATGGGTGGACAATTCATGTCTGACACATGGTGAATACAGAACAAAAATCGTAGCTGTCATTATATTAGCATAAAATTTTAACATGTTGTGAATGTTGGGGTGAACTTCTGCATCCTGGTGTGTGTGCTTAACATGTCTCTTAGAAGTATGGGAAACCTTCCCTAGTAAAAGGATGCATTGTCATGTTCTCAGCCTCTGTAAAAATATTTCTGGTTTATGATGTTGTACTCTGCAATTTCCATTCTTTCCCTTTTAAATTGTACCTTATATCATTTTAGTGACATTATGCTATGCATAATCTTTGTCAGTGCTGTAAGCTGAGTCATGGAATCAGTTGTGCAAATGGAATCATATCTGGGCAGAGGTTTCACTGTTCATTAGTGCATTTAGAATTGCAATCTAAGAGTTCAAATTTATGGCTTATTTTAGAATAGAGCCCAGATCCAAGTCCTGTCAGATTCTTAACTTTTTTGTATTGCTGTACTTCATTTTTTCTTGATTCCTGTTCATCCAAATCTTCATTTGGGACAATTACTGTCTTAACTACTTTCTTAGCTTCTGTACCATGTCTTAGGCATGATATGGTAGAGATGCCACTCACGTCATCTCTCAGTAGAATTTATAAATATGCATCAGAGTGGATTTAGAACTTCATTTTTATTAAATACTATAAAAAAACTCCTTTGAATAATCTGTTGATTGTTCAGTGTGGTGTAATAAATAGTGTTGGACTTTGAATGGGAAATCCCAGGTTCAGATGCCTGCTCAGCTTTAAAAGTTTATAAGCTAACCTTAGGCTGAGAGAGAATCACTGGCTCAGTGTACATCACAAGGTAGTTGTGAGAATAGAAGGGAGCAGGGACCTTATGTATACTCTCTGAGCTTACTGGAAGAAGGTGGGATAACTTTTCAGAATATAAAATTTAAAAATCATGAACAGCTGAAATGTAGGCAAGATTACTGTACTAGTATTTAAACAAGATAAATTCAGGAGTAGGACTAACAGGTTGTATCAAACTTCTACTCAGAGTAAACCTATTGGAATTAGTGGACCTAAGTTAGCTATGTCCATTAATTTCATTGAGTCTCCTCTGAGTATGACTTAATGTTGGATACCCAACATTACCCATACCCATTGTATATTATTATCAAACTGGGGTGCATAATGGAAAGTCAAAGATAGCAATAATTTAGCGAATAGGATACACATGGCCTGTCGAGTTAACCTTGTATGCTACCAGTCATAATGGGAACTCTGCTTCTGTCAACTGTAAAACAAGGGAAAAGATGCTTAGCTACTCTTGAGTACCACGCTTGCCTTAGCACTACTTTTAATGGAAGATTAATAGTGTCTTTGTTTGGGCATGGGACAATGTGTTTTAAATAGGATAAACCTGGATTGAGACTATAAATTAGAGTTCTGGTTTTGGAAGTTGTGGGTTCAATTGCAATAATCTGGGCTGGGCAGTCATTCATTGTTAATGTATGGTGTTTGCTAATTAAGGTGGGGTTTCAGAAGAAACATTGCTTGGCTTATACGTCACCTAACCTAGTCTACCATGCACTTTTAAGAGGAAAATTAAAGGATTGCTAGGAGTTTGACAGACTTGACTGCTGCTGGTACTCATTGACAGCATACTCTCTTCAATACAAATGCACAGCTAGGAATCAAATGTCTTCATTCAAGGTTACCCCATTAGCAGAGAAACATCTATGGTATGTCTATTAAAATTTGACATGCATCAGGACGATTTTAATCATTATTGTTAATCAAGTTTCCCATTTCGGATTTTTTTTTGAACAGCATGCCTGCAAACTAGTTGCTATAACAATTACCACATATTAACTGATAACTAAATGAGTCATTATAGGATTACAGTCTAAAACATTTGGCCTTGCAGCCCATATGTCTTTTGCACTGCAAAATTATACCTGCTTAACTAGAATTCTGCTTTGTCTGACTCTACATATATACATACGAGGATACTAAGCAAGATGACTTGCTTGAAGGCTCAGGGTGCAATCAAAGTGAGATTTACAGCTCAGTCCCAGAAGTAAGTGTTCAGAACTTTCTTGAAAAGGAACTGGTGGTAGTTACTCAGCAAGTATTTATCAATGAGATGGAAGTGTCAATGCTGTTTAGCTGTTGTAAACACTCATAATTTGAGAACAGAATACATTGCAGAGTTGAGATACTTGGATGGTGTAAAATAGGATTGCAAGAAAATTAATGTGGGTCCCATCCTGGCGAGACATGTGATGGCATCTCCTGAGATATGACACCTTTGACACCCTAGTCCCTAGGTCCCATAGAAAGCACACAATAACTGAAATATGATGTATAACTTCTTATGTTTCTTATAATGCTTCAGTTCAAAGGTTTGATATGTCTATGATTTTATTATGGAATATTTAACTTGCTGTTTGGTATGCCATGACTCAGTTTTATGGTAAATGTAAACTTTAACCAGGTTTCCTTTTTAAACATTGGCTAAAGAGAAACGAAATGCCCTACTAGATCAGGCCAAAGGCCCATCTAGTTCAGCACCCTGTTTTCACAGTGGCCAACTACCCTGTTTCTCATATTTTAAGACATATCCATAAAATAAGCCATAGCAGGATTTTTAAGCATTCAAGGATTATAAGCCATACCCCGAAAATAAGACATAGTGATAGGCGCAGCAGCAATGCCAGCCGCGGCAGGAGGAGGAGGAAAAAAATAAGACATCCCTTGAAAATAAGCCATAGTGTGTTTTTTTGAGGGAAAATAAATATAAGACGTGTCTTATAATATGAGAAACACGGTAGATACCCAAGGGAGGCCCACAAGCAGGACCTGAATTCAGCAGTACTCTCCCCATTGATTCCAAGCCACTGGTATTCAGAGACATACTGCCTCCAACTCTGGAGGTAGAATACACCATTGTGGGTAGTAGCCATTACATAATTGTAGATTTAGTATAATTGAAATTTATCAATTCAAATCCAGTTCAATCCAAAATATATTTAGTTCCTCATCTCTTGTAAGAACTTCAAAAATCATACAATTTAATTACTTCTGTCAATGACAGATTTCCAAATTGATTTGTCAGCTTAGCAGATACACAATATATTTTTAGCCATTCTGTTCTAAGTTTTCTTACGGTCAACATTAGGAGTTCATACAGTGTCAGTTTGAGTACTGTCAACATCATTCCAAACCAAATACTATTTTAAAATTTCATCCATCCAAATTCCTGCAGTGCTTTTAGGTGGTTTAGTTATGCTTACGTGTTAATAATGTTGGTATGTTTGATAAATAAAAATTTGCAGTCTTAAGAGGTTGCTCTTATAAAGTAGTGTCTGATAACGCATTAGGAGGACAATTTTAAATGTGCCTTTTAAGTTGAGGTATTAAATGAAGCAATTGTTCTGACAATTCTGAAACATTGTGTGTGCTCAACTTAACCAGCAATGAGTTGTTTAAGGTTAATGTGTCCAACACGTTCTTGGATGGATCTTCTGGAACAAAAAGGTTTTCTCTGAGGGAGCCACTTACTGGTGCTCCAGGCATCTATGAAGCCATTGTTTCTGAGATGTCAATTTTCTCTTCCCATTCTTTTTTTTTTGACACATCATGGAAATGTTAACCTTACTGTTTTAGATGATGTTAGCATTATCTTCAGCATAATTTTCATAATGCTTTTCATAATTTTCGCTTCTGAAGTATTTTTTAAAAGTGTATCTTTGTTAGAGATTGGACACAGAAAATCAGCGCTCAGCTAGTGCTGAAATGGCACTTGAAGGGATATCTGCATTGTGGACTTAAAGCAGATTAACAATTGGGGCTGTTTGAGAACCATGGTAGTTTAGGGGCTAAAGGGTTGGGTTTAGGTTCATGTTTGAATTCTGCTTGGGGTTAGGAAAGCTAGTCAACATTGTTGTTGTTTAGTCGTGTCCGACTCTTCGTGACCCCACATTGTTTGAAGCTTAATGATAATTTAATGACATGTCTGAACTGACAAGGCATCAGCTGGCAAACCACAACTTTAAACAAATGGTTTGAAGGGGACTTGCAGACTGTGGTTTGGTGTGATGCTTGAATCAATAAACTATAGTTTAAACATTGCTCTGCCTCCGGAGGCTACTTCCTTGTAGTGAACTTGCAAAGCAAAGAAGATAAAAAGCAATGCAGGCAAGCTGCTGTAAGCTACATTTTTATGTCTGGTTAGCATAACAACCATCATTACAATGTTGTGTAAATTCAGCCATCGTCTATTTGCTTTATCTACCAACAATGCAGTCCTTCTTGGAGGAAGGGCCGTATAGAAATGTAACCAGTAAATGAAGATGAGAACACCGAAAGTGACCATAGGATTGTATCCAGTGCTAATCCTATTCAGAGTAGACCCGTTGAAAATAATGGCTGACTATCTTGGGTCCGTTAATTTAAATGTGTTTACTGTGTGTGTCTACTCTTAAGAAAATTTAGTTGGATACAGCCCAAGCATTTTATTCTTTGGAACATATCTATGCCTGGATCAGAAGATGTTCATAGATTGTATTGTTGTCCATCAGTACTAATCAGACTTTTATCAGGAGATGTTTCTGATGAGAACACTCTATTTTGTAATCGGTGATTAATTGATGCAATCAAATTTTTTCCTACTTTAATTACTATTGACTTACGGTATCTGTCCTTTCTCTTTAATGCATATGTTTTAATCCATGAATCCTTTTGGAAATGGATTCATAGTTATTGTCAGGTAACAAAAATAATGATTGATTTAAGATGGAATATACATATTTTTGTTCATACTGTTTCAGTGTGAGCTACTTTTTGTAATCCTGCAGCTGGTCTGAGGTGGAGTATGTTTACAGAGTTTTGTAGTTGTAATATGGTTGTCTTGCTGAAAGACTTACCTCCTCCAAGCAGAACATTTTGCCCATCAGTGGCTTTCTCTTATCCCACCCAGTCAAGTAATCTAGAGAAGTAATCCATGGAGAACTGATGTGTACTGCACTGAGTTGCTAAGTGGCTTAAAATGTGATGTTTTTTCTCCTTGACTATGAAAAATGAGAACTCATAACACCATGATGGTATGTTCTCTTTGCAGCATGTTATGATTTGGATGAGATGGGCTAACTACATAGGAATGCATATAAGGGAGAGTATTGCCTCTTTGTAAGTCCTACCATCCAATTCTGTTGCATTCTGTTTCATTGACTTTTAGACCTTGTTGCTGTTTATTGTTGTAACCAAGGGAAATCAAAGAGATGGTCACCAATTTCTGTGCCAGATGCTTGGCTGGCCGTTAGTGGCACAAGCTTTCTCTACATAACTCCCCTTCAACCCCATACGATTTATCTGGTGTTGACGTTAAAAAACTAATCAGATATGAATCTGTTCAAGTTGTTATTTGTTCCAGTAACTGAAGAGCCCATATAAATTGCAGGGAAGTGTGGTTATTAAGTGTGCCACTTTATTAATTAAAATACTGCATTCATCATTCCTCTTTCCACAATTTGTTGCTGGGCCAAAGCTTCAGTTTTCCAGAGTTTGGATCAAGTAATATAAACATTCCTTTTAATTATTAATAACTAATGAGGGCTCTTCTTAAGCACTATGTGTACTTCTTGGATCAAATTACCAATTTCTCCAATTTCTCTAATAATAAATAAATTGGACATACCCTTTTCAAAATGGTTATATTTTGCCTTTCAAAGGTATATGGAACAGCTGCAGTACTGGTGCAATGAGGCAAGTCAGGGAAGATGTGACTAATAAAGTAGCAGTAGAATTGTGAACAGGTAGTGCAGAACTTGGGCCATTGGGCATTCTCTCTTTATCTTTCCTATAATAGGAAATGAGATATTGAAAAATCAGTTTTCTCTGAATAAACCTAAGAGTTTGAATCTTTTCATGTTACAAATTGCCTTCCATCTTCGAGTGACTTAATTTTTCTTACAGTGAACAGTAGTGCACATGCAAATTGCACTGAGGAATTTTAAATACCTTCCTTTTAATCTAATGGATATCTGCCTTGTTAATTACTTGCACTGTAATTCTGAAAGTGTATTAAAATATCAGGTGATTATCACTCAAGGGACTGTGCCACACACACACACACGCTTATAGAAAAGTGTGAGAGGGCTTTTGTGTGTGGCATTGGGTGCTTGTTTTGCTCATACAGGAAAGACCAACAGCCTAGCTGTTATTAGGGTCATCAGTTCAATATACCCTGTTTCTCATATTTTAAGACATACCCATAAAATAAGCCATAGCAAGATTTTAAGCATTCAAGGAATATAAGCCATACCCCGAAAATAAGACATAGTGATAGGCGCAGCAGCAATGCCGGCCGCGGCAGGAGGAGGAGGAAAAAAATAAGACATCCCTTGAAAATAAGTCATAGTGGGTTTTTTTGAGGAAAAAATAAATATAAGACATGTCTTATAATATGAGAAACACGGTATGATCTGCAAAACAGATTAACCAATCAACTCCCTAGATTAGGTTTACATATACCCTACCAAACTTTAAGTATGATCTATTATTTAAGTGTAATATTATATTTAGATGCAGCAGAAGTAACTTCAGGAATTGTTTTCTGCATTACAGTGAAATCCCCGGCATGTTAACTTAGAAGCAAGCCCTACTGTGTCTAACATCCAATTAAGTTTACTTCAGGATTGCAGCTTTCAAGACGTGGGATCAGGCCTTTTACTAGGACATATGCAGATGGGATGGAGAATAAGTTTATTTTTTTAAAAATGAGAGGCAGTATGCCACTAACTACCAGTTGCAGTGGAACAGCAGACAAAAGTTGCTGCCATCATGTCCTGCTTGTAGACTGTGCAAATCACCTGGTTGGTCACTGTGGGAAACAGGAACTAGATGGACCTTTGATCTGATCTGGCAGAGCTCAGGTTCTTTAAAGAAATACGACTTTAATCAAACCATTCAGTCACCCTTTACATGAATTCAGAAAGGGGCTGTCCAATGTTTTCCTTAAGTGAAGCCACCAGTTTTCTCCAGGCCCAAATCATTGTGTCGGTGCTTGGTATTTGTGTCCTCATCAAAACTTTGAAGAACAGCAGGTAGCCAGGGTGCTTAGTACCATTTTCACTTTGAAGATGAGAATATCTTGCTCCCCTCCCCATGTCTGAAAATACTTAGTTATGTATTTGTATTTTTATATCATGCTTATGAGAGGGACCCAGTTTTAATGTTAGTTTCTAAGCATCTTTTGCATAATGAGACCACTCGTATTTTACTATGTTTTTCTGCATCATTGTTTTGGGTTAATATGCCTTCAAAACTACTGTGCCAAAATATCAACCCCCCCCCCCCGGTCCTTATATTGTGAACAGGACCTTATGACAACTCTGTGTGAAGTAAGATTACTTGTTTAAAAAATGGCAGCTTCACCATCGCTTACAAGAGATCAAGGCTTTAGGTAAGCTACTAGTAGAATTGGGATCTAAAACAACTTTTGCATTTATCTACATGAAATTGTATCCCATGGTTACAGATACTGAATGCACTAATGGGATCATAATGGAAAAGCAAAAGGGAGGAGGTGGTGCAGGAGCTTGAAAGTAAACTTCTGTGAACATTTTTACAGATAATTCTTGCTTAAAGGAGCAAAATCCCTTTACAGCTCATAAATGCTAGTGAAATGGATAGATATTTAAAATTCATTTTATTTTGTAAAAAAGTGATGCATATAACAAATCCATGATGGGAGAGTGGCTTGTCTTTGTGGGTAATTTTTTTACAAAGGAAATATCCTGTAAATTCTCCCTGAGCAATTGACAACTTGATAATCTAGTCCCATCTCAAGAGAACCTCAGAGAGAACAAATGTGTGGTACTGCTTTTGCAGAGTCAAGGGACAGTATGACCCTTCTTTTGTCTTCCAAGACATGTAAAAATGGGTTGAAATAAAGGTGATGCATAGTCTGATACTACACATACTTTGAAGTAGCCTTTCTCAGTTCCGTGGCTCTTAACCCCAGGTTGTTATGTACAGTATTGCAGTCATAGGGTTGTTGTTTTTAAATACCACCTTTAGTGGAAACCAAGGTGGAAATACAGTGGCCAGTGAGGACTAATGGTACATTTGGGTAATACTGGATTCTTTAATAACACACAAACATCATCAGTGTTGCAGACAACTAACCATTGTAAATTTGTATGTTGCTGTATATCTTGAGAATGTTTGCATAACTAACATTTCTTGTTTGGTGAAATATTTTGTTTGGTCCAGATTGAAAAGACCCCCAGTTTTGGAATGGAAATACAATAGCCTTCTAGAAAGCTAAAAACTTGGGACAAATGGAAACTAACTTCTCAACTTTTCATGTGCTTTTTCTTCTACATGATGTTCAACTGAGGCAGTCAAGAAGCAAGAGCTGAACAAGTTTCCAGAATGTACCACTGATCCAAATACCTGATGTTAGTCTCTGATTTGAAAACATTTTTTTCCAGCACAGAATTTAACACACACACCAAATTAACACCTACCTTTTCTAATTTGAATTTCAATTTGAAAACCTTTTTCTTTTTATCTAGCTTAATTTCTGTAGGTGGACTTGAATTTTTAAATTGATTAGAATAATGTGTGGAAAGTGATCCCATGAGATGGTTGATTATTTTCTGTTACCGTATTCAAATTTTGAAAACCTTTAACTCATTGCTTAAACTGCAAAATCTGCACATGGATTTTAAGTTCATTTCTTGTATAGCACTGAGTGATAGTGGGATACTACATTAATTTTTAGTAGTAAATCTCTGTATGTTACTCGTGAAAAATGTCTGCGTTTTGGTGACATTACTGAAAACATAATATTCTGCCTCTTGCACTTGTAGTATCTTCTTGCATAATGGGGGTGCCATGAAGACAGAAAATAAGATTAAAAAATGTACACAGGAAGCTGCCTTTAAAGAACTGATCCTAGTTAGGAACTTTGAAAGGAAATTGAGAACAAAGCACATGGGAAGAAAAACGGCCAGATCAAAAGCACTTCAGCCATCTTGGCACTATAGTAACCAATCAGGCCTTCCTTACAAACAGACTGAGCAGCATTGACTTTATCCCAATAAGTTGCTTTTTGAGCAAAACATTCAAGCAGGCTATAGAATTACTACCAGGTGCTCCTTATAGCTTTTCCATTGTGCTTGAAACTTTAGTAGAGTGGGCTAGAGATTTACTTTTTAAAGGACTCAGTCTGGTTCCCATGTTCGCTCTGGGACCAGTACAGCAATATATCCCTTTCAGCAACCCTGCCAACTTCTCTGATTGATCTTGAATCATAGGATCTGAGTCGGAAGGGACACTCGGGATCATCTAGTCCAACCCTTGGCAATGCCAGAGTAGGCAGTTGTCCTTTAAAAGGATAAAACCTGCAACCTTGGCATTATCAGCACCGTGCACTAACCAACTGAGTTATCTAGCTGCCAAGAAAGAGGTTCTCAAACTGGTCTGTGGACCACCAATGGTCTGCAAGCTTCATTCAGGTTAGAATAGAATAGAATAATTTATTGGCCAAGTATCAACCATACTTGGAATTTTGCTTTGACTATATTGCAATGTAAAGAAAAGAAAAAAGTACCTCATACAACCACTATTCCCCTCACAATACAACAGCACAGCGAAAAGACCCCATACCACCAACTGGCCTCCCTTCCACCCACAACTACAGATTTAACAATTTGATGGCACAAGGAAAAAAGTTATTCCTGTGCCTAGATGTTTTTGTATATAGAGTCCACAGTGTATATAGTCTCCCAGTTGAAGCAGGGAGACAGGAAATCCATCCCATTAAGTATTCATATGGATATTTAATTGTACTGAATTGCTTTTTAAATTTCTTATATTGTGTTTTACTGTACTAGAATTTGAATTCTATGGAATGCAATAAAATACAATATCTAATACTGTATAAATGAATAAAAAACACAATTAAAAAATCATGCAGAGCACAGCTCATTACAATTGCTAAAATGGCCAAAGAAATAATTTAAATAGTCCATCAAGACCGTAAGCAATTAGCAAGTGGTTTGTGGAGAAAAGAAGTTTGTAAACCACTGCTCTTAGACAGTGGTGCTTTCAGGGCAGGACTTTAAGACGAAAGTTTGGGACCCTACTCAACAGAATAAGAAAGAGGAATCCCAAGTACCTGAACATCTAATATTAGGTAAAGGCAAAGAGACCCCTGACCATTAGGTCCAGTTGTGACCGACTCTGGGGTTGTGGCGCTCATCTCGCGTTATTGGCCAAGGGAGCCGGCGTATAGCTTCCAGGTCATGTGGCCAGCATGACAAAGCCGCTTCTGGTGAACCAGAGCAGCGCACGGAAACGCCGTTTACCTTCCCGCTGTAGCGGTACCTATTTATCTACTTGCACTTTGACGTGCTTTCGAACTGCTAGGTTGGCAGGAGCTGGGACCGAACAAAGGGAGCTCACCCTGTCGCGAGGATTCGAATATTGGGTAGAAACCTTAATAAATTGGCCGGAAAGGCCATCTCATTTCCGAAGGTAAATATTAATCCCTATAGTCCTCTCTAAAGTGAATTTTATACAAAAAAATTTATGTGTTATGAGCAGGCAAGGCAGATAAAATGTTCCTGCTGCACTTGGACATTTGTTTTCAACTTTCCTGTTGTTTTGTCTTATAGTACTGGTCAGCAATCAAACCTTTGACCGCATTGTTGGCACTCTGTGCTGTACTTTTATCTGTATGAAAGATTAAGTTACCAGTATTAATATCAAAAGTGAAAGATGAAACAGCTATAACTGAAATGAAGATAGCCAGAAGTAGGTGGATGTGTTCTTGTGACTGTTTTTTCCCTTTTCTTTTTCTAAAAGAGATGTACAAGATTAAGTAATGGCAGCACAAAGGCTGGATGAACACTTTTCTTTCTGAACTCCTTAACATAGAATTGTTCTGGTATATATAATTAAGCTGGACAGGTTTAAGAGACATGTAGCTTAAAAGAGCACTAAGAAATACATGGTTGGATTTAAAAAATGTTTCCGTTTTAGAGACCTCAGAAAAGCACTCGCCACAATAAATATTAATTGGGGAGGAAAAAGGTGAATTTCCTAGTGGCTCTCCATGGCTGGTGCTGTAGGGGTTGAGTGGAGAGCAAGTAAAACCAAAGGCAATACAAATCAGTCTTTTTATTGGAGAATTTTTATGACACACATATGCACAGCCCAGTATTATGAGTTGGACCTATGTAAGACGCGGGTTGCGCTGTAAACCACAGAGCCTCTTGGGTTTGCTGATCAGAAGGTCGGCGGTTTGAATCCCCACAACGGGGTGAGCTCCCATTGCTCGGTCCCTGCTCCTGCCAACCTAGCAGTTCAAAAGCATGTCAAAGTGCAAGTAGATATGGTGTTTCCGTGCGCTGCTCTGGTTCATCAGAAGCAGCTTAGTCATGCTGGCCACATGACCCGGAAGCTGTCTGCAGACAAACGCCGGCTCTCGGCCAGTAAAGCGAGATGAGCACCGCAACCCCAGAGTTGTCTGTGACTGGACTTAACAGTCAGGGGGGTCCCTTTACCTTTAAGACAAACAAGCTTATTAAAAAAACGTAACAAGAGCCTGTTGGCTCAGTGGCCAACCAATTTCCTATGGGAAGCCTGTAAGCAGGACCTGAGCGCAACAGCACTCTGCCCACCTAAGTGTCATCTAGTGTTAGTGTTCTTTGTGTTGGGGTTTTTTAAAATATGGAAATACAGTGTGTGTGCATGAGCGCTGTTAAGTAGATGGGAGCAATAATGTGCACTCACATGGGGAAATGGGGTGTGTGTCTTTGATTTTGTTGCTGGAATTGACACTTAAATGGATCTGTTTGTGTATATTCAAGGCTCAAATTGGTTTTGCTCAAAAAACACAAAAGGCAGCTTGATTCATGCTGATGTTTGCTAAATGCTGTTAAAATACACTGCTTTCTTTTAAACAGTTTACTCTTGAATTTATCCTAGCATGGGCACCTGAATCTTGGTTGCCTCAAATCTTGATCTTTTGACCCCCTACCCTAGCCTACCACTTAAAATACTGCATCTGCTCTTGCAACAGAATGTATGTATTTCTGCTGGCGAGAGTTCAGCTGATGAGAGATGTCACTGGTAACATAAACTGCTTTACACACCTCATGAACCATGAAAGTTCTTTATATGATTTTAGAGTTGGTTTGAGCAGGGTTGTTGAGCCTTTAACAACTATTGGTTAAGTACTTTTAAACATGGAAAAACAGTTTTGGTCCCCGATTTGCTTTTGGGCCCTTCACCCCATCTGCAAAAAAGGATACAATTTTGCCAACTGTTTTTTGTTTAGCCAAGCCTATCCAGATACGTCAGTGTGCATTTTCTTATGTAATTTTAGCCTCTATATTTTTAATGCTTGATTTTATTTATTTATTCAAGAAACTTGTTTTAACATTGATGTTTATTAGGTATCCCAATGTATATATATTTTTATAAACCGCTTAGAGGCTTTATTTACAATTAAGTAGCAAACAAATAATGTTACTAAAATTATGTCACAAAGCATATGTGTGTGCCATCTCTTGCTAACATAGCAGAGGACGCTATTGGTAATAACATCCTAGCTATTCCAACAAGAATACAACATTTCATCAAATATTTTCCAGGAAAAATTGTAAGGTGGGCACTTACTGGCCAAGCTCAGGTTACATTGAGTAGGTTTTTAGAAATTTGATTTGATTTTGCTGTTCGCGTATTTTATATTTTAGCTTGTGTTGTAACTACTCCAAGCCTTTGGGACAGCATAGAATAAAAACCTAAAACAAGCTTGGGTATGAATGCTTATTGACATTTTGAATTTTTTTTTTGTTTGATTGCATTTATATTCCACTTCTCCCATAGGGGCAAGTAGCTGATACAGAATTTTTTTCTAGTTGAAAATCTAACATCTAATTATTCTCCTCAGCTTCCTGTTGTATGTGATACTTAAAGGTAAAGGGACCCCTGACCATTAGGTCCAGTCGTGACCGACTCTGGGGTTGTGGCACTCATCTCGCGTTATTGGCCGAGGGAGCCGGCGTACAGCTTCCAGGTCATGTGGCCAGCATGACAAAGCCGCTTCTGGCGAACCAGAGCAGCACACGGAAACGCCGTTTACCTTCCCGCTGTAGCGGTACCTATTTATCTACTTGTACTTTGACATGCTTACGAACTGCTAGGTTGGCAGGAGCTGGGACTGATCAGCAAGCCCTAGGCCAGGCATCCCCAAACTGCGGCCCTCCAGATGTTTTGGCCTACAACTCCCGTGATCCCTAGCTAACAGGACCAATAGTCGGGGAAGATGGGAATTGTAGTCCAAAACATCTGGAGGGCCGAAGTTTGGGGATGCCTGCCCTAGGGTCTGTGGTTTAACCCACAGCGCCACCTGCGTCCCTATGTGATGCTTAGGTCACAAATTAAGTTTTAGCTTTGTTTTTTGATTGTTTAGGGAAGTTTTTAATGTTTGATGTTTTATTCTGTTTAATATTCTGTTGGGAGCTGCCTAGAGTGGCTGGGGAAACCCAGCCAGATGGGTGGGGTATAAGTAAAATTAATTTATCATCATCATCATCATCTAAGACGGGTTTGTAGCTAATGGATGGTAGAGAATCCCAATCCTTTTCCTGCAGCAATTTTTTGGTGTTGGTAAATTGAGAGATTCTCCAATAAGTAGTCATTTGTATTATTTTGTACTGTATATGAAATATTTTGCAGGGGAGCAAAATGGTGAATAAAACTGTATTCTGCCAGTCTATTGGTTGTTGATGGACATCTTCTAGAAAGTTTTGACTGCCAATAGCATAGCAGCTCAATTGAAATTGGTGTAAATTAAGTTAGACTTCTCCACGTCTCAGAAAGCTTAACTAATGATGTAAAGCACTTTTTCGGACGACGACGACCAAGTAGCACTTGCACTCTTCTTTAAAACACATCTCAAAGTATTGGTACTGAGAAGCATTGCATTCTTGCATGGAAGCAGCTTTGGTGTCTGAATTTTTGGTGATGAATGCTTAAAAGATTTCTAACTTTCCCACACAATAACTTTGTAAGAGTGTGAGTATTTGTTTTAGTATGTAGTGGTTATAATGCTGACAACCATGAATCTAGTCCTGCACAAAATTTTTCAAAAATTAAGTCACACAGGCAGTCTGCAGCATTCTTATCTTGTTTAGAGCTACCATGGTTTAGCACTATTATGATCAGGTATATTGGGCTCCTTCTGTGCAGCACTTTTTATCCAAACCAACCAACTGCAGTTAGCTATGTTTAGTCTCAAAACAAGCCAATTTCAAATCACTGGGTATGAAGCTGGCCTTCTGAAAGTAAACCTAGTTAATGTTAACCACAGTTCCTGGTTTGGATGAAATTATAAACTACACTTAACTAAAAGCAGAAGCAAAAATTTCTGAACTCCTGCAATGCTGCTCATGAAAATTGAAGGAGAGCATGTGTACCTGGGAGGAGGCCAAGTTTTGTTCCTGTTGTATTAAGCCCCTGGTTTAGCTTTGTGTCTGAATGTGGTTACTGTGTCTATGGAAGAGGCAACTGGGGAAGCTGCACTGTCTATAAGAGTTTTATCTAACCCTAGTTTGGTTGAACTTAAAAGGCAATCTACCTACAGTACTTGAATGATGCACTGGTTGTGTGTGGATAGCCATTCATGTGGAGTAAATGCACTTTAACCAGATCAAAAGGTCAGGGTCCTTAGTCTCTCTTGGTATTAGCATATAAATAGCAGCTAATGCACCGTGGTAATTCTATTTAGACACAACTGTGTGTTTCTATAATTATTAGGAAGTGCATTTGCTTTAAAGGGGAACGTTCATGTTAGAACCATCTTTGGTTCAATGCGATTTGATTCCATGTACGTAGGTTGCACATCTTCCACAGTAAGCTCTGTGTGAGGAATTTAAACAGCAATCAAATTCAGGTGAAGAAAAGCCAATAAACAACAAGTATTTTTAAACAGGTAAAGTTTGTAGTTTGGAAGCGCAGTGTGATGACACAGGAAAAAACTTATCTCTCCCTACTTCCCCACTCTGCTTACTTGCCTGGAGTGAATTCCATGCACTTTGCTGTATGGAACCAGTGGTGACCAGGGAAGTAGTAAAATACAATACACTCTAGTTGTCATGCATTAGGGTTGCCATATGTCCGGGATTTCCCTGACACGTCTGTATTTTGGCAGCACCCCTTTCCGGGCTGATTTTTGCATTTTGGATTAAATGTCCAGGTTTGGGTTATTTATTTATTTATTACATTTTGTGTGTGTGGAGGCATGTACATGCTCAGAAGCCGCTGTGTCCCGGAACAGGAAGTGGGGTGGCCTGGAGTGGCCTTCCCAGGGCCGCACTAGGCCCCATGCTGGTCCTGGTGGCTGCCAGGCCTTGTGCAGCTTTCCCGGGGCTGCTCAGCTTCCCATCATGAGCAGGAGGCCAAAGACAGCAAAGGTAATAGAGGGGAAGGAAGAAGGAGCAGGCTGGAGAGGAAGGGGTCAGAGGCAGGGAGGGGGTGAGCGAGGGAGATGCGGGATGGTGGTGGTGGAGTGTCCTGATGGTGGGGTGTGTGTGTCTGGGTTTTTGATCCTCGGAATATGGCAGCCCTATCACACATGGCATGCTGCTGTATTGTCCAACATTTCTTTCCTCTGCCTCTCTTTATTTGATAAATTGTTCTCTTGGGAACATAGGAAGCTGCCTTACACTATTTCAGACCTTTAGTCCTTCCAGTTCATTACTGTCTACTACACTAACTGTCAGTGGGTCTTCAGGGTGTTTCTGACCAGCAGTCTCTACATTTAGGTATACTGTTGTAGGGTGATTACAACTTGATTTTGATTGATCCTCTATCTTAACCATGGTGATAATGAAATATGGAAGGTTGTGGCACGTACCGGTATTTGAGTGGAAGGTTCTTTGCTTGGGCCTCTGACAGAGAGAAAAGAGTTAAAACAGCTGATTTTGGGGGCTCTTCCCTGGCCAGACCAAATCTAGCATGGGTTGGATTCGGTGACTTACAATAACCCCTCCAGCTATATGTTTAGAATGAAGGTTGAAATAGGCTTGCTTCAAGGTTAAGAAGCACCTTGCAAAAAGATTAAAGAATTTCACTGGATGGTGCTCTTACTCTGCTTGGCATGGAGTGCAGAATATCAGGTAGGATCAAAAAAGCTGCTTAAGCTCATAAAATTGATTTGCATCTTTTAAAAACAGCTGACTCTTCATTTTGAAAGCCTCCTTAATTTCAAATGCAGTTTATTATTCAGCAAGAGTGGCTGTTGTTCAAGACAATGCAAATTCCTTTGGAGTCAAGTAATATTGGATTCGGTTTGAGACTGTTAGTATCCCAACAAAATATTGATTTGCTGCCATTAGAATTCCAACCTCCAGCTTATATGGTAAGCATTCTTCTAGTCTTCCTCCTTATGTAGGAAAATGAGAAATTTAGGATGATCAGATGGAATTCAGTAGGAGTTATGCATTAATTCTTCCCAAGCGTAGACTAGTTTAAAGTGCATAAATTATTGTAGACATCTTTTCTGTTTCTGTTTCAGAATTATGATGCAGACTTCCAGACTTGTTCGTTTGTGCTTTTGGGGAAATACTTACTAGTCACAGCCTTTATACCCCTTTCTTGAGAAAGAATGGCTTAAGAGTAATAAAAACAACACAGTCTCTACCTTCAGCTTAGAATCTGAAAAGATGTGACACAAAATAATAAAGTGATGGAGAGGGAAGAGAAAAATGACATCAGGCTCCTGATAAAAAGTCATTACAATGACCAGCTTGAAGGGAAACAAGCTGTTTATAGTAAAAAACAAAGTAGGTCTTAATGAGTCACGCCATCTTGGAAGTGACTGTAATGCAGGCAGAAGTTGTTGACTTTACAACCACCTTCCCTGACAGATGTTGCCTGCAGCTGATAGGAGTTGCAGTCTAAAGCATCTGAAGGGCACTGTGTTGGGAAAGGCTGCCTTACAGGGTGTGGCATGTTCAACCTAGCTGCATAGGCCAGTGACTTATTCCTCCCACTGCTGCGGGTAGGTTCTCAGGGGCCCAGTTGATACCATCATCCTCACAGCAGATAGTTGCTGTTCTTATAGGCAGTTGGTTCCAAAATCCTGGGGAGGGACCACCTTACCTGGCCCAGGTAGTGAAAGCAATGAGCGGATATGGTAGATCCCTTTGGCAGTTCTTTTAAAACAGGGAGGCTACAAATGGCATCTGGTAGCAGTTTGTTTTTAATGCACGTTGACCTCTTTTCCTGGATCTAATTTATTTCGATTGCCTGCTAGCTTTGGTCGCTGCTAGTGACTTGTGGCATGCAGAACTTCTTGTCAGAGTACATACATAAGAACCAGGCAGTGCTTCTGGCACTATGCAGGATGATGACACTGCTGTTTACACAGCAGCAACACCTGCAGTACTTGGATTCCTTCTAAGATCATAGAGGCAGCTCTTTGTCGAAATGGCACATCTGTCCTTGCTGAGAACTGCAGCAGTGGAATGATGCCAGTTGAGAGAAGAGGCACTGTGTGTGTGTGTGTGTGTGTGTGTGTGTGTGTGTGTGTGGCCAACCCAACAACAAATATTCTGTCTGACTCCTAAAATGATAGCAAATTGTTATCATAGGTGAAAGAGTCAACCCTCTATCCGACCCCATGCAAGCTCTGCTGAGAATCTTTAAATGTTCATGACTTCTCATATTGGGGGAATTAAAAAAGAGTCTCCAAAGTAGTGCTAATAAGAACTCTAATGAAGTTAGCATCTGTAAAAGAATGCTAAAATTCTTGAGGAGCTGAATTGCTTTCTGTGTGCAAAATTCCAGGAAAAGTCTCAAGTGTTTCATGTTTACCAACTGTAGTTTGACACCCAAGTTTTATGAAAAACTATGTAGATACAGTAAGCTTGCAACTTACTGGCATTTAACTTGTGTGCATTCAGCTTCATGCTCTTGGTAATTTAAAAAGTGGGGGGGGGGGGCAGGTGCCTGAGGAAAAAAGACTTTGGCAACCCCACATGCCATTGAATCCAATGTGTTTTGACTATATGCGATTTTGGCTTTAGGCGAGATCGTGGAATGTAAGCCCCGCGTAAGTTGTGGGCTTGCTTCACAAGTTGACTATACAGTATACCGTACTTAAAAAAAGGACACACAAAGTATCTCAAGCTGATATTGAGCAGCTCTTTTCTTCCTCGTTGATCATTTTAAAAATAGCATTTAGGCAGAGCTTTAGGTGGGTTGGTATTATCCTAATGCATATGGGGTAAGTAAGGCCATCTAGTGAGCTCATGGCAAAGTTAACACTTGGTGTAGATACTTAAAGTTGTGTTTTCTTTTTTAAAAAATAATTTTGTTGTGCTGTTGCTTGGATATTGCTATGCATTAAACCAGTGCTTTTTTCTGGGAGTACGCGGGGGTATGCATACTCCTAAACATTTTGTGAATTTAAATTTGGCCTCATTGAGGGGCAGCATTTCAACATGAGTAGGAAAATGAGAGTACCCCTAAACATGAAACTCTTCTCCCCAAAGTGCCACCTTTATACCACCAAGGAAAGTTGGTATGGACTAGTTTCATTGAGGTGTGTAGTAAACCTGTGTCTGAGTTGTACCACTTCAGTCTGGTGTTGTTGTTTTTTGCTGCACTTAATCTTTGCTGCACTTTATCAACTGAAAATAATGGATAATCACAAATCTCCCTTTAAAGGTTTCACTGATAGTTGTTTTTGTAGGACTGGCCTAGGAGAGGTTCTATGGATTGAGTGTGTGGCAGTTTGGCAAAGTAACCCTGCCATTCTGGTGTCATCAAGGCTTCAGATTTCACAAGAGAGACAGTGACAACATACAAAAATAACGTAAAAGTGAATGCTTTTTCATAGAATCGTAGAGTTGAAAAGAACCACAAGGGTAATCTAGTCCAACCCCCTGAAATGCAGGAATCTTTTTACCCACAGAGGGTTGAATCCATGGCCTTGAGATTGAGTCTTATGCTCTACCGACTGAGCTGTCCTGTCTGTACCCCATAAAGAAGTGAAGTGTTCAATGATAGCTGTTAACTCATTAATTTATTTAATTACTTGAGTTCTTGGGTCACTATGGTACTCTGTAACCTGCCTGTTAATCTTTTGCATGTTGAATGTAGTAATAATGTTATTGGACTATTGTCTGTAGTTCACTGGGTTTTGGCTGATGAGTCATGACTTGAAACTTGCTCCCTAATTTGTATTGGATTGTATTAGTGGTGTCAATACCATTTTCAGTTTTAAAACTGTTTTAAGAGGAGGAGAGAACATTTTTATACTGTAAGACTGACTGTTTTTACAGTTGTTTCTACTTCTTGGAGACCCCTGCCTACAACTGGAGTTCTGTGGGAAGGTAGCTAAGGGTCTCTAGCAAACTAATTTACACCTCATCAAGTGATGATTCCCTTAATTATTAAACCAGTACAAAGCCAATATAAAGCTTGGCATGTGTCCACCACATACTGAGAGAAAGAAAGAGCATGAGGAGCAAGGTGGAGTAGTAAAAATAAAACAAAATAGTGATTTTCATATGGCAGGATGAAGCTAAAGGTTGTCCTCATTCTATAGGTCAACCCTAGTAGAATTACAAAAGTATTTATTACGTTTTCTGCACTCTGTATAGTTGTTGCTTTTCTCTCTTTGTTATGATGGATGAGAAAATTATATGCAACCCTTACTTTTCTCAGCTTCTACCAACAAGACTTACTTTTTTGCCCAGGTATAGGATCAGCCCGTTTAATGTGTTTGAACTTATTGTTTTTTCTGTGTTAGATGCTTTTATGTTTTATTAGCTATGTTTTATTAGCTGTGTGTTAGATGCTTTTATGTTTTATTAGCTATAGGCTGTAATTGTCTTTTAATAGAATATTGTACACTGCTTAAGAGTTTTAAAAAAACCTATTCAGCAGTTTATAAATGTTTTCAACAAATAAATAAAAATAAATTTTGTCTAATGAGTAGTCAGTACTTTGTGCAATTATTGCTATGAACAACTTCTGCAACACAAACTCTTTCATTTTCTAGATGGAATGAATCTTCCTTGTTGAATGCATCCTGTCTGCTTGGTGGAGTTTACTTGTGGAGACACATTGTCCTTTGGGTTGAAGCCACTTTGTGGCAGACTGAATTGTGGATCCCAGAATCCCAAGCTGCTTGACGAGGAGGAGACAGCTGAATCACGTTAACTTGACATCACAGCCACAATGGTGCTGTCACAGAGGCAACGAGATGAACTGTGAGTAGCTCGAGAATATTAATCTTACCTTGCTTTCAGTTGGCTGTTATGGATCGGACACGATCATGTTGTCTTAACCAGTTTTAAAGCTTTCTGTAGGCATCTTAATCAGAATGCACTAGACATTAGTTTTTAAAAAATAATTAAAAAAATAGATCTGGCCACAAAGCAAGAATGAATAAATGGGTTTAGTAATTTTGTGGGATGCTCCAAATGCTGGAGCTAAGCAGTGTGCTGGCCATGATGTTAATTTGTTTTTTGGGAGATGGGTGGGCATGGGATGGAATTTGTACTCTGAAAAAAAAAACCCTTCCTACTCAACTTGGCATGCTTTGTAAGCACATGTCTGATATGCTTCTGTTAACTTTGAAGCTGTGGTTGTGGGCTCTTCCACATGGGATATCAGGAGTGGGGCAGGTGGGAATGGCTTGGGAAAAACTGCCTTGCAGGCCAAATTGGAACCCAGTTACCCCACATTCTGGAGGTTCCTTACTCATGCTACAGAAGGTCCTTACAAGAAATAGGTGGCAAGTCAAGTTCTTTTCAGGTTTATTTTTACTGCTCAGAGGGCTGTCTCTGCCAAGTCTTCAATCTAGACTGAGCATTTTGTTCCTGCTGCTGCTGCTTTAATGATTGTTGATGCAAGAATGAAATTTTTGTTTTATTGTAGACCATCCTTAGTGCCCCTGATTGGTTGGGCATACATTCTTTATAAAAAGAAAAACAGACCTATCAAAAACCTATACAGAAAAGTCTGAGTACATTCCTGACTCCCTGTTTTTCTTCCCTATCTGCCTGTCATTTGCCCCAGATTTTTTATATTGTGAGGTTGTGGACTGGAACATGAGTGTTTTGCTTGTACAATATCTAATACATTTCCCCCTTAAATATTTTCAACCCACACTTCAGTTATAGTGGTAGGACTGTTTACAAACTTAATTGTTTTATTCTAACTCAGGCATAGGCAAACTCAGCCCTCCATTTGTCCTCCTAGCTAACAGGACCAGTGGTCAGGGATGATGGGAGTTGTAGTCCCAAAACATCTGGAGGGCCAAGTTTGCCTTTGCCTGTTCTAACTTGAATACCAAACCAGCTCTTCTCAGTTGGGCCTGAAAACTGGGTAGGAACTGTTGCAGTTTTCAAAGTATGGCTAATACCCATGCCCAGTCCCAGTCCCAGTCTGCAGAATATGGTTTCTATATTGCTAACAAAAGTTTGTGAATGGAGAAGAATAAATAATTGTAATGCTCACTTGAGGAAGGGTTTATTTGCCACAAATGTACACCTATTGCAATTGCTGGTGCACATTTTTCTGTATTTGGGGGGTTTGAAGCAGAGTTGGTTTGCATATTCCAAGGAGAGCATTTAGTGAGTAGAATGTCTTTGAGTTCTATTAACTGGATAAGCAAGATAAGGATTCACTGAGGCTGAGAACACTTGCTCACAAAGGGCACTGCTTTTCTGTTTCTGCATGAGTTGGTGGTAGACAAAATTATTTGATACTCCTGTTAAGATACTTACGGCATTCCAAGAACTTAACACTGTATGTTAAGCAAACCTGTAATGCTGGCAGGGTGATCTTTCATCAGTATTTGAACAGTTAACCGATTGGTCAGTTAATTGCTAACTGATCTGCTGACAAATATTGTCCTGCTTCAGCCAGCCAAGTAAATGCCAGGTCCCTTTCATTTAGGCCACAGTCTACCTTGACTGTCAGAGCACCATCTGTTAGAACAGGGGTGTCTCTTTTGTCCTCATCACTGCAGGGGTCAATATCTGATGCTTTGCACTGACATGCATGCTAATCTCTGGAGCATGTGCCAGCATTGTGATGTCTGCTGCTGTTAAATTGACTTCTTGCTTTGCCCATTCTTGGTCACATGGTAGCTCAAAAACAACTGCAAATGGTTGGAATAAAGACCGTGTGTTCTGAAGTTTTAACTGCATAACATCTGCAAATAGGATGACAAATTATGTGACAAATGCTGAATTTCTATTTCCACGATTGATTTCATTGATTAAAAACATCGTCTAGTAATGGCTCTGCTGGCAGTCATGAGGAGGAGCAGAAAGCTATGCAGAGCCTGAAGCTTGTACCCACACTTTCAACCCTATCTCTGCAAGATTTTAAAAAAAAGAGAAACAAAGTTCTGTGCCTTCCACAAATTAGTGTATTTTTACACCCACACCCACACACCTGTTTACAAGGGAAGGTGACTCCTAGCCTGCACAGTGCCTCTGATGACTACAGCATCTGATGACTAAACAGCATTTAAATGAAGGTGTGGTTGAACAGCCTGCCCACACTTTTGCTTGTAACAGAAACTAAAATTGTTTTCAGGAGTTGAACTGGAGTCATGGTCTACACATGCAGGAGAATTAGGTGGGAGGGAATGCCACTTCTCATTGCTCTCCTGTGTGCTAAGGGTCTTCCAGGTCTTCCAGGTAAAAGTTACCAGGGATACCCTGTGGTATTAGTTTTGATTGCAGAGCATTTTTAATACAGTGAAGCATTCAGAAACTGATCCGGCCACAGTTTGAAATGAGAATAGTCCATTCTGCCACTTCATTTTTGCTGCATGTAAAGACCAGGCATAACAGTTTGTTGCTGCATCTCTTTGGGCTGTGTTACGTTATCACAGTGTGTAAGTGCATGTGCTCCATAACTGTGAAACCCCTTACACTGCTCTTCCTGGGATTGGTGATGATGTGTGTCAAGGTTAACTTCTGTTTCCTGGTCTTTCATTTTAAGAAATAGTGATTGCCTCCAAGCCTTGCAGAATTTAGTCAACCCTGCTGTGAGCAGATACAGATATAAGGTGGGATATAGAATAGTCCAGTATTTTAAGGAATACATGAAAATGTCTGCAAAGTACTTCCAACATTTGATTTTGACCCTGTAAATCAGTGACGGCCAAACTTGGCCCTCCAGTTGTTTTGGGACTACAATTTTCATCATCCCTGACCACTGGTCCTGTTTGGCCATCACTGCTGTAAATGAATATTATTATTCTAGCCCATGTCTGTCAACACTTGCAATGAAAATGCCCCTGTAGACCAGCAACACCTGTGTGCAGGTAGGTGATATAGCCAAAACAAAGACAATGAAGCCCCCAAAGCAAGCGTCAACGTACCCTCATTTTTTAGTTTTGTTTTATTGAATGTATATCCCACCTTTTCTCCAAGGAGCTCAAGGTGGTGTCCATGGTTCTGGCACCCATTTAATCATCAAAACCAACCCTGTGAAGTGAGGTAGGCTGAGGCAGTGACTGGTCCCCAAAGTCGCCCAGTGAACTTTGTGGCCAAGTGGGTATTTGAACCCTGATCTCCCAGATCCTAATTTGATACTCCAACCCACTACACCACACTAGCTCTCAGAGTTAACATGTTGGCTTGTTAGCCATTTATAGGTTTGAGAGATTCATTTTGTTTTTGTTCCATCTGGTAAGGGTGGGGCTGCCTCAAATTAGCAGGTGTGACGTTGCAGAGGAACAACAAACACAAGGAACTTGTGCATCCTGTTACTGCTCAGCAAGGGTGCATCTGAAGATGTCAGGCCAATGCAGTGCAGGTTTTGCAGACATCCTCGTGTGCATGATACTTCATGACAGGAGGACAGAGTTGTGAAAAAGGCATTAGATTAATGTTCATCTAACTCGCATTTGATAAGTGAGTCGGTGATTTTTTTGTAAGTCTGTAGGCACCCTGCTATGAACCTAGTCATTATAAAAAGCAATAATAAATGAGCAGTAGGAATGCCAGTACTCGTGTTGTTTTAAATCAGCGGTTGCTAACCAGTGGGCTTCTGGAAGTTGTTGGACTCCCATCCTCCAGCAAGATATTGGGAGTTAGAGTCCAGCAACATATGAAGGACCACATTTTCCTTTCACCTGCTTTAAACCACAGCTTAAATTAGACCTAGCATCCTCTTAGTGCAGACCTGCCAAGCCAATGCAATGCAGTTCTTAAACTGTGAGTTAAAGTGAACGAGTAATGTGCTGGTGGTGCATGCTGCTCAATAGTCTCAGTGCTGCTGCTTCCCTGGTCTTTTCTTCAGTGCACCAGGGAGCAAGCAAACCAGAGGCTGGCTTGATGTTAAAGTGTGAGTCAGCACTCAGGAATTTTTCTCTCCTAACCATGATGTTAAACCAAGGTTTGTTCTTGGCTTGCTGTCATGGCTTGCTAGTAGTGCCTGTTCATGTCTAATGGCAAATCAGTCTCTGTGTTTTATTTCCTCCCTAGAAAACTGAAGAAAGGAGTGAAGCATGTTTTGCTTGTTCATCTTAAAGCATGGTTTAAAATAAACTAAGGTTTAATGTGATTGTTAATTGGGACACCCCCTATCACAGGGAAAGCCCAAAATTTCCAGTCCCTGTTATATTTATTCCACTGAATAATTAAACTAAGTGCCTTCATATATAGAGAGAGAGAGAGGAAGAGGAAGAGGGAGCATGAGAAATCTTTTAAAAAAATAAAAGGGAAAAAATCCATTATAGCACAAATTGACATTAAGAATGGGGATATTCTCATTCTCCTGTTGACATTTAGAGATGCAGATGCTTCATGATCTCTGCTCCACCCAACAAAGAGCAGATTCTGGGCCAGGAGGCAGTTCCTTCCAACAGTTATTGTACTGGGACCTCTGTAGTAAATAGTCTTAGGTTCCAGGTGGCCTTGTCTCTGGTGATGCATGTTAGCTTTGTTAAATTTCTTGCAGGCCAATTTGAAGAGAGGTTCAATTGAACCATTCTCATCTTGTCCTGCTTGTCCATTGTTCTTAAAACACCAGAGAAGGGAGTTTAAGCCAGCTTTGCAACTCTGCTAAAAGCTCTCTGAAGTGGAAAGGTTTTCAATCTGCCTTCAAAAGGCTGGAAGAAGTTGCCAAGGGAAAATTTTGGGGTAGGAAGTTCATAACTGCCATATCACTGCCAAGAAGCGACTAGATCAGTCTTCACCATCTTGGTGCCATTTGGGTTTTTCAGACTCCCAACAATCGTTAGCCCCTGGCTGGAATGGCCAATGGCCACAGGTGATGAGAATCGTAGTCAGCAAAACATTTGGAGGGCACCAAATGGGTGAATGCTGGTCTAGATCATATGACCATGCACAGTACCTCAGATAGCAGGAACATTTGCAAAGGAGACTCTGGATGGTCCTAATGTATAGAGGAGTGTCTTGTAACCAGTTTTTATTTATTTATTTATATGAAGTTCCTGGAAGCAGTCATTGAAGGATTTGGTGTGAGGTGTCAGAAAATATGCTGATGACACCCAAGGTGGTTACATTGAGTTAAGACCTAAATCACCTGGGACCCCCCAAGGATTTGAAAGAGCTCATTCTCCCATACTGATCTGTTCATCTCTTTAGATTGGCAAATGAGGCCTTCCCGTTGGTTCCTTCTTTGGATGAGATAGGAGGTCTGGGATCTGGGGAAGGATCTTCAGTGGTGCTCTGAGTATATGTAACTCTCCACTGAGACCAGGGTGGATAAAAATAAAAAAAATCGGCATTTTTTATTTAAATCGGATTTTTTTTTATTTAAATCAGATTTTTTAAAAAATAAAATGCTTTTTGAGGAAAATATATTACCATCCAAAGGTTATTCCATCATGAAATAAAGATTAGTTTTTTAATTATGTAGAATAAGGTTGTATATGTTTAATTTTTTTTGGGTAAATAAATTCCATTAATCCATTCACAATGTCATGCTCTTCCAGAGGTTTTTGTAAGATTATTGGGCAGTTTCTCTGCCTGCAAGATATTATCACAGATGCTTGGTTTATTTTGCAGTTCTCAAAACTGAATTTGACTCCACAGAGATCACATGCCTCTTCTTCACAGCAAAAATGTTATAACATGAACAGAGTTAAGAAAAAATATCCTTAATCCTATTGTTCTACAAACCTATGAATACAGCATCAACCCCTTCAGTGCTAAGTTTCAAGAAGTTCAGTGAATAGAATAGAAACAATATTTTTCTGATTGTTTGGAGTGGATAGTATGTAAGTTTTTCATGTGTAGGCTGGGCTGACAGTCTAAGTTTCTTAAAATATATATATTTTGTTTTTGTTTAGCCAAATTAGTTAACAAACATGGATGTTTGTTTAAGCAAATAACATATGCTGTAATGTTATTGTTTTAGTTGAATAAATCTTTTTAAATTGTTATTATTAAGGTAATGATTATTTTTCTCCTTCCTAAGTACAACAGAAAAATTGTCCAAATACAGTATGAATGATTAACCTATTAAACTGGGGATAAAAAAACTAATATGAAAAGTTGTTATTCTAAAAATCTTCATCTACCAGCATATTAAAGTTATACCAGCAAGAATTAGTCTTTATGTAGAAAACTATGATTTAAATCAAGCCTTACTGACTAGTGATTTAAATCAGTTTGATTTAAATCAAATCCACCCTGACTGAGACACATGTTTCCATTTCGTATTTTAAACAAGAAGTAAGGTCCCAACTTTTACCAAGATTTTGGAGGGGAGTAGTAGGGCTTTGACGAGTTTTTCTTCTTTTGTACTGTTTGTTTTTATAAAGTTGCTTTCTACATTGTAATTTTGATTCAGTGATTTTTTTAAAAATTAAATTCCTACTTGTTCTATTTTTGCGCACCATTCTGTGAATGTAGGGGTGTGTGACGAACACACAAAATATGAAATAAAAGATATGGGAGGGAATGTTGCTTCAGATACTCATGCTAAGTAAGACTTTTAGGGTCAAAACCAGCACTTCAAGTTGAAGATGGAAACAGGTGTTGTGTGGTCCTTCGTGTACCAGTTACAAATACAGATGCTGGCGTTTTTGACCTGTTGAAGCTTTTGAATTCTCTTCAAATGCAGATTTGCACAGAGTGCATTAGAGTGATAGGGCAGATATCTCTTACCAAGGCAAGGGTACAGCTGGCGTGCTTTGTGAAGAAAAAGGCACTCTGCACCACAGCCACCTCTTAGGAATCATAGAGAAGCCCCATTCTGTGGATCAGCAGTTCAAGGATGGATATGATGGATATGATGGATATGGATATGATGGATACGCCACTGTCCAGGTCCTGTTCACTAATTCGTTTTTTTTTTAAAAAAATAATCATTTTAAAATTCATTTTTATTAATTTTCCAATAAAAACAGCTAATTAACATATAATCATAATCATAATCCAATTAAAAACAATAAACTAAAATAAAAAGACCAAATTGTAATCCGAATTATTAATTGATTTTTTCCGGGCTTCCCATAGTCTGGACTGCTTGAAGAATATCTTCCATATCTCGTTCCTGCCTCCTTCTTGCTCTGTCTATTTACCAGTGCAGCTTTTCCTGACTTCATTCCAATCTTCCAATCCAGGCTGTTGTCCTAGTCCTCATTTAAAGTTTAGTGACGCAGCAACTCCTGTGTTATTAAGGTGTAAGTTACTCTCATCCGGGCTGCAGTCCAAGTCTGTCACTTGATGTAAAGCATACTGTTTGCATCTTGCAATGTACCGGTAAATAAACTATTCCACAGATATAAATCATTTGATGATTGATCGGCTTTTGGAGACATTTCCCCCTCCTGGGCCCTAGGAGGGGGGCTGCTAGACATCCATTTAGCCTTCTCTCTAGCACTTAATGAAAAAACTCTGCAAACAGCTGCACTGCATGTTATCCCTAATTATTATCTCAAATCACTACAAAGTCAGCCAGCAAGCATCTCCACTTCCTTCGAAACAGGGAGGAACTTGCATTTTTCTGAGCTGCGTCATTAACAAGCGCCATCTTGTTTCTTCTTTTCTTTATCAAATCTCTCAAACCAAATAAAGCTGTGAAATTGAATATCCAATTATAAATAGAAGTCCATCTGTACTCCTCAAAATAAATCAGGTTTCTTAATGAGGCTTGGCATAGAAAAACCAATTGTAAGTATTGTGAAGAGAAAAAAAAGATCGTACCAAGACCACCTTAGTTCAAACACCATGACGAGAATCTCTTTGAATTTCGAGCCTTGAAGTCCTAGCCAAGGACTGTACAAATCTGAAGGTTTTTTCTCAGTCTTCTTCGGTCCAGACTATGTCTGTTTATTGTCCAAATTTAATTATTTTATCAAACAGATATTTCCGGCTATGAGAGTGGCTTTGGAGAGTGCTCTGTGACCCAGTGTCCTGCCACCTGCACCTTGATGCAAGCTGACAATCTCGGACAATCTGCGGGTCTTCGAGACAGTTCCCCCCCCCATCCTGGGGAGTCTGCCAGGGCTAATTACCCCTATATCAGCCCTGAATTACTGACACGGCTGGGGTCCGATCGTATGGGAGTCAGCCATTTCCCACTGCCGGAAACAGGAAGCCCTGTTCATTAATTTCTTGATCAAAAAATCCTACACTTCCCATCACTTCTGTCACACCTGGGTTGAGTTTCAGTTTATTGGTTCTCAGCCAGCTCATTACTGGTTCCAAGCAATGATTCAGGGTTTCCACTGCCGCAGTGGGATTTAAGAAAAAGCATAATTGAATTTCATCAGCAACACTGATGATGGTAAACTCCAGATCCTTGGACAACCACCTCCAGTTAGCAATGTCTAGATATTTGAGTAATAGGAAAAGCCCCTGAGATTATTTGCATTGGTCAGAAGAGGATATCTCCCATGCCGCCTGGCACAACAGTAGAAAACTCACCTAACCACAAGGGAACCGTAGCAAAATTCCCCATTCCTATTAGGTGGTCTAGGATGATACCATGGTCTCTTAAGCATCCGAGAAGTTAAGGCAAAACAACAAGAATGTTTTTCTCAATCAATGTCCTGGCAGTAGATAACTATTCTCCTACAGCATGCTAGGAACCTTTTTTTATACTACAGTGAGTATGGAGGGAAGTTATAAGGACCACCGGAAAGTTCAACAAACCATTGTGCACAAAATCCAAATCAGAACTAGCCATTAGTCATAATTTCCCTTTCAAAGAAAAAGGGAAGGAGTATTCTTTTACTTGTTCCAGTCAAATATGTTTGGGTGCATAGCTTTGTGGATGGGAGGGGGAGAGAAATTTCTACAGAATTATAAAAAGAATATTAAGGCATGAAATTTACAGCTTGTACAAATATAAAAGAGAACATGATGAAGATAATATATAGGTGGCATTTTACACCGGAAAAGATAGCAAAAAATTATAAAACCAATTCGAAAGAATGTTGGAAATGCAAAGAGAAATTAGGAAATTATTTCCATTGCTGGTGGCAGTGTGAATATATGAATTTTGGAATAATGTGTATGAAAAGTTAAAAAAGATGCTTAAGTTTACATTTGAGAAAAAAACAGAAATACTTTTATTAAGTATGGTGCCAGATAATTTCCCTAATGACAGGAAAAATATATTACTATATGCATGTGCAGCAGCTCGACTCCTTATAGCAAAGAATTGGAAAGGGGAGAAAGTACTAACAATTGGCGAATGGCAAGAAAAATTAGTGGAATTCATGAACTTGGCAAAGATGACAGCAGCAATTAGAAATATTTCGATACAGAAAAGCAAGGCAGAATGGAAATATGTTGAAGAGTATTTAAAAAAAGAAAAGATAAATACAAATCTGGTGATATGCTTCGATTAAAATACATATAGAATGAGCAACAAACGGATAATAAATAGAGGAAAGGCCAATTTAGCAGATAATATGTGGACAGAGATAAGTATATATGGATATATTGGTGCCAAAAAAAAAAAGATAGAGTAGGATAAGGAAGAACTGACAAAGGGAAGTGATGTTCAAACAATAGGAAGTGTTTTTTATCTGTACTGTATTTCTATGTTTATGTATGTGCTGCTCTTACATGTATGTATGTGTACATATATCTCATATGCATATGTATGTGCATGGGTATATGTATATATGTATATACTATATTCTTTTTCTTTTTTCTTTCTTTCCCTTTTCCTTTTTCTACTTTATTTTTCCCCTGTGTATTTATTCTTCTTTTTCTGTTTGGATTTTTTTCTTCTTCTTTTGATTTGGAGTTGTTTTTTGTAATTCTAATGTATAATTTATGATTTACGATTTACGATTCTGTTTTGTAATTACGAAATACGAAATAAAGGCTTTTTTAAGTTCAAAAAAAGAGGAAAAAAAGAATATTAACTAAAGATCTAAATATGACTTCGTTTAGAAATCGAGCGATAGCAGATTACCTTCGTTCTAATGGCTATGAAGAGGCATACTCTGTTTTTAAAAAGGAAGCAGAGCTTGATGTGGTGAGTACAGACTTCATATTCCTTGTGTGATGCTCCTGATTAACCTTTCTGTATGCAGTAACTTTCCAAATAGAGGTAATGGAATGGAATGCTCACAACTCTCCGCAATTAACCTGAATGGTTACTTAAGCTTCTACAATCAGTGACTGTTAAGTTAACCAAGTTTGTGGAATTGTTAATTTTCCACCTACGGTATCTTTACTTGAGGTCTGTACATTGAGAATGCAAGGTAAATGGACCAAGATATTCACTACTACCGGTAGCCACAATGGCCATGTTCCACCTACACTGTCAGACACTGTTGCCTCTGAATGCCAGTTGCTGGGAATCACAGGTGGGCAGAGTGCTGTTGCGCTTAGGTCCTGCTTTCCACAGGCATCTGGTTGGTCACTGAGAATAGGATGTTGGACTAGGTGGGACATTGCCTGAACAAACAAGCTCTTACAATGTTCACATGTCTATAAACCTTTGCACCATGTCACATTGTCCTTGAAACTAAAAAAGCATGAAGCATATCTCATTTCACATTGTAGTTATTAACTTCACATGGCCTGCCTCATTAAAAGAAAAACCATTCCTTAATCCATGTCTATAGGCTTTAACTGTTCTAGAAAGGACTTGGTTGATCACCTTTAATTGGGGAATTCCTTTGGAATAGTTCTAGCTATGCATAACGTATACAACACATTTTGAAATCAACATGTTTTACACGTGCAGCAACAACTAAAGGATCCAGCTATTTACTTAAAACTCAGATTTGGGAGAGGTTAAAATGGGTACTATAAATTTCTTCAGTGGCAACTCTAGCCATATTTCATCACATACCAGCCAAAATATCACATAGACATAGAAACCTTTCCAAAGGACTGTGGAAAATGCAAGAGCGGTCCCATATAGGAATGCTCTTTCTAATAGAAGTTTTTATACCATCTGCAGTTCTTGTTTTCAGATTATTTAGGATTTCTAAACAATTCCATTCCATCTTGGTATAATATTTAGGTGCACTTTTAAGCACATTTTTTGTGAGACAATGTTGTTTTGTATTCACTTGATTCTGCTTCTTGCAAAGCCTTGCCTGGACTGCCATGGCCTTGCTAGTAGTGTGTAATTGGCTACCAGTTTATCCTCACCTCATGTGTACTTTCCTGTCTTCCTCTTCCTTTTATCCTGCTGACCTTATTTGAATAATACAGGTAGAAACAGCAGTGCTGCTTCTGTGTTCCATGCTCCCGACAACAGCAAGCATGCAGTTTATACAACCTAAATGTTAAGTGGTGGAGTTTAGGCTTTCTTTGTAATGGAAGTGTATGTCTACCAGCCTTTAGGCATTTGACCCAACTCTTTTTGAAATAATTGAAACTCCTAATTCAGCTCTTACTTTGCAGGTTTTGAAGGAGGAATAGCTATCTTGGTGTGATCTATAAATACTGTGCTATTTCTTCAGATCATATAATCGACTCTGAACCATTTAAATATATGCTAATCTCCTAAGTACCCTTTAGGCCTACCAATCATGCTGTAAAAGCGTAGAATTTTGTCTGCCTTAACCAAAGTACCCACTTGAGGCCCTACATTTCATTTCCCCAAATCTCATTCAAATAAAGTCCTGGTTGTAATCTCATTGTACGCGTAATTGAAAATGGGGCTTGATGAAAGGAGTGCTGGCATACCCATCAACCTCATTAAAAACTCTTTCCCCCAAAAGGTAAGGAGGAGGACCTGGATATGCTAAGCAGCCTTGTTATTCAGCAGCCATTAGGGAGATGTGTTTCACTTCCTTATGAGAGAGCTGTGTAGTGAAGCTGTGGGAGTATGAATTAGGCAGAACTCTTAATGAACTAAAAGACCCCAAAACCCAAGCACCAGTGAATTGGAATCTTATCCGTGCAACTGCTTCAGGGGCTACATTTGGTTCCAGCACAAATTAGTTTCACAAATAACCCCAAATTCCCCCAAGCACAGAGGGTGGTAATGCCTCCACTGTGGCCTCTTAACCAAGAAGATAATCCAATTACCAGTTCTGACGTTCTGCTATTCTCCTGCCTTTTACAATCTCCAGTATTGCTGGACTCTATGAGACCCCAGAACTTAAACATTGCATATAGCATCTGTTTGCATTTCCTTCGATTTTTGAGATTGACATCTTCCCTTAATTTATAGGGCACACAACTTGTTTAAGTAAAATAATTAACATTATTATTATTTTTACAGTTGTGGGGGAGCTGCTGCACTTTAACCAGTGCCACTCCCTTTGACATTCATTTCTCAGCTGGTCTGTGGTTTCTGGCCATGCCTTTGTTGAACACACTGACTCCACAGATAATCAGAATGGTGGCAGACCAGAGAGGAGGGTGTGATTTTTTTGGCTTTCATAAACTCTGAGAACTTCCTGTAAGCTAGATGTTATTTCCCTGAAGAAATAATGTAAGGAGGGAAACTTGCTCAGGATGCTTCACCGGATAGTTCAGTGCTTGTGTCTGCTTTGTGCTCTTGGTTGATGTTGGATCATGCATGTCCTGAGGATTGTGCCTCTTAACACAAACCTGTTCGTCAAGGTCATCCACTGATGAATACAGCAGTGGTTTCTTGGCAAAGTAATTGACAGAATGTGTGTGAACATGGCACCGGCTGCCACAAGACAGACCCAAGCTTAGGGGATCAGACAAATTCATGGAGGAAGATGAGCTTATTAGGCACAATAACAAAACAGAACCTGTACATACGTTTAATGGCACTGTGCCACAGAATACTGATTGTTGGGGGAGCAACAAAACATGGAGGGTTATTGCTTTCATTTCCTGCTTGTTCCTTCCCAAAGACATCTGGTTGTCTACTTGTGGGACGATGAAGTTAGACAGTTTTGGAAAATGTGTATCGACCCATCATTCCCATTAAATCACCACACGTGCCAGGGGGGCAGTTCATTGCAGACACATTAAACAATTCACATCGTCCAAAGCGGGGGAAGACCCCACCCAAAAGCACAGAAGCACTTGTGAAAGCAGATGGAAGGAGCTTCTCCCCCCCCCCTAAATACCTAGTTCCTTTGGCTTTTAATCTGGATGTGTTTTATCTCTGGCTTCATACATGTTTGCATCCAGTTACATGCAAAGGTTTGTAGGGTTTCTTGATAAGCCCCACAACTCCATGCCTTCAATTTCTAAGACAGTAGAAAATGCTATTCTTATAAAAAACAATAACTGGCGAAATATTGCCCTACTATTTATGTGTTCACAACAATTGTCTTGATCTTCAGAATGAAGAGTTAGATAAGAAGTATGCTGGACTCTTGGAAAAGAAATGGACATCAGTTATAAGATTACAAAAGAAGGTAAGTGCAAGCCTCAGTTGATATATTGCTGGCAACACTGCTGCAGTGCTTTTAAAAGAAGTATGCAAAATAAACTATCCGGTTGGAAGTCCATACTATTATAATCGGTTTTATAATTTTTGACCTGACAATATATTGCAAATCATGATTTATGTCTGTGTGTGCTATGCAAAAATCACAATGTGTGAAAAACCGTGAAGTCGGCCAATGCCTCTACATAGCTCCATTCTTATTTCAGATATTGTGATATATCAGTATATCATGATGTTTAGCTGGTGATATATCGCGAAGTTGAAAACCAGGTATCACCCAGCCCTACTGTTCCTCTCTGCATAGTTCCATCCTTATTTCAGACATCATGATAAATCAGTATATCACAATATTTAGCTGGTCATATATCATGATGTTGAAAACCACATAACACCCAGACCTAGTCTCCTTATTCCTCTAAATGTGCCCACTGGTCTCAAGGCTACGGGGTATGTAGGAGATAGGATCCATCTGAAGCCTTGGCAGGTTTTTGCTTTAAACAAACAGAAGCAGCATTGTTAAAGGTAATAGTAGCAAGGTTATTTGATGCAAAACGCAGGAAAGAGAAAAATTCTGGCTGATAAGGAAGGAATGACAGAGCAGTAGACTTGCACTCATATCCAAGGAAACAAAGTTCAGGTAAAGTAAATATGACGACAAACACATTTTCTCAAAACTAAAATGAGCTAAGGAGAGTTGGATTGATTTCAAGATAACCAGGCAGATATTTTCCTGTGGCTCTCAGGTTTTGTTTGGTTCCTTTTAGCTGTTACAACTTGTACTTGGAGCTAATTTGAGAGCTGTGTGGCACAGTTCCAGGGCTGCTGTAGATTTGGTGATGGCCAATGTGTGTTGGTCCTTCAGGACTTGCAAGGTAGATGTCTTACACTTTTGTTTGTTCTCTCCGCTCCTTTCTCCCTGCCCTCTCTCCAACCTAAACCTCCATTTAGGTTATGGAATTGGAATCCAAACTAAATGAAGCCAAGGAAGAATTTACTTCAGGCGGGCCACTTGGTCAGAAGCGAGACCCTAAAGAATGGATCCCTCGTCCTCCAGAAAAGTATGCGTTGAGTGGACATAGGAGTCCTGTCACAAGAGTAATTTTCCATCCAGTTTTCAGTGTTATGGTTTCTGCTTCAGAGGACGCCACAATAAAGGTAAGACTCTTCGATAAACCCTGTCTGTCTTGCAGCTCTCCAGAAGTGTGCACCTCAAGGGATTGCTGCAGGCTATTGAATTGGGATATGGCTCCCATTGTGCTTATTGGACTGTGTTGGCCCAAGTTATAGTGTTACACACACACACACACACACACACACACACACACACACACACACACACACACTATATACTAGAGTATAAGCCAACCCGAATATAAGCCGAGGCACCTAATTTTACCTCAAAAAGCTGGGAAAACTTACTGACTCGAGTATAAGCCGAGGGTGGGAAATGCAGCAGCTACTGGTAAATTTCAAAAATAAAAATAAATACCATCCTATGCCTTTCCCAGCTGTTGGCGGTGGGGTGGGGGAGAAACTCGCCACTTCTCCCTCCCCGCCGCCTCGCACAGAGCAGGCAAAGGATGGGGGTTTGGTGAGTTGCAGCGTAGTACTCCGAACCCCCAGTCCTGTGCCTTTCTCCGGCGCTGCCAACTTCACTCGAATATAAGCCGAGGGCGGCTTTTTCAGCACATTTTTGGTGCTGAAAAAGTAGGCTTATACTAGAGTATATATGGGGTGTGTGTGTGTGTGTGTGTGTGTGTGTGTGTGCGCGCACACACACACACACACACACACACACACACACACACACACAAGCTGGCCCTGCCATGCGTTGCTGTGGCTCATCCCTGTGATTTCCCCCACCCTGTGCCGATCCATGACATATCCCGCCCCCTTCCCCCCCTGTGACTGGTCCCACCGTGTCCTGACCTATTCCATCCCCTCCTCCCCACAACCCCCACCCAGGCGAGTCAGTACCTCCATTCAGCCTAGTCTGTAAAGGCTTCGGCCTAGTATGTAAACAAGAGCCAAGGTGCTGTTGAGAGGGAAGGTTTTATAGGTGCAGTACCAGCGCAGCCACCACTAGAGGGTGCTGGTTTGTAATCTGGTTCTTTTCCCAGCATGCAGTTTTGGCTGAGTTGTGTGTTCTGGAACAGGGTTTTTTTGGGGGGGGGGTCTTACGTGGCCCAGGTGTGGCATTTGTTTTTGCAAACTTTCTAAGATCCTTCGGACATTCGCATGGGACGTTGTGTCCGAATTTGAACCCAATCGGTCAAGCGTTTTCGGAGAAAAGTGGAGACCCACCCACCTGCCCTTTTTACATTTTTATATATATAGATTTTGCAAAATGGCATTCTGTGTTTGTGGTCACCCATCGAGATGCAGAAGCTTCAGTTAATACGCAGCCTGGAGGTTTGCCTCCTGAAACTGGCATGGGTTGATGTACCATTCTCACCCAGTCTCCGAAGCCTGCATTTGTTTGCTGCAGGCACACTCCTGGGCACAATATAATGTACAATCTTAAACAGTTTAGGATTCTTCAAGTATGCCACTTATTGTACTGTACTACTGTGGCCCTTAGTAAGAACACCAAGAACACATGATGAGTAGGTTGACTGTAGTTTCCAGTCTTTGGGACTCATTCATGTGGAAGCTTGCTGGAGCCTGAATTTCGTTATAGCTTGATTCTCAGTGAGGTGGTCAACCTGTTATCTTGGCTCTGAGGCTCCACTTTGGGCCATAACTCTTGCTCTTCTATACACAACACAGATTCCCTCCACAAAGGGCTAGGCTTCCCCCTGACATGCTAGCTTTCTGTATGCAGGGATAATGGTGGTGATTATTGGATGGAGGAGGATTCAGTCACTGTGAACTGGTAGAACACAGGTTGGCCACCTTGGTGAGTACTGGGCCCGTATTTTGTTGGGGGAAGAATTTGTGCATAGAACAAGGGTCCTCAGACTTTCTACCCAGGGCCCACTTGGGATGGATAAAAAATTCAGGCCCACCAGTCAAAATTGTGGTGCTGGGGGCAGAACCAGTTATAAAAGTGTGGCAGATGGAAGCAGAATTTGGCACAGTCAGCTGGCAAATACTAGCGTAACTTTCTTCTGATATTAATGCATCATTGGAAGTAGCTAAATACTTTGCCACAGCATTTTCCTTGTGGCAGGTAGAGTTCTATAGCTCAGCTTCCCTCAAGCTAAGTGCAGACATTTGTTCTTGGAGGCATTGTGATTCAGCCTCTCTATTTCAGGCAGTGTTTGCTGATCTAGTGTCTTTAATTGGAGACAGCTTTTCTTCTATATTTTTTGTTCCCACCCCCACATGCCTCTCATAAGTATTTTAGCCCAGCTTCTGTAATGTCTTCCCCCATTCTCCTTTTCCACTCAACTTGTACTTTATTCATACCCCCAGAACTGCTAGTTTCTTTCATCCCTACTTCCATGTCCTTTTACATTCACCTCTGGTCCTTTGCCCTCAGAGGACTCTCCGCCCATTCCCTGAACTTCTCTGTCTCTTAGCCACTTTTACTCTGCGTATAAGGAGTTGCTGGGGCTGGCATTGGTACAGCCAAACAGCTTTGGCGCAGTTAGTGGGGAGAGGCTGGCAAGCAAGGAGGCACTGGCCAGACTGGTAGTGAGTATATTAATACTTAAGGGCTGTGTCTTATAATATATTGTTTTAATACATCACCTGAAGCAATTGGGTTTTTCATACATGACCCATGAAAAACAAAAACAAACCCCAGCACACCTTTTGCTCTGGAGTCGCAAGAGACTGAGTGAACAGTGGAGGACGGGGTAATCACAAGACAGATCCTTAAATAGCTTGGCCCTAAAGCAGTGGTTCCCAATTAACTAAGTACTGCAGATCCCCTGTTTTTCAAAAGCCAAGCCCCTACTTTGGAAAATTGTGGTATCTCTATGGTAGTTTTTGTTACATGAATGTCTGCAGAACACCAGTTGGAAATACTGCTTTAAAGACTGACTCGTTCCCTTCATACCCCCTTGGCTGCTAAGGAGGCCTTCTTGGTAGTTCCACATCCCTCAGAAATTAAAGGGGACCATGGCCCAACAGAGGGCATTTTCTTTGGGAGTCCCTAAGTTGTGGAAGTCATTACTGACAAAGATGTGTCTGGCATTTTCATTATATAGTTTGTGGCAAATGCTGAAGATACACCTCTGGCTTTTGACACTTGAGAATGTATATTTTTAGGACCCACCTTATTTCTGTAGCTTTAAGTTGCTTTAAATTGTTTTTAATAACTGTTTTAATTGTTGTGACCAACGCTGGGACCTTGGGGTGAAGGCAAATGGAATAATAATATTTTAAAAACTTGTGTCCTGCCCTGCATCCAATGGCTCATTTGGGTGACTGGTTCCTCCCATTTTTTGTTCTGGCTTTATTCTAAGTTGCCAGTGTGTGCAAGGCATATATTCAAGAATTTGAAATAGAGTTTTCTAGCGGTACTGTATGTCTGAATATTGCTTTTGTCTCATAGAAAGCAGGAGTTTTATGTGTCTGCACAAATAAAACATGTGCGTCATCCCATAGAAAGGGAGTCTGCTCTTGTTTAAGGCAACAGGAAGAGCAGCAAAATGTGCTGTTTTCTGGCTTATTGATTTATTTTTGAAATGGGTTGGGTGGAAAGAGAAGGGAGAGGTGCTTATTATTGTCTAATTAATTTGAAAAGTCAGTATACCCTTCAGAAATGTTATTGGCTCTTCCCTTGCTCCATTTCTTTCTTCCATTTTGAATTAATGTTGAACAGAGTGCCAGACAGCTGCTTTGAATGCAAATGAGAGCCTGTAAGAAATATATGTATTTTGTGAGGGCAGATGTTCACCAATTTCTTTGTCTGCTTCCTAGGTATGGGATTATGAGACAGGTGATTTTGAACGAACCCTGAAGGGCCACACAGACTCAGTGCAGGATATTTCCTTCGACCACAGCGGCAAGTTATTGGCCTCCTGCTCTGCAGATATGACAATTAAGCTATGGGATTTCCAGGGCTTTGAGTGCATCAGAACCATGCATGGTAAGGAATTGAGGAACCCCGCACTTCGATTGTGAATTAAAATCAAACCAGTCCAGACTTGACCCTTTCTTGAAACTGAAATTAGGAAGGGGATGCAGAACTCTTAAACCAAGGTTGGGGGACTCTGCAAGATAGCGATTTGCAAGGGGCTTCTAAGAAATCCCTTTCAGTGTGCTTTGCAGATGCTGCTAATCAGCTGATTTATGATGCCTGCCCCACACCTGATGGTGTGTAGGGCAGATAGGCATGGCTTTGGCTTTGCAGGTCAAATGGGGGAGGGCTGGAGGTTTCTCACCCTTGCCTTACACATATGATGTGGTAAACTCATGGCTGAACTATACCACTTCAGTCAGCAGCTATGTGGAGGGGAGGACACCACATGATTGAATGCTCTCCTCTCAATAATAATTACTGCACATGTAAAGCTAGTTGTTGGAAAGAATGATTTTAGCTTAGCTGTTTCTCTGACTCTCCAGCAGAGAATTGTTCTGTATGAAAGAAGATAATCATGGGGGTTGTCACTTGCAATCTGAAATTGGTGTAGTCAAAACACAGACCCACCATGTTCGCATTTTGAGTTATTAGATAAAAAGATGGTTGTTACCTGGTCAGTATTCTGAGTATATTTTGCAGCCTGTGGTTGAAATGTTAACAGGCTTGTGTTCCCTGTTGCTAGTTTGATGAAGTGGGAGCTGTAAGGCTTTAATATGGGCCCATTTCCTTAGCTTGCTGGGAAATGAGACGAGGCAATCTTGCTCTACTGTATAGTATGGTTAGAGCTGGAGTACTCATGGGAAGCATCACATTTGGGTTCATTCTGTTGCCAGCTCTATAAGAATCTTGGATATTTCCCAAGGAGGGAATACTATTTGCTCCATAGTTGAAACCTGCCTGCCTTCTGTGTGTTCAGACCATAGCCTGCTTGTTTGAAGCATTGTTAACTGCTCGAAACAATGGGAAGGACTCAACATTTGAAATGTGGAAAATATGACTTGAAAGGGATTGGGTGAATTAGGCTAGGCTAGAGTTTTGCAAATGTGAATTCTGCTTCATGCACAATTCCCTGCCCCCCGCTCTGTTCAGCTTTCTGGAGGCAGCTGCCTGCCTGCCTTACCAGGGGAAAATAGCAGAAGCAGCGGTTCTGGCCATTTCTTGTTGCTGCCTAGGAGTGTCCTTAAAGAGCCTGGATAAGCAGAATGTGCCTCTATAACTGCATTTACGGCCTGAGGAAAGGAGTACTGGACCCAGCATGGGAGGAGATGGTTGCTGTTTCCCATAGAAGCATTGGGGAGAGAGCACATCTTCACAAGCTCCCCTCCCATTCCAGTTCTCTAGAATCTGAGAGAAGCTTCTTACATCACACTGAGCTTTGGAGCAATACAAATCAAGCCTTTCTGTGAAAGAAAGACTTGGGCTGCTTCTGCTTGCCCCCAAAGCCAACAGGATAACTAGATTTCCCTGCATCCCTTGCCCCTTGTCTGCTTTGCACGCTTGGAAAACTTTGGGGAGGGGTTTCTTCATGCAGTGCTGGAGCAAGGAAATCCTCTAAAGAAGAGTGTTGCTGCTTCCAGCTGCTTCTAAGACTTTTGTAGTACAAAGATGAGAGCTGTGTGATACCCTCCCCAGGTCTTCTGGCATGCATGCAAGATTTGGGCAACGGGGCAATGGTGTTTTCACATTTGCACCATTTTGCCTGTCCTTTTCAAACTTTTGTTACCAGCTCAATGATATATTTTTGAGATGTGGCAACCAGAGTGTTCTCGGTATTTCAGATATGACCATCTGATGCCTGCTTGTCTGGAACACATGGTACTTCACACTCCCTCTTCACTGCTGAAGCACCCCTTTCTCTTTTGCTGGCAAAAGTGCTGAACATCTAATGCACCTGCCTTGTCTGACTTTGAAACTGGGAAATGCATCCATGATAGTTTCATGTTGCTCATTACAGCCTGCCAGTGGTGTGTGTGTGTGTTGGGGTTGAGTTAAGCGCCCTGGTTTCTTGCTCAAGTTTATTTAAGAAGAACTTAGATTCACGAGATTCTTTTTTGGAAACCATGCAGTGCACTTCTTCTAATAACCAGACAACCACTGTAGACATCCTGTATATCTCTCAGTTGGGTCCCTGGTTTGCATATTGAGGGTTACCATACAGGATTATTGTTGCTTGTGTGAATCGAGTACTCTTCACACACATTGTGAGCTAACACAGTCACAGCAGAAGCCTGATGTAAGCGTGTTTGTTGTGTTGTTTTCTTCTTCTAGGTCATGATCATAATGTTTCTTCAGTAGCCATCATGCCCAATGGGGATCATATAGTCTCTGCCTCGAGGGATAAAACCATCAAAATGTGGGAAGTTCAAACAGGGTAAGATCTTGCAGATGTGTTCATGTGACGGAAGAAACAGTGCCTGGTTGCTTTTTGAAGATTCTCCCTAATGCAGGGGAACCATTATGTGCTCTTGTTGTTGGACTTCAACTCCCATCAGCCCCAGCCAGAATGGCCAACAGTTGGGAATTATGGGAATTGTAGTCCGCAACATCTGGAAGGCTAGTGACTGGTGGTATATGCCATTGGTCTTCAGCAAGTGGGATAGGGCCCACAAATGGATGAACAGCCTGATGTAGGCACTGTTTGGTGCAGTTGCTCTTAAAACATGCAGAAAGGTGGAGAAGACGGCAAGCAAAGGGATATCTTCTGTACAAGCTTAACTGTTATACCTCCTTCCGATCCTGTAGCTTGGTGCTTCTTGGAATCCTATTAGATCTCTGAGAGAAGGAATGACAAACTAGTATGTCACCAGTGTAGAAATGCTAAGAAGGAGAAAGAACTGTATGAGGGAAGAATAAAACTGGCATAATTAATGTTCATTTTTTTTAAAAAAAAGTCTCAAGATTGCCTCAATGTTGAGGATTCTCCCAACTTCTCCTTCTGATTTATATTTTGTATTACCTTTTGGAAATGGATTCTTTAAATGATCCAAATAACTTTTGGTTTAACCTTCTGCTCGGCCCCTTGCTCTAGCTGCTGTTTTCTTCCTGTCCATTCGCCCAGACTTCCCCCAGTCTTCTCAACCCAATTTAGACCTTTCATTTATCAAAACATTCTGTTTTCAACTGCTGCCAACACCAGCATTGTCCCTAAACCATCAATACTTCAATTCTTGCTTTATATAGTAGTGTTCTGTCAACAGCGGTCTTCTTTTTGTTTATTTTCCTTGCAAACAGCTACTGCGTGAAGACTTTCACGGGGCATAGAGAATGGGTCCGCATGGTGCGGCCTAACCAGGATGGCACGCTGATTGCCAGTAGTTCTAATGACCAGACGGTGCGTGTCTGGGTGGTAGCAACAAAGGAGTGCAAAGCTGAACTCAGAGAACATGAGCATGTGGTAGAGTGCATCTCTTGGGCTCCAGAGAGCTCTTACTCCACCATATCGGAAGCTACGGGATCTGAGGTATGGAGTCTTATATTGCACTTCCCTCCCCTCCCCTCTCCTCTCCTCCATGTAATTTCAACCTCTTACTCTTCATTGGGGCATGCATGGACATGTGGGATTTGTAGTGGCTGTCTTGTTGCCTCGGATTTCCATCACATGCTGGTGCTGTCTCCCACAGCCATTCCACCCCTTTGATTCAGATAAACATCTGATCTAAAGCTCAAAGTCCTTTTTTTTTAACTCAAAAAGGAAGAGGTGGTGGCTTTGGGCAAATTTGTGTGGTTACATACTGAAAATCCATTTTTTAAAGAACATCTCTCTCCCCCAAGTGCACAAGACTCTTACTCCTTCTTGCTCAGTGCAGTGTTCTGGAGCTCTGTTCTAGAGCGTGTCAGAATCCTACATACTTGGCCTCTTGAAATAGGCTTCATGGAAGTGACTTTTCTTTTCTGAATTGTTTGGGGCACCACAGTGGACACGTGCTATCACTCAACAGTGGCCAAGTTTGAACCTGGTCCCTTTTTTTCACTTACTTAAAATAAAAGGCGTATGTGTGTGATTTATGGTCATATCTCTCAGCTGACTTCTTAGCTGCTTCACTTTCTCTCCTCTGCCCTCTACTGGCTTGTTGCAGAAATAATTGCCCAAGAAAAGGCGTGGAAGATGAAGGGAGTTGTGAAGTCGTTTTAGCCTGAGCCTATCCTGGCTTGGATATTAATGGAGGCATGTAGAAGGGAGAGACATACACTTAAGAATTCCACACTCTTAAGAGAGATTCATGCGTTTTGGCTGAATGTGAACAATAGATTATGGAGTTGTGAGTTTATCTCTTTTGTTCTAAGAGCAAAGGATCGTATGGCAGATGCCCCTGGTTCCCTTCTCTTTTAGACTTCCCAGTTGAATTTTGGGGGAGTGTCTTAAGCAGCTCTAGTGGGTGTCTTGAGTGAAAGGAGAAAGGGGAGTCGCACATATTTGAAAGAAGGAGGTGTGAGCCTCGGTGGAGAATAATGGTGAACAGAATAATTGGCAGTGGGCATGACAATCTGACATAGAAATGTGGCCTCAGTGTAAAACTCAACAGTGCGAAACAGTAGCATAATAACTTTTTATGGTAATGGGCTAAATAGTCACACCATTTTCGAGAACTCTTCTTCAGGCTGGATAATGAAGGGAGGGAGTAAGAGAGGAAAAAAACAGCCAATGGAGGCCAAATTCGGCAGGAGTGCCTAGTGCTTGGAGGACATTTCTCTCCCCTGCCCCACATGTGACCCCAGGCAATGTCATTATTGAGTGGTAGGAAACTTTCTTCTAGTTCTAAGATTTCTTTGAGTGGCTAAACTATGAGCTTAAAAAAATGCAGACAGCAGTATTGGTGCATTAGAAAAACAAGCTTCTCTTTAAATATAGATCATTAATTGTAATTGAACATAAACAACATTTTATGTTCATTGGCAAAGTCTAAAGAATTATGTTCTAAAAGTGTGTGAGTGTTGCTGCTGTGTTCATCAACATAGAAGTGCTTAATTGACTTCCGAGTCCTGTTCACCTGGAGCACAACTTTCTTTTTGCTTGCTTAGGTCTCAGGTACTCCAAAGGTGAGTCTGCATTTCTACCACCTGAAATATTCCTTTTTGTAATTTCCTTCTCTTTCCTTTATAGACTAAGAAGAGTGGCAAGCCTGGGCCTTTCCTGCTTTCTGGCTCTAGAGACAAGACCATTAAGATGTGGGACATTAGTACTGGCATGTGCCTTATGACACTTGTAAGTTCCTGTGTGTCCCCCTCCTATCGGACTGCAATCCTGTATACTGTTGCTTCATAAGGGAATAGATGAGACAATATTGCCTGGATGACCTAAAAACAGTCTCTGAGGAATCCAGCCAGACTAGTTAGAATGACTAGAATCTGTACAGATTGAAGGAATAATTCATCACAGGGCCCTGTTCTTATCTGGGGAATTCAAATTCCTGTAGTTCCAAGGCGGTTAGTTTGGGGCAAGTAGTGGAATGATCTTACTACTGGATTTCAAATCACGTTGTGAATGTTCAGGTGTGCGCACAATGGAGTGGTACCTCGAGTTACAAACGCCTCAGGTTACAAACTCTGCTAGCCTGGAAGAGTTACCTCGAGTTGAGAACTTTGCCCCAGGATGAGAACTGAAATCGTGTGCCGGCGGCGCAGCGGCACCAAGAGGCCCCATTAGTGGAAGCACGCCTCTAGTTAAGAACAGTTTCAGGTTAAGAACGGACTTCCGGAACGAATTAAGTTCGTAACTAGAGGTACCACTGTACTCTCTTGTGACCTTGTGCCATTTTCTCTTTCTCTCTCAACAGGTGGGCCATGATAACTGGGTACGTGGCGTCCTGTTCCATTCTGGGGGAAAATTTATTTTGAGCTGTGCTGATGACAAGACCTTGCGTGTCTGGGACTACAAGAACAAAAGATGCATGAAGACTCTCAATGCGCACGAACACTTTGTTACCTCGTTGGGTATGTATGTGCACTTATTCCAGCACAGTGCAGCTGAGTGCAGACCTACGTCTTCTCTGTAGGTTGGTCTTTACCTGGAGCCCAACTCGTAAATCAATGGCACCACTCTTCAACTAAGAAGGGATGCGCTGCACTGCATTAAATACTCTCTAGACTGTAGAAGTATACCTGTCCCAGGCTGGCTTAAAAGTCCCCATGCTAAAGAAAATGTCTGGCCTCCCTCTCTTCACAAAAGAAGAAAGGGGAAGGGGGCATGTTGGAAGTTACAGGGAAAGTATATGCTGGTAGTGTTTTGCCAGGCTGGTGAAGACAGTTGGGTTCCATTTGTTTCTGTGCAGCAACCTTTTTTTCTAGCAAAGAAAAAAGTGGAAAAATTAGTTGCTTGTACAGGCATAATGAAAATTGAAGCTGGCTTCAACAGGAGTGAAGCTCCTCTATATCCCTTTGAGGTAGAGGTTCCCTGTTCCCTGTTGCTTTGTTCAGAGCTGGTTGTTCCTCTGCCCCCACCTCTCCAGCTCACAGGACCCATAAAAGCCAAGCTGCTTTACATTTATTGGCAAGCCATTCCTGACTTGCTGTGCTGACTGTACTGCTAATGATGGCTGACGGATGATCTGTGACGTGGGCCTTTCAGCTAGTGGTTTGCTGACGTAACTCAAGGTGCGTTGTATCAGTGGCACCATCATTTTTCTTTAAAAAAATAATGTTGAGAGGAGGAGGGCAGAGTAAAGGTATGTCTGCACTGCTAGTTTGCACTAATAGTATGCATCTTCTGCTGGCATGGCTGTCCCTGTGAGAGGGGGAAATAATGGGGTCTGTAGTTTAGGGTAAGCTGGGTATCTCCTCCTTTCACAGATCTGTGCACAGAGGGCACTTCTCAAGGTTCCTTAGGGAGAAGGAGCAAGTGTGTCTTTGGAACCCTCCATTAATAGAACCCTCACCCAAGAGGACACTCAGGCAGCTTCTCCATTGCCTCAAAATACAGGTTTTGGATGAAAAGCTAAAGGAAAACAATGAAAGCCGGCAAGTCCTAGCAGGTTCCCTTCAGGCATAAACTCTATACAGCGTAGGAAACAATAAAGATTTGCCATGGCCAGTCACAGTATATGTCCTGATTTTTAAAACCTTCTGGCTGATCCAGCATCATGGACGTTTTTCAGCTCTAGTATTGACCTATCCTTTGTGGTGCTGTTAGTAACTTCCTGTCTTCCCCCGCCCCCCTCTCTCTTGCAGATTTCCACAAGACAGCGCCCTTTGTGGTTACCGGCAGCGTAGATCAAACAGTAAAAGTGTGGGAGTGCCGTTGATTGAATTCACACCTGGCCCACCCCCCTCTTTCCCTCCCCCTCTGGATGCACTCGGATACCATGGTTACCCATTGAGCTCTGTTTAAAATAAATATTGTCCTTTCATGTAAATTATTCTGGATGTAGATTGAGCTTATTAAATGTTACACACAAAGTATTCATGCATGGTGAATCCAAATTGTATACTGTAAATTTACATACGTTGTCTAGAAGTACCATAGGTTTAAGGACATGGGCTGGCATTGGTCACATCAGACCTGCGAAGGCAGAAGCTGGTTGGTTGAATTAAGGGCACTTAAACCAGCACCACCACCAGCAGCAGCAAAATCCCGTTCTGTGCTGGATAAACTGAACACCCATTCTCTTCTGTTGGGTGGTGCCTATAACTAGTGACTCTCATACGGATTCTTTTTTTGGGGGGGGGTGGGGAGGGCTCTTTCAAGAAACACGTATCTCTGTAACAACATCACTTAAGTGTGCTTAAGAAGTCTAAGGATACTAGATAAACAAGGCTGCAACTTAGAACCTTATGTAATTAATGGAAACTAATTAAAACTTCCAGTTTTTTCTCGTCATGATATATTTGCCAAATCAATAGGATATATTTTTATTTTGGCTTCCTATCACGTTTAAAAAAGAAAAGAAAAGGTTGGTATCCTTATACTAACAAGCTGCAATATAGGAAGAGAAACCTTGGTATGATGTGATGTGTATTTTTTTTTTAAAGAAATGGTTGTTGGAGTTCTATTGCATTCTAACACTTGGCGCTTAATGCTTTCCATGCAAAATGTGTCTTAGGGAGTCTGTCGGTCTTGCTTGAACGTAGCTCTTAACTGGACGGTTGGACTTAAATCTCCCAGTTGACTCCTGACAGTTCAGCTTTCTGTTGGCTTTGGTTGTGGTTTATCAGGCTTGTGCGATGTCCACAATATCTGAGGGTGTCATCCTCTCTCCTCCCCTGCTTTCCCTGGTAGTTGGTGAGTGTGCAGCAAACAGGGTAATAGTGGTGTGGTTCCCTCTCCTTTCAAGTTAGCAAAAATGTCTGAAAGCAGGACAGGGAGCCAGAGGATGGTCAGATGTGATGGGACATGAGAGCAGAGTTCGCAGTGCTCCAAAAAAAAGCACTGTAGAAAGAAAGAAGGAAACAGGAGGAGGAGAACCACTTATGCTAGCAGGTACTTTGCAAGCTTCTAGATAACCTCATAACCGCATGTTAAATCCGCCTGCTGACATGCAAAGCCTGCTCTTGTTACAGAGTTTTGAAGCCAGCTTCAGTATGGAAGCTGCCCCCTTAATTTGAAGAGCTCTAAAAGAAAGACCTCCCCATTCATCTTTTTTCCAAGGAGCAAGCATCGTTCAATCAGCTTCTTATTGGTCACGTTCTGTTATAGGCATTTTTAAGTCCAGTCCTTCACGAACCAGGTCTGTTCCAAAAATCCACGTACTAGTCTGGACAAACTGCCGGTCTGACAAATTTTAACACACTTGCTCTGTGGCTTTTAAAAGAACTGGCCCTTTTTTAAAAAAGCAACCAAAAAAACCCCACTTGTTTGGAGGGTTAGATGCATGTCAATAGAAATAAGGCTTAATCACACATTTTGGTTCTCCCGCAAGAAGGATTTTTTGTGTGTTTGGCTTCTTTTTGGGAGCTGGGAAACCAAAAGCAGTGAATGACTTGAAAGGGTGGGGAGTAAGTTAGGGTGCAAGTCCTGACTTCTGGAGAATGCAGCTTTTTAGTGAGCAAGTTTCCCACAAGCCGAATCGTACACATTTTGAAGTCTTACCCTCATTTTAAAACTGTTTTTGACAGGGAATTCATTGCTGTTTTTGCCTTTTTGAGAATTTCTGAATCTGTAGTGGGACAGTCAAAGCAATGCTGGTTAGCAGTTGCAAAATAATTCTTGGCTGAGGTGTAGAAATCCTGGTTCTTTTTATTATTATTTAAGGGTTAAAGGTAAACTCTGCATTTACAGAATCTGTGAAACTAAGGCATCTATTAACACGGGAGCTTGACCACTATTCCCCTGCACTCCTTTGAACATAATAAACGGTTTTAGGATATAAAAAGGAACCATTTTGTAGCCTCTAGTAGTCACGAAACCTCCTTGGCGTTGAGTGACTTTAAACCTGTTAGCTACACGTCCATTTAGCCAGTTTGCAATAATAGGCGAATTACCATGAGTGGTTGTACACTGCACCAGCAGTTACACCCCTGGTTTTAAAACAAAAGAAAATGGAAAAGGGGGAGGAGATGGTGGTGTGGAGGAGTCGTCCCTAGTAGTTGGCTTTTGTGCTTCTCTCCGGCTATCTTAATCCTGTGCCTTTTCTTTTTCTCCTGTGAAGAGTCTCAAGCGCTGAGGTTTACTGGCTTGGATTGAAAGAGGATTTAAAAATTAAAAATAAAAAATTATCAGAAGGTATTCAGGAGTGTATTGCTGTGTGTTCCGTCACACAAAGAGCGGCATGCTGTTTTTAAAACTGAAAGGGCAGTGGTCAAGCACCACGCTTCCAAACAGACCAGTTTCGGTGTCCAGTCTCTTGAAAGAAAGCCACAAATACATACATAGACACGTACGTAAACACACACACACACATTCCAGAACTGCATGGATTATTAAGATGTGCCCAAGAAAATAAATAAATAAATCCTAGATTCATTTTTCTTTTTGAAAGTGCAAAATCCACCCCCCACCCCCCTTTTTATGATTTGGACACAATCTGAGAGCTGATGTCTTGGAGCATCCTGCACTTTACCATTTTCATTTAAAAGCCGTCCTGCTTTTGTGTGTGGTGTGACCAATGAAGTGCCCAGAGCACAATTTTTTTTAACCCCCCCCCCCCGGGAAAATACTAGTTGCTAGCAAGTTGTCAAGAAGCTGTGGAGCACTGTAGTATTTTGAAAGCTTTGGCTCTCGTCTCACCAAGCTATTCCTACCCCTCCGCCCCTGTTCTAATCTGTTGACACCTGGCTGCTTCTCCCATTTACCTCTAGACTTTTTTTTTTTAATGTGAAAAGAACTGCCTGTTTAAATCATTTTTAAATAGCTTTCTCTTCTCTTCTCCTCTCACCTCACTCCTCTCCCTGTCCCATACCCCATCTTCCCACCCCATGAAAGCTATTTAAAAGGATACGGTTTGGGTTGGGTTTTTCCTCCGCAGTGGCTTGATAATCCTGAGTGCAAAGTTTTAACAGAATTTGAATGAAGGGGAAAAAAATCCACTTAATTATTCCATATTCTCACTCTGGCTGTGTATATTTAAAAATAAATTCCCAGGGTGCTAGCTACTGCAAAACCTCTCCATTAGTGTCAGAAATGATGTGTATAAAATAGGGAAACTTGTTTGGGAGGTTTTCTTTGGGGGGGGGGAATGGGGCAGAGGGTGGGCAAAAGGTTGAGCCAGATTGGCAAGTCATGACTGGATGTTAACCAGCCTTTTTTATTCTCTTTCTGCTGTGTCCCTGTAAGTAACCACTTTCTTGTCCTAAGCATATCCTTCAAGCTGTCCAAAGTTCTTTCTGAAGAGAATTAGCAAAATATTCCACGTTTTTAGAAGTTTGATCCCAACACTGACATGACGACAAGCCTCTTTATTTCTCTTCCCCCCCCAATAAGAACGGTGTAGAGATTGCCATTGGAGAAAGCTTCCCCCCCTCACCCCCAGACTGTAGGAGTTAACTGAAGATATTGACACAATTAAAATAAAAAAATCAGTAAAGGAATGTATATAATACTGCTCTGTGTTTTACAGTAAGATTTGTTGCTCTCAGACTGTGTAAAACAAAATTTATTCATGTTTTCTGCATATTAAAACAAAAATCTTATTGTACCAATTGGTAAACTATTAAATGCATATAAAACTAAATGTGTTTCGTTCTTTTTGTTTGTCTAGGTACAGAAAAGATCGTGCGGTTTTTAGATTGTGCTTGATTAGGCAGTTAAAATCAGATGGCAAAGAATATCATGTTGGGTTTCAAGCCGGAGGAAAGCATTGCTTCAAGTGACAATGCAAGGCAAAAGTGAGGGGTGTGGGGCAGAGCAGGTAAAAGGAGGGGTGGGCTGGTACAGCAGGGCAACCGGCTTATACATTTGTCTCTTGTGAAGCTCTAAAGGGGCAATTGCCCTCCATTTCCTAAGTACAGGCGCCCCCCCCACCTAATGTGTGTTCTACTTGCGCATGTCCACATATATGCGCAGCGCCCGGAAATAAATAGAACCATACCAGAAAATGGCGAGAGAGGGTCCTTGCAGTTCACGAGGGGACCCTGCCCAGAGCGGACATCAATGAGGGCAGAGGAAGCCCCAGAGGGACCCGAGGCACAGTGGGGCTTTTTAAAGGCTGCTCAGCCTCCCCGGGGGCCTGACAGCTGGCTTGCATGGTAGACTATCAGCCGGTTTCCTGCACAGCCTTCAGCCAGCCCCAGAACTTCAGCTCTAGCTGAAGCGAGAGTTGGAGAGCAAGGCAAAATTAAGTTGGGGCGGGGGACACCTGCAGTCAAAATCTGCTTGTGGAATTCATTGTCGTGGAATGTGGTGAGGGCCATGGGCATAGAGAGCAGAGGCTGGCACCTAAGGGCAGATAGGGCACTGCCCCACCAGCACCCCTCTACCCTCAGCCAGCCTTTTCCTGCTTACAACTGGTCCAGGAGGTGCTGCTGCCCCTCAGCTTCCTCCCAAGTGCCTCCTTCTAGAACGGCAAGGATGGGAGCAAAGCTAGGCCTAGCAGGCCCTGGCGCCACCTCCTGTTGGTCTCTTGTCATGCCGGTCTCGGTGGGCATCAGCCACCATGGCATAGAGATGCATCTAAAAGCAGACATACTTGGAGGCCTTCTTGATGGCGATCCAGAATGGAGTATGTTGAGAGGGATGATTAAGGACAGTGGCATGTGGCTGTGTGTTGCCTTCAGGCCCCGCGTTGGAGCTTCTCGCCGGCATTTAGCCAATGCCTGTTGCAAATGGGATGTCGAGTTTCTGCTGTAATGCAACTTGGGATCTTGGTACGGTTAGATAGCAGCACTGCAGAAGGCCCTGTACATCATGCCACTTGGAAGTGGGCAGCCCAGATTAATGCTTGAAGCTGAAGGTCCCTACTGGAGGACAGTTAGCTTGTTTGTGGGAACGATGGATTTTTGGTTTCTTAGCCTGTTGCTGCGATACGTAATTACAAAAACAAAACTCATTGGAGCAAATTTGTTTTCAAATGCTTTGCGAAGAAGCTGCAGCCCAGGACTCTTCAGGCTCACTATCCCATATTTTGGGTTGACTCGCCAACCCACCCTCCTCCCCCAATGGGTAGCAACGCAATGCAGAAAATGCCTCAAGTTAACAGGGAGGGAGAAGCCACATCAATTAATTTCAAGCCCGTACAATTGTAATTTGACCTAGATAAATCTAACACCCAAATGAGCAACTGTGTTAACTGTAGGCAAGTAGTTTTATTAACCTAATTAGTATTGACTCTTTGACAGGACGGCCTCTTTCCACTGAACTGATTTTACCTACCAGTACATACTATCGTTGACCTTGATTTTCCACAATGGGCGATAGCAGCCTTGTTAACTAGCATTGGAAAAAACAACAGATTTTCTGTGCTTCATACAAGTGGTTATCCCACAGTAAGCCTTTAACAGCTCTGACCTCTAAAATCTTCTCGGTTTTCTTGTTTCCCTCTGATCGACTGAAACCAAAGAGGCTTGTCATCTATAGTGGGTGGAATTTTACTAGTTTGATCTAATTTGAAATGGGGTGGTGAGGGCAGGCTTGAATTCTGAGTGCCACTCCCCATGCACCTGTCCTGCCAATGTGGCATTTATATCCCTTTTCCTAATCCAGCCAAGACTATTCAGGGGTGGGCAGAAGGGATATCTGGGTTATATGAAAAAATGGCCCCCTGGTTGGTCCGGTTGATGGGTATGTTGAAGAGATCCCATTCAAAATGCTTTGGAAACTTGCTAGGCCAGCTCACGGAGGTGGCCGATAGTAGTTGTCACATGGTTTCATTGAGCCAGTTAAATATCTTTTATCCTTGCTGAATTGGGACCGTAGAAATAGATAGCAGGGTTTTTTTTCTTAAATGTGGATGAAAGCACAAGAGGCCTGTAGAGTTAAATAGCAGCCTGTGTGTTAAGAGAGTTGAGAAGATGGCCTACAAGTGAGGCTCCTAACCCGGCAGCTGTAGTCAGGCATCATGACACCCCAAGATAGATGCAGACACCCTTGCTAAGGGCTTTCTCTTTTAGGGGTGTGTGGGGGCAGAATGCAGATCAGTTTTCTTCTGTGCAATTGGTATTTTGTGGTGCCCTCCCACCTTCCAATTGATTGAGATGACTAGGCTCAGAGAGGAGAGTTCAAATCCCGTTGGCTACAAAGCTCCGTAAGTTTGTACTTAACCTGAAGCGAACTTTCCCATTCAAAGTAATGGAACATGGATTAATCTGTTCCAGACGGGTCCGCGGAGAACTTAAACTGAAAGTACTCAAATCGAGGCGTACTTAAATCGAGGTATGACTATATGGAACTTTCTTCCACTGGAGGGCAGTGATGGCCACCAAGCTAGGAAGCTTTGAAAGAGGATCAGACAAATTAAGGGTGGAGAGGGCCGTACTAAGGATGGAGAGGGCCGTGCTGCTGAATACCAGTTGTTGGAAACACAGAGGGCGCAAGAGCTTTTGCGCTGGTTCTTAGTTCCAGGATTCCCAGAGATATTTGGCTGGCCACGGTGAGAACAGGATGCTGGAACAAATGAGCCGCTGGACTGATCCAGCAGGCTTTTCTTGCATATGGGTGCCCCCTTGAGGTCATTAAGCTAAAGACTGGTGAGCAGACCTTTTGGATCTCCCTCTCACTGGTAGTGGCAGCACCCCAGAACATATTGCACACCTCTGGACCCACAAATTATACAGGTCATGTAGTTTGTAACGTAAGGAAATAACCTGGCAGAATAGCTGAGCCGCAGCATCTGGCAAGATTCTGACCATGCCACCTTAAAGCCCCTCAGGAGACACATACCCAAGGCTGTCTTTGGCTTTATAAAATTAATGTAAGCCAAGTTTTCCACTGCGAGAAAAATTGGGCAGATAGTTCTTTTTCTGCTTATGTCACAAATTTATTTGAGGGGAACCATTACTGGCAGATACAGTGGTGCCTCGACTTACGAATTTAATCCGTTCCGAAGTCACCTTCGTAGGTCGAAAAATCCGTAAGTCGAAAAACGCCATTGGAAACGCGATTTCCCATAGGAATACATTGGAAACGGAAAAATTCGTAAGTCGAAGCACCCCTATCTAAAAATTCGTAAGTTGAAAAATACCTATCTAAAACCGCCGCGGTTTCCTTTCGGATGTTGAGACATTCGTAAGCACGCGACCATTGGCCCCATTCGTAAGTTGGAAAATTCAGTTGTCGAGTCGTTCGTAAGTCGAGGTACTACTGTACTACTCAAAACAAAACACGCAAAACCGAAAGTAAAAGTTGCATTGAAATCTGTTCTTTATTCAGACACTTCCAAGGAAATTCTGCATTTCTCTCTCTCACCTCCACATCTGGACCAAAGAACATTCTCTCCCCCAGAGAAGGGGGAAGGGCTCTTGCTATGCACCTAAATTGCACTCGCGTCAAGGAACAGGCAACCTTCGCTGTCTGGGCCCCAGAACCATGCCAAAGTTTCATTTTGTTTTATTTTGCCCTCTGTAGCAGCAATTTCCAGCCACGCTACGATGACGTCTCTCACTCACACACACTGAAGATGCTGCACCTGTTTGAAAACCTCCCCTCCCACCCACCTTTCTTTGGTAGCCGTTTTTTGGCAGGTTTAATAGGGCCGCAGGGACCGTAAGTTGCCCAACCCTTGGCATTGAGTCTTTAACACAAGTCCCGTCCCCCCCCTCGCACCAACATTTGAGTCACATGGTAGAAACATGACCTCTCTTGTGGTTTTGAGTAGGGGTGGTGGGGTGGAGGCTGGCAAAATGCAATTTAGTACAAAAGGGAGAGGAGGGAGGCGGTGACCACCAGACTCCGCATTTTGAACTCAACATGATAGGTGTTTTGTTTTTTTAGGCAGGGAGGGCAGAGCTAGGAAATCAGCTTTATTGTTCTTACGAACACATTCAACCTGTCGGTAATAGCAGGGACGTACAGTAGTGAGAGCTATTAAGAGTAGCTGAAGAACATCACCGTTTTTTTCCCCTTCAGGGGAGGGCAGAATATTGGGCAGAGCATCCATTGCCAGCAATGAATGCCTTCTTGGGAAACTTGTGTTTTAAAGCTGATGAGGCTTTGGGACAAAAAAATAATAATATCTCCAAACAAACAAGGACACCCCTACCCCCCCAAATCATCTTGTTCGGTACTATATAGTATTAATACAAATTTATTACCATTTTCACTGCGAGAAGGAAATTAGGGGGGAGAGAAAAGAGCTTCATTTTAGGTTCATGATTCTTGTTTAGTCCACAGATAAACCTTTTAAAAACAACAACCCAAACATTGATTCAGTTCAGCTCATCAATTGAACCAATCGCTTTCGAGACAGCAGTCTTCAGCTCGAGGCGCTTTTGTTCTATGCCATTCGCACAACTCTTTGAGAAAGGGGTGGGGAGAGAGGTAAAGTATAGGCACTAGGGATTTTCCATTGTATAAGTTGAAAAGGGTAAAGGGGGGGGATTTATACCAGACTTTAGGGATACTTTAACATGGGATGAGCTTAGCCTAGTTACTGCCCCCAAGCCACCAATTCAGCTTTTACAGTTAACTTGGCATGAGGGGCAGTTGGATGATCAGAGCTGGGCATCCCATGGCTTGGTTTTCTTCTTTTTTAAAAATAAAACCAATACCCCCCCCCCTTTGGATGCTGTTTCTTATGCTGTGCTCAAGAGGGAGCAAAGCACAAGGAATTTAGGCGGACACAAAAACCACACAACATCTCTTTTCCTGGGCCATGAAACTTGCAAAAAAACAAAACCGCACCCCACTTTCCCAACAAATCTAAATAGTTTTTTTTGGGGGGGGGAAGGCAAGGAAAGAATAAAAAGAGGAACCCTAAAAGGAATCCAATGGCTGTCTCCTAAATTCAGACCAAAAAGTTCTATGCCATCTCCTCAAAACAGTTTCCTCTGCAGTACCAACTCTGCTCAGGCCTTAAAGATAAAACATTGAGATAAAAAATATGGCTGAATTTATATTTAATATATAATATTTATAGTGTCACGATCACCTAAACAGTGCAGCAGCGGGCTGAGCCTCAAAAGATGGAAGGAAAAGGAGAACTTTTTTTTTGGGGGGGGGGAGAAGAACCACCAGGCCCGGGAGGTGGGGGAGGGTTCCTTTTCTGCAAAGTTATAGATGTCCTTTAAAAGTCAACAGAAAAAAATGACCTGAGAAATGTTATTATACCTCACTTGGAATTAAATCTCTTATGTACACGGTAAAAATGGATTGAAATGTACTCGCACACACGCATGCCCCCTTTCCAGCCCCACTTCCCCTCCCCTCCCCCCACGACACCCCTGCATTCTCCCACCCCAGTTAGACTCTCCGGGGACCAGCAGCTGTTGCACCGCCCCGTTTTGGGTGCCCAGTGCCTGCTTCGACAGGTAGGGTTCATTTCTCAAAATTTAGTTCTTTGCATTGTGTATTCATTGTACCAGTGCAAATTAAAAAATAAAAACAACAACACAAAAACACATTGCCGAGAAGCTGCCCCCAAGGAGAGGCTGAGCAACTCCCTATACCCCACCCCGGGACAGATTCAAACAGCCAGAGCCTTCTCCCGACGCGGACCCCTAAGCTAGGGAGCCGTGGCTGCAGGCGGGCTTGCTTCGGGCTCGCTCTCCCCCGCGGGTTTTTCTTCCGACTCCAATTCTTCGCTGCCCTTGAGGACCTCCTGAAGTTGCTGGCGCCGCTGCACTTCGGCTTTAAGGTTCTCCAAGTCTTTTTGGCTGCGGAGGGAGAAGGGGGAAAGGCTGGGCAATCGCGGGCAGAGCAAATTCAGAGGAATAGCGCGCAGAGCGGGGCGCTCGGGGGACGTTAGGCAAGAGGTAGCTCATCTCCCTAGCTGTTTCCACGACAGAAACACCTGACCTGTCCTCCTATCCAAGCTGCTTCTGCTCCTCCCACTTCAATCCTCTCCTGGGTCATGGGAGAAAGAGAGGAGGTGGGGAAGCCCTTGACCAGGGGTCAGCAAAGTTTCAGCAAGGGGCCGGTCCACTGTCCCTCATACTTTGTGGGGGGCCGGACTATATTTTGAAAAAAATAAAAACGAACAAAATCCTATGCCCCACAAATAACCCAGAGATGCATTTTAAATAAAAGGGGCACATTCTACTCATGTAAAAACACGCTGATTCCTGGACCGTCCGCGGGCCGCATCCGGCCCCCGGGCCTTAGTTTGCCTACCCATGCCCTTGACTCCCCACCAGCCTGACCGCTCTCTCCCCCTTCTCCTGCCTCTGGCTTTTACAGGCTACCTCAATTCACCTATCCCTTCTTCCAAGTCAGTCTCCAACCCCCACTCCTTGGTGTCCAGCCATTCCTTGATAATCTTATACCGAAAGTTGGTTCCTAATTTTTTTGAAAGGTAATTTTGGCAATGCAGGTGTGGCTTTGGTGCTTTCTGGAGCAGGGGTAAGGAACTGCAGGCTAGAGCCCCCCCCCAGCCTTTCTAGAGCCTTCCCCTTGGCCACACCCCCTTCTTCCAGGTAACACCCCCTCACCAGCCTTGCATCTCAAGTGTTTTCGTCTTGGCTGAAATGTATCCTTGAACTCTGATAATGCTTCAGAATGGAAGGTTGTGTTTGTGTGTGTGCGTGCTAGCCTACCATACAGTGTTAAAATGTGCATTAGTTGCTCCACCCATTTTTGGCCCTGGCCACGCCCACCCCTGCCATGTGTCCAGCAGGGAATCTGGGATGAAATCCTTCCCCCCCTCCCCTGTTCTAGAGCAGTGTTTCCCAACCAGTGTGCCTCCAGATATTTTGGGACTACAACTCCCATCATTCCTGACCACTGGTCTTGCTAGCTAGGGATGATGGGAGTTGTAGTCCCAAAACATCTGGAGGCACACTGGTTGGGAAACACTGTTCTAGAGGAACATGTAAAGGGAGGAAAGACTTAATAACCCAAGGAAGGAACTCCCGGCACCATAGAGCAGATGAAGAGTTTGCTATGCACTTTGAAGTTAGGTGTGGATGAATATTTGGCTCTCCAGCTACTGCTCATCTACAGCTCTCGTAAACGCTGGCCGTTGGACATGCTTGCTGGACCTGATGGGAGTTGTAGTTCAGCAGCCTCTGGAGGGCCAAAGGAACTGTTGCCAAGGAAGTGACCTGTAATTGCCAACCAACCTACACCTAAGCTTCAAAATTCTGCTGAAGCACCCCCCGCGCCCATTAAAAACAATGGAGGTGACAGCCAGTGCCATTCACACACCACCCCTGGAGTGGTGGAGAGATAAGACAGTCGGATACACAAAGTTTTGGGTCCCTTTTACCTTAGTGGAATGAAGAGAATCCCATTGATTATGTTCAGCTGCTCCAGGACGCTGGCCATACTGGGAGCCGTGAACTAAACAAAACAAGAGATTAGCTTATTAACCGACAAAATAAAAGCAAAACATGGGGCCAAGAAACCAAGGCAGAGTTCTAAGCAGCAAACATAAGATGCTGGGCTGCCGAAATGTGACCATGGATCCTAGAAGCAGCCAACGCTCTTCCCCGGTATAAAGGGAGAAGGTGATTTGGGTAGTGAGCAGAACACACAGTTTCTGACACAAAGAGGACTTGGTTACTTGACGACCGGGAAGGGCTCCCAGCAATGAGGATACGAACACTGGCTCAGGACCGCAATACCTCAAGGACCAGATCTGCCCTATGAACCAACCTGGACCCTGCTCTCTTCATCTGAGGCCCTTCTTCGTGTGCCTTCTCCGTGAGAAATCTGGAGGGCAGCAACACAAGAACAGGACTTTTCTGCAGTGGCTCCTCATTTTTTGTAGAATGGTCTCTCCGGGGAGGCACGTCTGGTGCTTTCATTACATATCTTTCGGCACTAGGCAAAAGCATTTCTTTTGTCCCTGGCCTTTAGCTAATTAAACTTATCTATGGCCTTTTAAATGGGGGTGGTGTTTTTGGTTTGTTACTATGGTAACAACATTAAAAAAAAAAGACATGCTTGGAACGGTATCTGGGAGCCCGGGGTTCACCACGCCTTGGGTTCCAGGTTGGAAGAAAGACAGGAAATGAAGGCAAGAAAATCCACCCTTCTGAGCCCGATTTCCAAGAACAGGAACCCTTTAGGTCAGAAACAAAAAATAAAAAAAATCCAGTAGCACCTTAGAGACCAACTCAGTTGGTCATAGGTATCAGCTTTTGTTTGCATGCACACCAGATTTCTTCGGATTGTGTGCATGCGCACGAAAGCTCATACCTATGGCAAACTTAGTTAGTCTCTAAGGTGCTACTGGAAGGATTTTTATTTTTTGTTTCGACTACGTCAGACCAACACGGCTACCTACCTGTAACTACGGTAGTCCTTTAGGTCAGGTTAGGCTTAGAAGGGAGTTGTTTCCTGGCAGTTCAGTTGAGTGGGGAGGGAACAAGTCACTGAAGGATCATTATGCTGACTTCAGTTGCTTCATATCTGCACTACAATGACTTAAGCCGTTTTTTTTATCTTGCCTAGAGCCCTCAGTGCTTCAAACACACACAGACACACTAATACGATCAACAGTGTGGCTTTGACACAGACCCAAGTTCAGGTCCCTGTCCAGCTGCGAAGCGGTCAGGCTGATCTTCAGCAATCAGCTGCTTGACCCCCACCGCTCAAGGATATTGCAAAGATAAGCAATGCCCAGCTGTGAGACAGGAAAACACCACGGCTGAGCTCTTGTGACGAGATGGGAGTAAAAATCCCCAAGCGGTGGGGCAGTAGAGGAAACTGAACAGCACTCCTGGACACTGAAGTGTGCTACGCATTGCTGCTTAACTCCTCAGACAAGGGAAATCAAGAGGTACATCTTACGTCTTACTGCCAAAGCCAATCTGGGCAGCTACGCACAGGGCAACTCACTTTCAAGGGCATAATGTTGGCGCTGGATCCGTTCTTGTAGATCTCATTCATTGTGCGTTGCAGCGCCACAGCCTGCTGAGTCAGATATTTCAAGTACTCCGAGCTTTCTTTGGTCTTCTCGTGATGCTCACCAAGCTAGCCAAAAACACACAGATATTTAATAGTACTTTTGTATATAACTATTAAACAAATGCACATACGTAATGGAAACAGGAGGCGTCCAATGTATTAAAGCAAAGCAAGGGACCCTTACCTGGTTTTTGTAGATCGTGTAGCCTTCCTTCTCGTGCTGCAGAGCCGACCGGAACTCAGCTTTGCTCTCGTACACTCGGGCGACCAAGTGGTGGCTGCAAAGGGATGACGGCAGAATGATGTTTCTGCGAGTGGTTGAAAAGCGGTCGCGCACGTGGGAGAGAATTCGGCTGCAGAAGCAGGTCTGGCAGACGCCTTCCCACCAACTTAACACTCAACAATGTTTTTCAATACTTTCATATAACGTTTGATCAATTGCATTTCCGTGGCTGGCAGGTCACGATATACAGTGGTGCCTCGACTTACAAATTTAATCCGTTCCGAAGGCACCTTCGTAAGTAAAAAAATTCGTAAGTCGAAAAACGCCATTGGAAACGCAATTTCCCATAAGAATGCATTGAAAATGGAAAAATTCATAAGTCTAAAAATTCGTAAGTCGAAAAATCCCTATCTAAAACTGCCGCGGGTTTTTCCGGATGTCGAGACATTTGTAAGCTCACGGCCATTACCCCATTCGTAAGTCGAAAAATTCGGTTGTCGAGTCGTTCGTAAGTTGAAGTACCACTGTACACATTTGCAGAGGTATTCCTTAATATAATGCATATATTTTAGCTGTGAAAGTCCCTCCCTCCCCACTGGGCAAACAACAGGACTGGGCGTTTCACCTGAGTGCAACTTTCAGAGACTTGGCGCCGTGGTACTTGGAGTTGATGAGCAGCGCGTTCTCCAGAAACCGCAGGGAGAGATCGTACTCCATCACTCCATGGAGGACCAAGCCAATGTTGTTCTAGGGGCAGAAGCAATGTTCCAGTGAGGCAGGGCCAGAAGTGGACCTTCAGTGCTAGAGCTGGCTTTCCCACACACAAAAGAACCCCCCTAAGGAGCCCGCCCCCTAATCCACCCTCATGGCACATACAGGACTCACAGTGATCAGGGGTGCGGCAGGGGACAGAATCCCACCCCCCTATTTTTATGCAAAAGAACTTCCAACTTGTCAGAAACGTTGCATAAAAATGAACGATCATCATAATCCTTACAATGCTGTACATACAATATTTTAAATCAAATCTGAAAACGAGAGGCACAGGAAGATATCACTCTCTCCCGTCCCCCACAATCAGTTGTTGTTACCTTTGGTTATTGAGGGAATTCCTAAAAAAAGATTTATACAGCACAGAATCAAGTCTGCTGAATCATAGAACTGGAAGGGCCCACGAAGGTAATCTAGTCCAAACCCCTGAAATGCAGGAATCTTTTGCCCAATGTGAGGCTCGAACCCACAACCCTGAGATTAAGAGTCTCATGCTCTGCTGACTGAGCTATCCCACCTTGTGACACTCCCAGATCCTACCTGAGGTGGGTGGGAGAAGAACGTACCTCTGGGGGACAACTCCATTCAGCCACCTCTCAACCTTAGCACTAGATACCCGAGGTCACATCCATGCTGCCATACATTCAAAGAACTCTCCTACCACTTTAACAGTCATGGCTTCCCCCCAAAGAATCCTTGGAGCTGTAGTTGGGTGAAGGTGCTGAAGGTTGTTACGAGACCCTTACAGAGCTGCCTGCAGTTCTCTCTTCCCAAAGAACTCTAGGACTGCCACAAGGGACTAGAAATCCTCCAGTGACGTTTCCCTGATGACAACCTTACATTTCTATGCATATAGGGAGATACAGTCTGGGAAAGAGATGGTAGGGAAGGTTGGGCACGAGGAACAGCCAGGCAGGTAGGCAAGTGAAAAGAAATACTGGCCAAGGGAGTCACATCTGTGTGGGACAATGGAGCCGCACGTCGGTGTGGCATGGTGGTTACTGTCCAGCCAGGGCTGTAGAGACCTGGGTTCGAATCCCTGCTCAGCTGCAACGCTCACTGGGAGACTCTCTGAACCTCACTGACCTTACAAAGGATGCGGTGAGGATAAAATGGAGAAAAGGGCTAAGGAAACTTGTGTTCCAAATTAGAAACGCAAAAGGCAGAGGTTTTTCAGGATGCTGCATCTCATTGGGAAAAGTCAAATTCAGCTTTAGGTGTTCCACCCGCAGAAACCACCACGCAGGCTCTTTAGCTGGGGCTCCAGAGACCCTGGCCGGCCAACAGCTAAACTTACATCCAAGAGTGCCATTTCTGGGTGATCTTCGCCAAACACCAACAGCATGAGGTAGCGTGCGCGGTATAGCAAGTTGAGCGCTGTAGACAGCTGGCTGTTTGCAAAGCAGTACAAAGCAAGGTGCATCTACAAGAGGCGTAAGAGAGAATCTGGATGAACAATTTAGACATACCGTAACAACAACAACAACAATAATCACAAAGTCAGAACCACCCCTCTTTGCCGCTGCCCCCCCCGAGAATCTTTTCCTTCTGTTTCCAAAATTTGGGCTGCGATGCCTTTAGTTCCATAGTCCCATGGTATTAGCAGCTGAGGTGGAGTGGGGGACGTCAAGGGTTTGGAGAAATACACGTATTTAGGATTTGGGGGTGGGTAGAAGGAACTCAAAGATAACCCGGTGAGGACAGAGTGTGTTCAGCAGGCATGGAATACTGCTAGGATGAAGAAGATAAAATTTGCTTGCCACTGGGGATGGAACAGGCTGCATCCTGAGCAGGCAAGACTTTGCGCTGCAATGTTTTGTTGCAGAATGCAGCTGTCTCCGCCAAGGGAAGAACACACAATCCTAGGCGGCACCTGCACCTTATGTTTAAAGAACTATTATGCCACTTTAGTAATAATAATAATAATAATAATAATAATAATAATAATAATAATAATAATTTCTAATTTGTACCCAGCCCACCTGGCTTTAAACAGTCAGGCCTTCCCCGCAAATAATCCTGGGAACTGTAGGTTGTTAAGGAGTTGTTGGCACACCAATTCCCCTCACAGAGCTACAATTGCCAGAAAGGTTTAACCAACAACTCTCCTTCCTAGGGAGATCAGAATTGTAGCTCTGTGAGAGGAACACTCTTAATAAACTACAGTTCCCTGGATTCTTTGGGAAAAGCCATGACTGTTAAAATGGCATAACAATGTTTATTTAAGTGCTTGGTGCAGATGTGGCCCAACTTCCAGGGGGAAAAGAGAAACTCAGAACTCTTGACACCAACTTCCAACAGATCTCAATGGTAGAAAAGTGGGCTGATTTTATTTCTTTTTTTTGGGGGGGGGGAGACTTCAAATGCAAATGGGAAGGGGAATTGGAATGTTCTGATTTCAATATCTCCCTGCATTGAGAAAACACAAAAGCTAGCACCTCAGGCAAAAGGTTTCTCCTTGACATGCTAGTTTTCTGTGGGCAAGGGGTTGTTTCCATGACGCTTCCTCCTTGCCTCCTCAGCTGCCTGCTGCAGAATTCTTCAACCCTCCCCGCTGTTTTCTACTTACATATTCCTGAATTGTGTTGGGGTGCTCTATGCCAAGGACTCTCTCGCTCATGAGCACTGCTTTCTGCTGGTTACTTAAGGCCTAGAACGAAAGGAAGAAGACAAGAGTTGAAAAGCCAGGAAAACCCAAAACCACCTCTGACTCTCACAAACCCCCCCCCCAACACCAGGTGGTTTTCGGGTTTGGGCTTCATAAAACTAGTTGTTCGTTCTTGCTTTCTCAGAACGCTTAACAAACTATTGTTCCCAGGATTCTTTGGGAAGGAGTGTCAGCCTATAACCCAGTGGTGTCATCCAACAAAGATAATTGGTGGGGGAGATTCGGGAGGGGAAAAGGAAGTGCTTCTTCACACCATGTTAGAGCTAAACATGCGGAACCTATTGCCACAAGATGTGGGCGAGTTCCCTCCACCAATTTGTCTAAAACCCATCAAGGGCTAAAAGTCATGATACTTCTATGGTTAGCCCTCAGGGTTTCGGAGGCAGGTGTCTTCTAAATACCAGTGGCTGGGGAGTCAGCAGGAGGGATCTGTTGTTCTCCTGCACCCGATTGGCCACTGTGGGAAACAGGAGGTCGGACTAAAGAGGCCTTCCTTCAGTCCAAGAAAGCATGTCTCCTGCTTACGTAACACAGGTAGATTTGGGAGCAGCGAGAGGCCAGGGCTCCCCGTACCTCTGAGTAGTCTCCCATGATGTAGTTCAGGCGAGACAAGAGACGAAGGCAGGCGCAGATTTCCATGTGCATGGCGCCATAGACGTTGTTGAACAGGTTTAAGGCCTCGCTGATCAGCTCGCAGCCCTCCTTCAAGAAACCTGAAATGCGTAAAGAAAAAGCACTCTTGAGATTGCAGGCGATGCTTAACTATAAGCGAAACAAAATAATAAAAAATTCCTTCCAGTAGCACCTTAGAGACCAACTAAGTTTGTCGTAGGTATGAGCTTTTGTGTGCATGCACACTTCAGTGTATCTGAAATCGGTAGAAATCTCCGGGGAAACCCAGGCATATGGCAACCCATGAGGGAAGTGTTTTGTCAAATTTCCTTTAAAATAGCTTTAAAACTTCATTTTTGGAGGTTTTGCAGAAAAAAGCTCAACAATTACTCTAACATATATAAACACGGCCTCCTCTTGTTTGTTGTGATCAGAGGCGTTGTTCTGATTCCTTCAAATATTCCCAGGAATGGAGAGCATGGCTTCACAAAGCCCAGTTGGGTTTTCTTTCAGTGTGTGTGTATGTGTGTGTATGGGCTTTTGTGCTTCCCAGAGGCATCTGCTTGGCGATTGCGAGAACAACAGGATGCTGGACCAGATGGGCCACTGGCCTGATCCAGCGGGGCTCCTCTTTCTAGAACTCAGTTGGACAAAATGTAGTTGTGTTATGAAGAGTCACAACGAGGGGTGGAAGATCTGCCCTTCCAGCTGTTGCTCCTGTCAGCCACAGTCAACTCTGGGCAGCTTCCAACAGAAAAATAAATCACAGTAATCTATTCAACATTAAAAGCCTCCCTGAACAGGGCTGCCTTCAGATGTCTTCTAAAAGTCTGGTAGTTGTTTTCCTCTTTGACATCTGTTGGGAGGGCGTTCCACAGGGCAGGCGCCACCACCGAGAAGGCCCTCTGCCTAGTTCCCTGCAACTTGGCTTCTCGCAACGAGGGAACCGCCAGAAGGCCCTCGGTGCTGGACCTCAGTGTCCGGGCTGATCGATGGAGGTGGAGACGCTCCTTCAGGTATACTGGACCAAGGCCATTTAGGGCTTTAAAGGTCAGCACCAACACTTTGAATTGTGCTCGGAAACGTACTGGGAGCCAATGTAGATCTTTCAAGACTGGTGTTATGTTAACATAGCCGCAGTCCCACAAGCCCCAGAGGTCAGGGATGAGGGGAAGTATAGTTCACCAACGGGGAAAGTGTGCATGCACATGAAAGCTCATACCAATGACAAACTTAGCTGGTCTCTAAGGTGCTACTGGAAGGATTTTTTATTATTATTTTGTTTCGACTATGTCAGACCAACACGGCTACCTACCTGTAACTATAACGTAAGCAGTTGTTGGCATCTGTCTGTCTCGAGAGAGAACAGAGTGCACCTCTGGAGGTGACGTCAAAACCATTAGCAGCAGCAAAGTGACCTTTCCGGGATGCAAGCCTGGGCAGTGCATATGGAAGCCCAAATGAAAAGACCCTCCTCTCAGCCTCACAGATGTGGTCCAAAGGAAAGCAGAGCAATACGTTTGGCACCAGCTTGGCTGCAGGAGCTGCTGAAGGCAGGCGTACAAGGCGCCATCCATCCGCCTTGGAGACTCACTCCAGTTTTTTTGTTTGTTTACTCCTTAGCCTTTTCTTCTCCCGAAGATGTCCCGCAAGACAGCAGAAGATGCAAGCAGTGGAGGCTGGTTTTATCAGTGCAAATGGAGCACTGGCCCCACCGCCTCTCAATCTGCCCCCACCTTGGTGCTTACAACCAGTCGGGGAGGGGAGACGCCTCCTTTGTCTCCATCTTGCCCACTTGTAGAACTCAGCAGGGAGGAGGAAATGGACAACTGTTGCTGGATAGCTCAGTTGGTGGAGCTTCATCTCAGGGTTGTGGGTTCAAGCCCCACATTGGGCAAGCCATTTCTGCATTGCAGGGGGGCTGGCCTAGAACAGGCATGTCCAACAGGTAGATCACTGGACGTCTGCGGTAGATCACTGGTAGATCATTGGCTCCCCCTAAAGAAGCTGAACAACTGTGGCTCCCCTTAAAAAAGCTCAATATTTTACCTACTCCCTGAAAAAAACTCAAACAACTTTGACCCGAACCCCCCCCCCATGGGCCTTCTTCCTTCCTAAAAAAAAGCTCAACAACTTTGAGCTGAACCCCCAAAAAGGGGGGGTAGATCACTGCCAGTTTTTAACACGGAGTGGATTGCAGTCTCTTGGGAGTTGGCCACCCCTGGCCTAGAAGACCGTTGCAGCCCCTTTGATGTCTGCAATTCTACAAATTACATGGCCACGTCTGCTGCTGGATCTGGCGCCACCTAGTGTTGGGCTCCCTGCATTCCGCCCTACCCTTTCCAATGGGCACCAGCCCCCCATGACTGTACCGTAGGGATGTAGTAAAGTAAGTTCCTCTCTCCCTGCCACACGCCTTGGGTAAACTTTTGTTTTTTATTTTTTTATTTTTAAACTTCTCCAGAAGTCAGGATCCGGCTTATAAGAGTCCCTGGGCTGCCAAGGTTAACCCCCACCCCCACCCCGCACCCCTAGGACCTATCCACCTTGGTTCGAAACCGAATTCACAGCCAGTAGTACATTGCAAGTGATACCTTGTTGCACTTTCGCCTGGCCGCTTTGGAAGAAGTGGAAGGCGTCCGAGGCTTTGGGGTTGACGTGCTTCACGACTGGGAAGATGTTGAGGATGTCCTCTTCTGTGAACGTTGGCTTATGGCGATTATCGAAGTTGTACTCTTTCAGAAGGATCTGAAACACAAAGACACACAAATGCTTCCATACCTTTCCTAAGAGAAAAGGAAAAGCCAGTTGTTAATGATGCCTCGGTCCAACCCCAATTGGGAGTCCTGCGTATGGGTTCTGGACGCCACAGTTTAAGGTGGCTATCGACAAGCAGTGTTCCCAATGAAGGCTGATCCTGAGCGCTGCTATTGCTTGCTTCCATATATTTTTTTTGGAAGCTTTTCCACAATACAATGCAATAAAAAGCAAACTAATCTAACTAAACTTTTCCAGAGATGGAAAGAAGATAAAAGTCCCTACCAGAGAAGAATGGAAGATTAAGTTGATGGATTGTGCCGAAAAGGCAAAAATGGAAGAATTAGAAATCAGGAAGACCAAAATTTTAATAAGGGATGGAGAAATTTTTTATAATTTATCTTAAAAACCATTGCCAACAGCTAACATCGTTAGTAGGATTGGAGTAGCACTTGCAGTTTAATGGTGAATTTTGGAAATAACTGAGAGATAAAAGATTTGAATTACTATAAAAGATGCAGCAGGAAATTATTAACAATAGGACCCACAAGGGGGAGGAGGGAAGTCCAGGAGATTCTTTGGAATCTTGTTTTTATGTTGTATGCTGGATATGTGCAGTGCTTCCCCCCCTTTTAAAAACATGTTTAGGGGTACTCTCATTTTGACTCCAGAAAAATCACCATTTTATAGTTCAAATCGGGAATAAATGAATGCAGTACGAAGATTCACAAAATGTTTAGGGGTATGCGTACCCCTGGGTACTCCCAGAACAACACCGGATATATGATTGTAAAACTTTAATATGATATATATCTAAGCAAAAAAAAGAGAAAAGAAAATGTAAAGTCCTCTCTCAAAAATAGATTTTAATACCCTCCAATGATAACAGGGACATTTTCATCTGAGGAACTATGCAGGGTATGCTGCCCCCTTTTGGCATCTGTGTTTCTGCTGCCACCCCACCCAGGAGTTCTCACCCCCCCCCACTACTGACCCTCATTGACCCCACTGACTGCAGTTCAGCAGCTGTGGGGTGGTGACGGCTCCTTGACCATAGCTAAGGCGGCAGCTTGGGTTTGCACATAATAGTGAGCCATGGTTATTGGTGACCAAACGAGGCTTGTAACCAGAAAGCCTAGTCCACTATCTCATTTTAACCATGATTTATAAACCATAGTTAAGCTCCACCTCATGAGAAGAGAAGACTCCCTGGAAAAGACCCTGATGTTGGGAAAGATTGAGGGCACTAGGAGAAGGGGACGACAGAGGATGAGATGGTTGGACAGTGTTCTCGAAGTTTGACCAAACTGCGGGAGGCAGTGCAAGACAGGAGTGCCTGGCGTGCTCTGGTCCATGGGGTCACGAAGAGTCGGAAACGACTAAACAACAACAAGCTCCAGGGGCTGGGTTCACAAGACCAGCTACAATTTATAAACCATGGGCTCAGAGCAGATGTGGGGAACGTTCTGGCCCTCCGGATGTTGCTGACCTACAACTCCTCACACCCCTGGCCGCTGGCCATCCTCGCTGGGGAGGAGTTGGAGTTCAGCCGATCTGAAGGGCCAAAGGTTCCCCACGAGTTACAGATGAACCAGCCATTATGGGCAGCTCAATTGGGAGCCATCCTCTTAGTCACAGTCTTAAACTAAGAGTGTATTGTGGAGATTGCAGAATTAACTGGATTAGGCTCCACCAGGTGGTGTGTTGGGTTCAGTCCGCACCTACGACTGCTGAAGCACAGCAGCAAAGTAATGGTTAAAATCCAGCGGTTACTGTACTTTTCTCCTGCCTCAAGCGAAAGTTCCTTCTTAGGGAGAGAACTGAAGGGGATGCATGACAGTTTCTATCAGTGTATCTGATGAAGTGTGCATGCACACGAAAGCTCATACCAAAATAAAAACTTAGTTGGTCTTTAAGGTGCTACTGAAGGGATTTTTTTATTTAGTTTCTATCAGCAAAGCTAGAAATTAATCTTAGCTGGCATTGCATAACCTAGTGGCTGGCAGGAATGCAATGCGTCCCTCCTGTTTGCTAGAAGAGCTCAGAAACCAAGAATGAGTGATTCCTCCCTCCCAGTTCCTTTTCCTTTTGTGCTGTCGCCCTTAAGATTTCGAGAGCTTAAGGCCTGGGGCTGTTTTACCGCTGATATTTGCAAACTTGCTTTGGGAGCCTTTCCCAGCTAAAGCGACGTTTCTCAAACTCGGGTCTTCAGCTGCTGTTGTTGCAACTACAACTCCCATCATCTCTGCCCACTGGTCCTGAGCGTTAGGGGTGATGGGAGTTGTAGTCCAACAACAGCTGAAGACCCAAGTTTGAGAAACTGAGCTGAAGAGTGGGATAAAAAGGGATAAAAATGCTTTTAAAAAAATAAAGTCTTTATGTTCTTCCAAGTTGTGTTCGGAAGGGTAAGTGAGGGGGAAGAACTTGGGAGGTTGTGCACTTCATTCCCCACCTGGATTCCAGTTTTGAGGGAGATCTCACGCAGCAGGGTGACCTTCTGTAGGTTGTATACTTCCACTGCCTGGTCAACACTCTCACTGCAAAAAAGGAGAAGGGGGGGGGAGTCAAAAGGAAGCAACAGACCAGAGCCATCCACATTTTCAAATTAGGACCTCGGAGGGGAGACATTCCCAGATTTACCTGGGCATGATTTACCTGGGACCTTTCCACACATGACACAGGTGCTTTAACCCTGAGCTACAACCCTACCCCCTAAGCTCTGCACTGCCCAAGTCACATTCTGCAGCCAGCTAAAGTAGAGAGCACCGGGCAAGATGGAGACATAATCTGATGGGCTCTGGAGTCCAATATTGTGTGGAAGACCGGGAGTCCCTCACCATGGACCGATGGCAATCCTTACAACAACTGTGAGTTTCCTAGGTTTTATTTCTAAAAGACATACCATTCCAAGCCGAAGTCAAAGTAACTCTTGGCTTCCGAACAAATGTTCTTCCACAATTCTTGAGGGCTCATGGTGGCCCAGGCAGTGTTGTCAGCGGCGCCCAAATTCCGATTTTTCCTCCTCTTGTTCTTTTTCTTGGAGACCAGCTCATCCGCCGGGAGATGGGCCACGGGGTTTGGGAAGGAGCTGAGGAAGCAGTTGAGGAAATGACTGATGGCAGCTGATAAGCCTGACAGCTCCACTCCCTATGGGAGGGAAAGAGGGAGACCATTAGCGCGCTACATGTTAGCGAAGTCAAATAATGCGAACGGAGTCCGGGAAGAAAAGTCCTGGTAACACCTTGCTGAGCAAACCCAACGCAAGCAGTGTGTGATTTGAGGAGAAGGGAACAGAGAGGTTTCGTTTTCCTTACTTCAGGCCTTCTACATGGCAGGGAGACATTCAACCAGACATACAGAGGAAAACTCCCTCAGGACTACGCAGCTAGTCATCTGTTCATTTAAAGATGTGTAAACTGCCCTTTCATAAAAAACCATTGCAAGGTGGTATGTCGACTGAAAACACAGTACAGTGGAACCTAGGTTTATGAACACCTCACAATAAAAAACTTAAACCATGTTAGAAAGAGCTGGTTGGCAAAGAATCTCAGGTTTGAAAGGACTGCTCAAATAACACGTTTTTTATGAGACGTCTTAAAATGAGCAGGGACGGCTCCTGCCCAACTTCTATTGGCAAGGAGTTCCACAAACCTGGACCTACCATGCTAAAGCCTCATCCCCTGGTGAAGGCCAGACGAACTACAGGGATAAGTTGGACCACCAAAAGTACCCCCTTCAGAAGGCCTTAGCAATTGAGGAAGAGGAGGAATCAAGCAGCCCTGAAGGTACTTTCCATCTCTGAGGGCCTTCTGGCGGTTCCCTCACTGCAAGAAGTGAAGTTACACAGAACCAGGCAGAGGGCCTTCTCGGTAGTGGCACCCTCCCGTCAGATGTCAAGGAGACAAATAACTATACAACGTTTAGAAGACATCTGAAGGCAGCCCTGTATTAGGAGTTTTTAATGTCTGATTATTTACAGTCAAACCTCGGTTGCCGAACGTAATCCGTTCCGAAATGTTCGACGACCAAGGCGTGGCTTCTGATTGGCTCCAAGAGCCTCCCTGCACTCAAGCGGAAGCTGCGTCGGAGATTTGGCCTCTGAAAAACGTTCGGAAACCAGAGCATTTACGTCCGGGTTTTTCTGGCGTCCGGGAGCTGAAATGTTCTAAAACGGAGGCATTCAGGAGCCGAGGTTTGACCATATTATGTTTTTATAAATGTTGGAAGCCTCCCAGAGTGGCTGGGGCAACCCAGTCAGGTGGGCAGGATACAAATAATAATTTATTATTATTATTAATTACTACCGGTACTACAACTACTTTGTGGGGGTTTGTGAATTAACAGAAGGAACTTGAACCTGGGATGGCAGTAAATTGATTAACTAACGAAACCTCCTAGAATGATTAGTTGCATCTTCTGGACCAGATTTGCCCAAAAAGCGAATGAAATGAAACAAAGACTGAACTGGACTTTTTATTTGGGGGGGGGGGCTATTACGCTGTGGGCGTCCCTCCCCAGCTGAGGCCAGAAGCTCCATGTGGGATTCCACACACACACACAATTGCGGAAGGCAGCCAGGAGACTTGACTGGCATGCAAAGCATTTTGGAGGAGTCATTGCTCTGGAAACAAACCCGAGCAGATGGCTGCATGCGCTGAAGAAGCATTTTTGGGAGGGAGGAACCCTATGCAATGCCCCCCCCCCCCCGCTTCTCAGGGATCCGGGAACACCAGGCCTACAGGTGAAACTCGGAAAATTAGAATATCGTCGAAAACTGCATTTATTTCAGTAACGCAACTTAAAAGGTGAAACCCATATATGAGACAGATGCATGACATGCAAAGCAAGATATGCCAAGCCTTTATTTGTTGTAATTGTAATTATTTGTCGTTAGGCGGGCCAATTATAAACGGAATGTAATTAACGGAATGTAATAGCGATGTTTATTTTTGTATTATTGTAACAATTTGTTATTATTGTAATACAATTTGTATTATTGTAATACAATTTGTTATTATTGTAATGCAATTTGTATTATTGTAATACAATTTGTATTATTGTATTATTTGTTTTATTACTGTGGAATTTCCAAAAAGAAAGCATTTGTAAAAATTAAAATAAAATAATAAGAAGTTGCATTACTGAAATAAATGCACTTTTCGACGATATTCTAATTCTCCGAGTTTCACCTGTACATTAACCGTGCCGCGGGTCTGACACAAGTTCACACAAACACTTGCCACGTTAAAAACCTTTCCTGCTGAGAGCGGAAGACAAAAAGACAAGCTCAGCCATGAAGGAATAGTTTTTGGATCTCTCTCTCTCTCTCTCTCTCTCTCACACACACACACACCGCATACAGACAAGTTGCCACTGGTTCTCCCTCAATCACACACAGGCCTGCACTTATTTTAGGCCTTAATGAGATTGTACTTCCGGTTGCTAGGCAACCTGTGCAAGAAGCCTAATGAGGAAATGGCTTCTCTAGATCTGGGAAGGAAAGGCGGGGCTGGGCGGAGGGGAGAGAGAGAGGGGGGGGGACAACCCTTGCGCAGGAGAGGGCATGTAAGGGAAGATGTTCAGGGTTGCATAATCCGATTTGTACCTGGAGGTATGTCTTGAAGATGTGCTTAGCCGACCGGGTGATCAGTTCCGTGATTCCGATTTTCTGTTCCAAGGAAACAAACGACAGGTCAAGCGGGAGACAAACACATCACTCGCACCGTCGACGCTGACAAACTCTTTCCGAGTTCGGCATTTGGTGCTCTGGAACGTTCCTTCCCGAGGCCCCCCAAAAAGCCCATTTCAACAACAGGGCCGCTGCAACAATTCAAGCAGCCAGCTTTTCACTCAAGAATAAAAAATACTGTCGATAGGGTCTGCCGGGAGAGGACTGTACCCAACGCCTGCTATAGTTGACCTGTTTGGGTTTAAATATGTGGGCTTTGGGGCAATTTCCCAGATTTATACTACGCTTTCGAAACTGTCTTCCTTCAAGAAACCCTATATACACTATACCTCCCAAGCGCTATCCTACCACCTTTAACAGTCATGGCTTCCTTCAAAGCATCCTGGGGGACTGTAGCTTGTTTAGGGTGCGGAGAGTCGTTCAGAGATCCCCCCTACTCACCTCGCAGGCCTACAATTCCCAGAGTCCCCTGTAAAGAGGGACAGGCTGTTAAACCACTCCGGAAGTGGTTAACTCTGTGAAGGAAATAGGGAATCTCTTAACAACACTCAGCACCCTTAAGCAAACTACAGTTCCCAGGATTCTTTGGAGGAAAACAATGCCTGTTAATGTAGCATAATACTGCTTTAAGCACGTATTGTGGATGTAGCCTGTGTCGCCTCACTAATGTTTACCGTTTGCCATTACACAGTGGTACCTCGGGTTATGAACGCAATTCGTTCCGGAGGTCCGTTCTTAACCCGAAACTGTCCTTAACCTGAGGCGCGCTTTCGCTAACGGGGCCTCCTGCTGCCGCTGCGCAACTTCTGTTCTCATCCTGGGGCAAAGTTCTTAACTACTTCTGGGTTAGCGGAGTTTGTAACCCGAAGCATTTGTAACCCAAGGTACCACTGTAAACCTGTTTCCATACAGGTGTTGTTGGACTCCAACTCCCATAAGCCCTAAGGGCACGGATGAGGGGAGCTATGGTCCACCAATGTGGAAAATGATTGGAGTGACATAAGCATGAAAATAGAATTTTTACATGATTGTGAAGATATCGATAATAGTGGATCTATGATTTTAAGCATGAAGAATGTTAAACTGTGCAAGTTTAAAGCAAGACCTTAAAACAGGCGAATGAAGGTAGGGTTGAAGTCAAATTTTAATATTTGTATTAATATCAGTTCTATGGATATGTTCATTGCCCCCCCCCCTCTTTTCTTTTTTCCCTTCTTGGAGATTTTTTAAAATTCTTTCTTTCTCTCCCCCCTTTTTTGGGATTTTTTTTGATATGTATACACAAAGATGAAGAAAATGCGGTGTATGCGAAATGTAATTTTGATATTGGTTATTGGATATGTAAACTAAATAAAGATTATTGTAGAAAAAAAAGAAAATGATCCTGCACGTCAATTTCCCCATTGGTGGACTATACTTCCCCTCATCCCTGACCTCTGGGGCTTGTGGGAGTTGTACCTGCGGCTATGCTGACTGTGGCTGACGTCACCTCCAGAGGTGCACTCTGTTCTCTCTCGAGACAGACAGATGCCGACAACTGCTTATGTTATAGTTACAGGTAGGTAGCCGTGTTGGTCTGACATAGTCGAAACAAAATAAAAAAAAATTCCTTCCAGTAGCACCTTAGAGACCAGCTAAGTTTGTCATAGGCATGAGCTTTCGTGTGCATGCACACTTTCCCCGTTGGTGGACTATACTTCCCCTCATCCCTGACCTCTGGGGCTTGTGAGAGTTGTACCTGCGGCTACGCTGACTGTGGCTGACAGGAGCAACAGCTGGAAGGGCAGATCTTCCACCCCTCGTTGCGACTCTTCATAACACAACTACATTTTGTCCAACTGAGTTCTAGAAAGAGGAGCCCCGCTGGATCTGGCCAGTGGCCCATCTGATCCTGTTGTTCTCACAATAGCCAAGCAGATGCCTCTGGGAAACACAAAAGCCCATACACATACACACACACACACACTGAAAGAAAACCAACTGGGCTTTGTGAAGGGAATATTTGAAGGAATCAGAACAACGCCTTTGATCACAACAAACAAGAGGAGGCCGTGTTTATATATGTTCGAGTAATTGTTGAGCTTTTTTTCTGCAAAACCTCCAAAAATAAAAATGAAGTTCTAAAGCTATTTTTAAGGGAATTCGACAAAAATCAACGTTCCCATCATGGGTTGCCATATGCCTGGGTTTCCCCGGAGATTTTTACTGATTTTAGAAATTTCCACCCAGACACTATTTCTGACGGGCGAATCCAGGTCATGTCTGGAAAATCTCGGACATTGGGAAAAGGTAAAGGAACCCTCGACGGTTAAGTCCAGTCAAAGGCGACTGTGGGGTTGCGGCACTCATCTTGCTTCCAGTCCGAAGGAGCCGGTGTTTGTCCACAGACAGCTTTCCAGGTCATGTGGCCAGCATGACTAAACCACTTCTGGCACAACGGGATACCGTGACGAGTGCCAAAGAGCACGGAAATGCCGTTTACCTTCCCACCAGAGCGGTACCTGTTTATCTACTTACACTGGTGTTCTGTCGAACTGCTAGGTTGGCAGGAGCTGGGACAGAGCAACGGGAGCTCATTCCATCACAGGGATTCGAACTGCCAACCTTCTGATCGCAAGCCCAAGAGACCACAGCGCCATAGCACGTACCCAGAAAATCCTGGATGTATTGGCAGCCCTAATATATGTGGGCTTTTTTTTTTTTAAAGCTGAGGTTCATGAAAGGCAAATTATCTGAGCTGGATCTCTGCCAGGGCAAATAACCCTCAAGAAACAACAGCAACATTTATTTATTTTTAAGTGGCAATTAGAAGTTGGGGGGAAAACTAAAAAAACTTTTGAGGCTTACATAGATGTGATCTAGCTGAGTCCGGCCAGGGGTTTTGGTGATGAAGTCCACCACTCTGCCCAAGTAGCGCATGTTGATGCCTCGCTGGTGCATTGCTTCGGCCAAGGTGGCGCCGTCCATCGGGAGCATGGTGTGGTCAAGACAGTCTTTCACCTGCCAAGGAAGAAGGGAAAAAAACCACACACACAGCAGAACTTAGCAAGCCTGGCTTTTCTGCCTTGCATGCAGAAGGTTCCATCTGCAATGACATCTCCAGACATCTGGGAGAGTCTTCTGGTCGAAAGCTGCTGCCAGTCCGTGCGGACAATACTGAGCTAGATGGACTGAGGGCCTGGGGGTCAGTATAAGGCCATTTCCTATGCCGTTCCTATTTAAAGACTGCTCCCCCACCCTCTTCTCTCCTCTTCCTTCTGGCACAAATTCACTCACCAAGCCTGGAATTTGATAGGACACCAGGAAAGCCGCCGCATCCTTTAGCAACCGCTTCTGATCCTGAATCTGCTCTTTGCTGGACTCTGGAAAGCGGACCCCTATGAAAACAGGAAAGGAAGATCAGCCAGCTGGAAAAGGAAGCTGGAAGATCAGCCAGCTGGGAAAAGGACTATATATATATATCTGCATGTGTACAGGTGAAACTCGGAAAATTAGAATATCGTCGAAAAGTGCATTTATTTCAGTAATGCAACTTAAAAGGTGAAACCCATATATGAGATAGATGCATGACATGCAAAGCAAGATATGTCAAGCCTTTATTTGTTGTAATTGTAATTATTTGTCGTTAGGCGGGTCAATTACAAATGGAATGTAATTAATGAAATGTAATAGCGATGTTTATTTTTGTATTATTGTAACTATTTGTTTTATTACTGTGGAATTTCCAAAAAGAAAGCATTTGTAAAAATTAAAAGAAAAAGAAAAAATAATAAGTTGCATTACTGAAATAAATGAACTTTTTGACGATATTCTAGTTTTCCGAGTTTCACACACATGCACACTACCTGCGTGTAATTTAAATGAACAAATTTGAATTTAAAAATATTAAAAAGCGGGGGTGGGTGTCTGGAAGAAAAAAAAAAGGCTTTGGCAATCCCATCCGCCACTGAACTTAATGTGTTTTGACTAGATGGGAGTTTGGCTTTTGTATGGTATCCCTGGAATGTCTCCACCCCCACCGTTCAGCCCGGACACTGAGATCCAGCGCCGAAGGCCTACTGGTGGTTCCCTCATTGCGAGAAGTGAGGTTACAGGGAACCAGACAGAGGGCCTTCTCGGTAGTGGCACCCGCCCTGTGAAATGCCCTTCCATCAGATGTCAAGGAAATAAGTAGCTATCCTAATTTTAAAAGATATCTGAAGGCAGCCCTGTTTAGGGAAGCTTTTAATATTTAATGCTGTATTGTTTTAATATTCAATTGGGAGCCGCCCAGAGTGGCTGGGGAGACTCAGCCAGATGGGCGGGGTATAAATAATAATAATAATAATAATAATAATAATAATAATAATTTAATTATTATTAATGTAACTGCTGTGTTAAGCTGAGAGTTGCCTTTATGGCATATATTTCTGTTAGCAAGATTTCTTTGGGGGGGGGGGGAAATGCACCTCTCAGAATTGGCCAAAGCTGCCTCCCTCCAATGTTACACTGGGGGAAGGATGGTTAGCTAGGAGCCTTCCTGCAGCAGGTCAGAGAGCAGCCTGCGTTCACACATTGCACTACTAAACCATAGCTTAGAATGCACGATATGGAAATCATGGGGCTCACAGCAGCCCCGCCACTCCCATTTGCCCAGGAGTAAGATAGGACTAGTATGGTGTAGTGGTTAAAGGGCTGTAGTAGGACCTGGGAGGCCAGGGTTCAAATCCCCACTCAGCCATGAAGCTCAGTGGGAGACCTTGGGCCAGTCACTCACTCTCTCTGCCTAAGCTACTTCACTGTTAGGATAAAAATATGGGGGTGGGGAGGGGGAAGTATGCAGGCCTTCTTGAGCTCCTTGAAGGAATTGATACCTACCTTCCACTTTTGGTCCTGTCAGGAGCCGTCAATTCATCCAGACAGATTGCTTAACATGGTTTCAAGCCATTACAGAATTCTACGAGTTGGGAGGGACCTTGAGGATCATCTAAGCCAGGCATAGGCAAACTCGGCCCTCCAGATGTTTTGGGACTACAATTCCCATCATCCCTGACCACTGGTCCTGTTAGCTAGGGATCCTGGAAGTTGTAGGCCAAAAAACATATGGAGGGCCAAGTTTGCCTATGCCTGATCTAAGTCCAGGGTTTCCCAAACTGGGGTCTCCAGCTGTTATTGGACTACAATTCCCATCACCCCCAGCTAACAGGTCCAGTGGTCAGGAATGAATCGAAGAAATATGCAGCTGTTCCATACGGGGATCGAACCTGCAACCTTGGCGCCACGCTCTAACCAACTGAGCTATCCACCCATGTCAGTTTATTTGTGCGCCATCTTCTCTTGGTTTAATGATGCTCAAAGTAATGGGGTTGTACTTCAATGTTAGTCCCACTTAGAACAGATCCCCTGAAAATAATGGACATGACTAACTCGGGGTCCATTTATTTCAAGGGCACTACCTACTCTGCATATAAACTTGCTGCGGATCCTATAATTTTGAATTATTTATTGATTATAGCATTCTCACCCCACTTTTCCTCCAAGGAGCTCAAGAGGGCGTAACGTGGTTCTTCCCTCCTGTTTCACAGAAACTGTTTCTTGCAAGCTTAGGAGCTGCTTTGATCATCGCTGACAAGAAAGACGGGCTCAAGATGCACTGGGGGAAATACAGAACTGGAGATGCTGGGTGGATTAACAGCTGGGAGCTTCTGTGTGCAAAGCAACTCTTTTTAAGTGTCCAAAATAAAATACGCAAATGTCTAAACTCAAAAGGGTCAAACACTTGGAAGGGGCTACGTGCTGCAAAGGACTCCTACCACACCTGAAGCTCCTTCTTACCTGGCGAAAAAATATCTGGGTTAAACCGGATATCGAAGGACGTGTTGCTGATGGATCCGACCGCTTTGCAAGCATTCTGGATCACTTCCCGGCTTTTGGGGTCCACTGGGTAAAGGAGACAAAGTGGGTTGCAGAGCAAATGTGGGGAACACTTTCCGCTTCATAGAATCATAGAACTGTGGAGCTAGAAGGGACCCCAAGAGTCATCTAGTCCAACCAACCCCTGGAATCTTTTTGCCCAACGTGGGGCTTGAACAAACGACCCTGAGATGAATAAGAGCTCCACCGACTGAGCTAAGCATGCAAGTCACGACCCACATCCTTATTGGGATCGGCCTTCAGGGGCCAAATTTGACAGGTGGGAGGGGCTGCTGACCTGTCAACCCCATGACATCACAAAGCAGCTGCTAAAATGAAGACTACCTCCCCCCCTTCCATTTTAAGAAGAGCTTTCAAATTTCCTTATTGATTCAGGAAGGGCTTTGCATGGAACGTTGCTGACCTGAGCAGGATTTAAACTCTGCTCAGCAGATGATGTGATTTTATCATTTGAACAACCCTGAAACCTGCGGGTATGTACAATACAGTGGTATCTTGGTTCTCAAACAACTTGGAACCCAAACACTGCAAACCTGGAAGTAAGTGTTCCGGTTTGCGAACTTTTTTTGGAAGCTGAACGTGCTCCGTTTTGAGTGTTACACTTCTGTTTTGAGTGTTAAGCTGAGGTCTGTCTTGTTTTTGCTATTTATTTTGCATTTTTGTTTTTGCGGCTCTTTTTGTTTGTTTTTGTGACTGTGTGGAACCCAGTTCAGCTACTGATCGATTGTGTGACTGCAGTACATTGCTTAGATCAATGGTCTCGTTAGATAGTAAAATTCATGTTAAATTGCTGTTTTAGGGGTTGTTTTTAAAAGTCTGGCACGGATTAATCCATTTTGCATTACTTTCTACGGGAAAGTGCGCCTTGGTTTTGGAACGCTTTGGTTTTGGAACGGACTTCCGGAACGGATTAAGTTTGAGAGCCAAGGTACCACTGTATGATAAAGGAGGAGGAGGAGAAGTGATGGCAGCTGATGAGCGCTGAGTCCATTCTGGGTAAATGTCACACGTAGCCAATGCAAAATTTAACCCCACCCATCAGATGATGTCACAAGTGGGAGGGGGGGAGAACAGCCTCACTGGCCAACTTGGACCCCGTAGTGGGCAAAGGCAGGCTGACAGGCTGGAGGTTCCTGACACGCAACTGTAAAGGTGGGCAAAGTGTGACCTTCAAGGTTCAACTGGAAAAACCCAAAGCCTGCCAGTTTCATGATGTCCTTATACAAATGCTGGATCTGCCTGGGAATTTTTGTGTCCAGTTCTGGTGCCGCTCCCCCTCTTCCCAACTCAAAGCTGTAGAGCAGGAAAAGGACAACCAAAACGATCCAAACGTTGACGCATGGGCGTAGGCAGGGGGGGCAGGAGGGGGCAATTGCCCCCCCTAGAAGCAGGGCCACTGGCCAGCCCGCCCCACTGCCCGCCCGGTGCCGTCTCCCTTCTCCCTGGCTGGCTGTGGGGCGGGCGGCGGGAAAGCACCAGAGCCGCGCAAAGCGTTTGGCTGGCTTTCCCTCCCTCCGCCCCACAGCCAGCAAGGGAGAAGGGAGACGTCCCTTCTAGCCGGCTGGCTGTGGGGCGGGCGGAGGGAAAGCCAGGCAACCACTTTGCGCGGCTCTGGGGCTTTCCCTCCACCTGCCCCAGCGATTGCAGAGGGGGAGGAGGGGATCGGAGCAGCCCGATTTCGGGCTGATCCTGGCTCCCCCTCGTCCCTTCCGATCGTGGAGGGGGAGGAGGGAGTCGGAGCAGCCCGATTTCGGGCTGATCCTGGCTCCCCCTCGTCCCTTCCTATCGCAGAGGGGGAGGAGGGAGTCGGAGCAGCCCGATTTCGGGCTGATCCTGGCTCCCCATCGTCCCTCTTATCGCAGAGGGGGAGGAGGGAGTCGGAGCAGCCCGATTTCGGGCTGCTCCGATGTGGCCCCGCCCCCGCCCCTTGCTCCCCGCCCCTTGCCCCCCCCTGATTTTCATCCTGGCTACGCCCCTGCGTTGACGTACTTCTCCAAAAGGAGACGAGGGAGATTTGGGCTAGCAAGGTTTTTTTGGGGTGGTGGTGGTGGGGTTATGTAACCGAAGGAACTCTACTATCAAATGACTTTGTACCTGCCTTTAAAAAGGCAAGCAAACAAATGCATGGAGGAGACGAGCTATGCACAGCTACGAGGTCTGACGGCCAAATGGATCCTAGAATCATAGAGTTGGAAGAGACCACAAGGGTCATCCAGTCCAACCCCCTACAGGTTCAGATGCAGTTTACCTCAGATCCAGCAAAAAAACCCCAAACCATTCTTATGAATGGAAGGGCTTCTTCATGCACATGAAGGGGGGGGTCTTCCTCTTTTTGGGATGGTGGCAGTGGTCCCAGTGGGAGAGTGCACCAAGTTACCTGCTCCATCGTCCGACGCAATCGTCTCCGTGAGCTCTTTCACCTGGTCCAACCCTGCGACGCTGTCCTCCATCTTGCTGTCGTCCGAGGGGGGCTTCTCCTCGCCGTCCTCCACCCCGTTCTCGGGAAAGGAGGAGGAGGAGGTGGGGCTCTCGCCGTTCTCCAGAGGGGAGGGCGCCTCCTGCTTGAGGGCCTTCTGCTGCATCAGCTGCAGCGCTGCCAATTTCATGAACATGAGATACCTGTCGAGGAGAGGGAGGAAGAGAGAAGGGATGAAGCAGCAAAAGGGGTGGCAAGAACACACATATCATTATTTCTAGCACAACCTCTTCTCCAGGCACCCCCAAGCTGCAGCCCTCCAGATGTTTTGGCCTACAACTCCCATGATCCCTAAGCTAACAGGACCAGTGGTCAGGGATGATGGGAATTGTAGTCCAAAACATCTGGAGGGCGGAGGTTTGGGGATGCCTGCTCTTCTCCAAGAAGTTTAAGGTGGGGTGCAGGGGTCTCTCCCCTCCCTCACTGTATCCTCACAACCACCCTGCAAAGTAGGTAAGGCTGAGAGGCAGCCACTAGCCCCTCCAAGGTCACCTAGTGAGCTTCATGGTCAAGTGGGAACTTGAACCCAGATCTCCCAGGTCCTAGGTGTGGCACTGTACCACAGTGGATCCCTTGTTGGTTTGGAGCAACGGCTATACACAGCCCTCAAAGCGTCCATCACGAGGGCTAGAAACTTTGGGGTGTGTGTTTGTGATGATGTAGGATTTTGGGAACCAACCACAGTTGAGTTGGAAAATGCCCTCGAAAACTTACAACCCAACATTATGCAGCTCTAAAACCAATGGGGGTTGGACTGGGCATGTTTGGCTCCAAATGTTTGCCGTGTTAGTCTTTCACGCTGCAAAAAAAATACCTGAAGAGATCCCGCTGCTCAACTGCCGATGGACTAAAATTTGGTTTACTCAGCGGGTGGAAGCTAGAAAATGAAGTATGTTCGATATGTAACATTCAAACTCAAAACTTTACTTGACAGTACTGAAAAGTATCTTAACTACACAGCCTCCCCTTCCATAATACAACACATAAGAAAACAATTGAAGGCGCTGAAATTTTTTTCACGTCCAATCCTGTGTCTGTTCCACAGACTATTTCAGCAGACACCTCGTATCATAAGCACAGCAGTTAATACATTTCCGAGCACAATTCAAAGTGTTGGTGCTGAGCTTTAAAGCCCTAAATGGCCTCGGCCCAGTATACCTGAAGGAGCGTCTCCACCCCCCTGTTCGGCCTGGACACTGAGGTCCAGCGCCGAGAGCCTTCTGGTGGTTCCCTCACTGCGAGATATCAAGCAGTACAGGGAACCAGGCAGAGGGCCTTCTTGGTGGCGGCGCCCGCCCTGTGGAGTACCCTCCAATTATATGCCAAGAAGATAAACACACAACTTTCCAAAGACATCTGAAGGCAGCCCTGCATTGGGAAGGTTTTAATGTTTGACGTTTGCTGGGCTTTTATTATATTGGAAGCTGCCCAGAGTGGCTGGGGCAACTCAGTCAGATGAGTGGGGTATAAGTAGTAGTAGTAGTAGTAATAATAATAATAATAATAATAATAATAATAATAATAATACCTTGGGGCTCCCACTCTCTTCTAGCCTGCTCCAGATCAAACTCAATTGCTTTCCCCTGGCTGAATTCTCATAGTCCTTGCATGGTTGAAACGCAACTTATTGTACTAAGCCAAAAATCAACTCCATTGCTCCGCCCACATCTGCCTCTGGCCCCATCCCTATTGACATGTGGCCCCTGGAAGGTTGCCCAAGAAGGAATGCGGCCCCCAGGCCGACGAGGTCATTCACCACACACACCCCGGACAGAAACCTAGAGCAGCGATGCAAAAAGCCTGAATAGCTTAGTTGGAGAGAGTGTGTGGTGCTGATCACACCAAGGCTGCAGGTTCGAGCCCAGCTTTGCAGTGGTGGTGGGTTGGACTAGATGACCCTCGGGATCCCTTCCCAGCTCTATAAATACTGGGCGGTGGTGAGAGTTACCTGTGCTCGACGAAGGCATCCACCAGCTCTTGCCGCAGACAGCAGAGCTTGTGGCGGTGCTGTTTGGGGAAGCCCATTTTCTGGCATTCCTCGGGCATCTCCTCCCCGTCGACGGGCAGGAAGTTCAGGTCGGGAGGGAAGGTGCGGAGCAGGTCGAGGATGTAGTGGCGCCCGTCGTTGCCGATGATCCCCTTGCACTCCACCGACGAGCAGAGCTCCACCTCCTCGCCTTTGTCGTTCAGGACCGCGTGCTTCTGGATTTTCAGGGGCCGGCTGGTCTTTTCGAGCAGCTCCAGGTACTTGGGGTGAGAGACCACCGTCTTGCCGAAGTCGATGGAGCCGTAGATGACGCTCTGCTCCTGTTCCCTCTCCAGGATGCCGGGGATGATGGACTGGGCCGTCACCCGATAGCCCCGGTAGTCCACCACCACCGTGCCCAGGGTGTAGAGCCCTTCCACGTCAACCGCATTGTACGTCCGGACCCCGTTGAGGTCGTTGGTGGGGGCCACGTAAGCGGCCACGTCCCCGCCAAAGTCCTTGTAGTGGTCGCGGACGTCAAAGCCCAGGCTGAAGAAGATGTTGTTCCAGATGAACATCTGCATCTTGGTCTCCTCGCTGGGGTTGATGGCCATCACGTTGCCGTCAATGACCGCCATCGCGCCTCTCGTCGCCGCGGCAGTGAAGTCGCTGTGGACCTGCAAGGGCAGAGAGGCAAAGTCATGGGAGATGGTCAGCCGCCAGGAGAGACGGTGCTCGCCGACCTCAGAGCAGCAGTGGACAGGAGTGAGCCATTGGTAAATATAACGTTAATATAATTATTTTCTATTTCTCATTGGTTTTTTTAATACCTTACATCAGGCGTCCCCAAACTTGGCCTCTCCAGCTGCTTTGGAACTACAATTCCCATCACCCCTGACCACTGGTCCTGTTAGCTAGGGATGATGGGAGCTATAGTCGTTGCTGAGATTGAAGGCCCCCACCTCCCCACAGCTGCCTAAATCCCCTCCTCCCAAGCAATCTGAGACTACGCCTGCATGAAGCTAACTTCTCCTGGTCCTTGGCCTTTACTGTCATTTATTGTATGTAAGCCGCTTTGTGGTATGTGTGAGCAAAAAGTGGCATAGAAACAGAATGAATGAATGAAATTATGTGTTGAGGAGGCTTGCAGCTGCGGTGTGTGTCTTCCCCAACACACCACCTGGGCAACTCTGAACAAATCCTTATCAGTTTAATTTGTTATCCACCCCTCCTTCACTCATACATCACAGGGCACCCTGTTCCAACCTCCCTTTTCCAATTACGGAGCAGGAAACTGAAAACTGAAGCTGTGCTCATGCTTGGCTGCATAATGAGGACTAGAATCTTGCTAGTCCTCTCTGGGCCACCTCTTAGCAGGGTCTGAGGTTACCTTAAAGATTGCGCGTTCCCTCAGCAGCCTTTCTGGCAGATTTTTGCGTGGCAGTTCCCTGGTTGTTTGCAACTCTTCGTTCCAATCTCTGGTCTGAAAGGAAGATTGGGGAAGGAGAGATAACAGGCATTACATGAAATCACAACTTTAGCCTGGGAAAGAGAGAGAAATGGAAAACCTGCAAGGATGTTGCCCTCTCTAGATGAGATGAAAAGGGGACTAAGAGGCCCCATATATCTTTGCCCAGCAACTGCACTGCTGCCGAGTACCACCACGTGCCTCAAAGAGGTGTTTTGCATGTACAGTGGTACCTCTACTTACAAATTTAATGCGTTCCGAACGCACATTCGTAAGTTGAAAAAAATTGTAAGTCGAATCCCATAGGAATGCATTGGGAGAAAAAAATTCGTAAGTTGAAGCAACCCTATCTAAAAATTCGTAAGTAGAAAAAATCCTATCTAAACCGCATCCAAGATGGCGGACGGAGCTCCATTCGTAAGTAGAAACATTCGTAAGTAGAGGTACCACTGTATTAGAAATTGGGCTTTTAGTGTTGCAGCTCGAGACCCCCTGGAAACAGTTACCAGCTAAAGTTAGGCAAGGGTCTGGTGTCTTGCTATTTAGGTGGCTACTGAACAAATTTTTGTTTAAGAAGGCTTCTCCTGAAATGCGACCTGGGCACTTAATGGAGTATTAACTGTATGGTTGCAAAAACTGTTGTATTGCTTTTAGTTTATTGATTCAGTAATCTTTTGAATTTTATCTCATTTTATTATGCACTGCTTTGGTAGTTTTTGGCTGTGAAGCGAATTATAAATTGGAAAATAAAATAAAATAATAGTAATAGATGCACACAGGACCAGTTTAGATTTAATTATCTTAACTATACGTTTCCTCTGCCCTCAAGAGGACTAGAAACGGATGCTGAAGTGAAACATCCCCCCCCCACCTCCAGCCATGGCAAGTGTGTGCTAGATATCAAAAAGTAAAAATCTGAAGTTTTTCTCCTTTTCTTTTTTCTTCTCTAATTGTTATGTTAAAAAAGCTTGATATTTCATGTATATTTCTACGGTATATGCTGTTCTTCTTTGTTCTTTCAAGGTTTAATTTTTTTAAAAAAGTAAGACAGCCAAGGATGGTTCGATGGTTAATGTGTCAAATTGTTGTTGTTGTTGTTGTTATTCTTCATTAAATTTTTTTACCACCCTTCATCAAAAGATCTCAGTGCAGTTCACAGAATACAAAATAAAACACAGGTAAATAATTAAAGCAAAACAAGAACAGCCCCTTCTCACAGAAGCATTTAAAAGGCTGTAGGGTATGAATAAACCAAAGGCCTGGTTGAAGAGCAACGTTTCCGCCTGGCGCCTGAAAATATATAATGAAGGCACCAGGCAAACCTCCCTGGGGAGAGCATTCCACAGGTAGGGAGCCAGCAGGGGCGGTGCTAGCGCTCCTCCCGCCTATGGAGGGCATGCTTGAGCTCCTCAGTGGCGGCTGCTGTGAGCGAGCGAGCGGCAACAGCAGCGCCCATAGCTGAAGGCTTCAGCTACGGACGCCGCCGCCACCACCGCTCGCTCGTTGCAGCCGCTGCGGAGCTCACAGCGTCCCCTCCATAGGCGGGAGGGCGCAGAGCTCTCCTTTTGGCTCGCGCTCCATAGGACCTCCATAGGCGGGAGGAGCGCGAGCGCACGCCGTGGGAGGGCGGTGGTGGTGCGGGGGTTTGCACCCCTCCATTTACGCGCTCCAGGCAACTGCCTAGTTCGCCTAAATGGACGCACCGGCCCTGGGAGCCACTGCAGAGAAGGCCCCGTTCTCGTGTTGCCACCCTCCGGGCCTCTCCAGGAGGAGGCATACAAAAAAGGGCCTCAGATGATGATCTCAGGGTCTGGGTCGTTTCACACAGAGAGAGGTGGTCCTTGAGGAACGCATAGACTGCAGAGAGACCCCAAGGGCAAGTTTCAGCAGAGAGCCAAGGCCCCCCCCCCCGCTCCCAAGCCAAGCCTACCTGTCCCGGGATGTGCTCTTCGTAGCCCAGCCTTGAGGTGTAAGCATCTTCTGCCCTCACACAGTCCATGGCATGCTCAGCCAGAGGGGCTGTCCAGCTGTAGACTTGGAAAGGGGTGGATATCCTCTCCAGCGGGTGCCTCTGGACCCTGGGGTTTGGAGTCAAACAATGAGCAGAAACTGTTACAAAAGTAAGGTAGGTTTCTAGTCCTCCTGCTTCCAGATCAAGGAATGAATGATTCCTTGAATGAATGAATGAATGATCAAGGTGCTTTCAGCCGAGTTAGGTTGTGTACACCCAAGGTTGTCTACACTGGCATGCAGTGGCTCTTCAGGGTGCCAAACAAGAAGACCGTCCCAAGTCCTACCTGCAGATGCTGGGGAACGAACCTGGGTCCACTCACACGCAAAGGAGATGCTCTACCCACTAAGCTATTGGGAGGGGGTTGGACTAGATGGCCCCCGGGGTCTCTTCCAACTCTACCATTCTATGGCTGCGCTAGACGGACCTTGGCGCCCTCCACATTTTCGAGCTCATCTTTCCAACCACCTTAAAAGGCTAGAAATTTGGGGCTTCGTATTTGGAGGATGCAGGAAACGAGATTGATTTTATTTATTAAATTTGTATATTGCCCTTCATCTGAAGATCTCAGAGAGGTTCACAGAATAAAACCACAAAGTACATAATAAGAACATTAACAAAACAAACCAATAAAATGTCATCGTTCTAGGCCAGGGTTTCCCAAACTTGGGTCTCCAGGGTTTTTTTTTTTGGGGGGGGGACTACAATTCCCATCATCCCTGACCACTGATCCTGCTAGCTAGGGATGATGGGAGTTGTAGTCCAAAAAAACAAGACAAAAGCAGCTAGAGACCCAAGTTTGGGATAAAGTTTGTTCTAGACAAGAGCTTGGGGTAGAGGGGGGGGGAGAGAGGAAGGTTACCGTTTCTTCTGCAGAGAAGCGAAGTTTCTTTTGAAGGCTGGGCTGATTTGGTTCAGAAGCTCGACCAGGGAATGGCTGAGGAAACTGGGGTTGGCAGGCTTAGGGCTGAAGTTGTAGGCCGTGGACCTGCAAAGAGAAGCCGTCGGAAGCATATTTAGGTCAAAGAACATCGCAAGGAACAGCCTGCCCTGTTCCCCACCTCAGGTAAGGAGGACACAGAACTGGGCCTTCTCGGTGGTGGCACCCACCCTGTGGAATGCAATCCCATTGTGTACCAAGGAGATGAGTAACTATATGAGCTTTAGAAGACGTCTGAAGGCAGTGCTGTATAAGGAAGCTTTTTAAGGTTTTGTTATGTGTTTATATATGTTGGAAGTCGGCTAGAGGGGCTGGGGCAACCCAGTCAGATGGGTGAGGTACAAATAATGGAATTATTATTAATTGTCGGCTGGCGATTCAGGATGCTACAGATCCTGGACGCGAAACATTTATGCTTGCAATGTTTTGACTGCAGTTGCTCTTCCCTCTGTCACAGCACCAGAACTCATGGGGATCCAATGAAGTCGATAAAAGAAGTCACAGCACAGTTTTAAACTACGGAACTCACTGCCACAAGAGGCAGGGATGGCCACCAACCTGGATGGCTTTAGAAGAGGAGGAGACAGATTCAGGGAGGAAACTACCAGCCATGCTGGCTATTCTCTGCCTCCACAGTGGGAGGGAGCGGTGCTTCTGAAAGCCAGTTGCCGGAAACCGCAAGAGGAGAGAAAGGCTCTTGCGATCGAATCCTGCATGCAGGTTTCCCTCTCGGGTCAACTGGTCGGCCACTGTGAGAACAGGATGGTGGACTCTGCTTATTGAATTGCTGCCTTTCTCAGCTGATGTCCCCTTATAGTAATTTTCCATCTGTGTTCTATGGTTTTGTATGGTTCCCACCCCCACCCCTCCACCACTGGGTCCTGACCCTCTTTATTTTATTTATATAATTTTTCAGTGTTTCAAAAATATTTTGACAAAAAAAAATCCAGTCCAGTATTTCCCAGCAAATATGTACATTCCGACTCCCCCACTCCTTTTTGCGGTTTCTTGTATTTTTAAATTTGTAACACTGCATTCCCTTCATTACTCCAATTATTAATTACTCCCTAGTTTTCCTTCAGCATTTATTTTAACTGTTTGGTTTAAGTTAATCCTGCTAATGAACTTTTAAGTGTACCATAACATTTCAAATAACCCACAATTTCCCCCCCAAGTCTTCGATCAAGTTTTCTCTTGGTTCCTTTATTGCTCCCATATGTTTGGCATCATCCATTAGTTTAGTCTGCCACTCCTACCTTGGGTTGGTACTGAAAATATTTCCGTTTCTGAGCAAAAACAATCCTGGCTGCAGTCATGGCATAAAGGTAAAGGTAAAGGCAAAGGTACCCCTGACCATTAGGTCCAGTCGCAGACGACTCTGGGGTTGCGGCGCTCATCTCACGATATTGGCCGAGGGAGCCGGCGTTTGTCTGCAGACAGCTTCCGGGTCATGTGGCCAGCATGACAAAGCCGCTTCTGGCGAACCAGAGCAGCACACAGAAATGCCATTTACCTTCCCGCTGGAGTGGTATCTATTTATCTACTTGTACTTGACGTGCTTTCGAACTGCTCGGTTGGCAGGAGCAGGGATCGAGCAACAGGAGCTCACCCCGTCACGGAGATTCGAACCGCCGACCTTCTGATCGGCAAGCCCTAGGCATACCTGAGTCCTGATTTTATATGTACCTTATATGAATGGTGTTTTGGTTTTTTTAAAAAAATCAAACCCATCTAGCCACTTACTGATTGAGGTAAAAGCCACGGGTAGAGGCCGTGATGCTCACATGGCGATCTTCCATCGTGATGACATACAGGTACATGAGGTCTCCGTGCATCTTGCGGTTTCCGGGAGGAGGATTCCAGCCACTCATTGTCAACACTTTTAGGCACTGTAGAGGCTTCGTGGGGCAATGGGAAAAGAAAGAGGTGTGTGCATGTGGAAAGCTAGCTTCTCAGGGAGCAGGCGACCCTAGAACATCTGTCTCCCAGCACTCTAGCTTTGAATTACTGCTATATACACTAGTGGCCAAAACTGTGGAAACCTTCTGGGGGAAAGTGTTCTTTCTGAGGTTTGATGGCTCATAACACCACTTCTTTTTGGAGTAATACCGTAAAATTATGTATCGATGGGAAGATAATTCAATGAAGAATGTAATGGAACAAAGTTTGTTGAATTATCTGTATTCTATCAAACGGTTTGCCAAATAACCAGAAAAAGGAAGTACAATTGCTCAGCTTTCCTTCATTTGAATGTAGCCAATGAGCATGAGTGTTTAGAGAGCCAATCAGGTGATATTGGCAATGATTCAATCAGGGGGTTGGACTAGATGACTCTCAGGGTCCCCTTCCTATGATACACTGAAACGGGCCACAACTCCCCAGGGTTTCAGCCAGGGAGGGCTTCTAGCTGGCGACAGAACCTGGGACCAAGCAGATGCTCTGCCACCGAGCTATGATCACCTGGGGGGCATGAGGGGGCAGGCAGGTGGATGTCCTGCCTTTGGGAAGGAGGAGGCCCAGGTGGGGCAAGCCTAGTGCTTCTCCCTGCTCAGTTCTTAGGACTCTACCTTCCAGTCTCTATTCTGAGGCTGAAGGGGACAGAGGGGCCGCTCTTTACTCCCCGGAAGGATATGTTCAGGAGGGGTACAGTCAATCTGCTCCAACTCTGCGCCCTTCTTCTTCCTCTTGCCGCTGTCTGGAACAAAGCACAGGGGGACAGGAGAGCAGTCAGCACGATCAAGAGGCACGCTTGCTGGGGAGAAGTGAAATCGTCACCTTCTCCTTTTTTGCACTGGGGCTGGGTGTGGGTCTAGAGTAGAATCATAGAGTTGGAAGAGACCACAAGGGCCATCCAGTCCAACCCCCCGCCAAGCAGGAAACACCATCAAAGCATTCCTGACGTATGGCATAGACCAGGCATCCCCAAACTTTGGCCCTCCAGATGTTTTGGACTACAATTCCCATCATCCCTGACCACTGGTCCTCTTAGCTAGGGATCATGGGAGTTGTAGGCCAAAACATCTGGAGGGCCGCAGTTTGGGGATGCCTGGCATAGACAAACTCAGCCCTCCAGATGTTTTGGGACTACAACTCCCCATCATCCCTAGCTAACAAGACCAGTGGTCAGGGATGATGGGAGTTGTAGTCCCAAAACATCTGGAGGGCCGAGTTTGCCTATGCCTGGAGACTTGCTTCATGACACAAGCTCATTCTCGGGAACCTGATTTAAAACACCCAATGCTTACTCCTAAGACAGGATTCCTCAAACCTGGCCCTCCAGATGTTTTGATACTACAATTCCCATCCATCTCTGACCACTGGTCCTGCTAGCTAGGGATCATGGGAGTTGTAGGCCAAAAACATCTGGAGAGGGGTAGGCAACCTAAGGCCCATGGTCCGGATGTGTCCCAATCACCTTCTCAATCCGGCCTGCAGACGGTCCGGGAATCAGTGTTTTTTTTACATGAGTAAGAATATGTCCTTTTATTTAAAATGCATCTCTGGGTTATTTGTGGGGCATAGGAATTTGTTCATTTTTTCCTCCAAAGTATAGTCCGGCCCACCACATGGCCTGAGGGACGGTGGACTGGCCCCCTGCTGAAAAAGTTTGCTGACCCCTGATCTGGAGGGCCAAGTTTGAGGAAGCCTGTCCTAAGAGGTGGGAAATTCCCCCTTGCCTTTGGCCATGCCTGTTATGGCTGCTGGGAGTTGTAGTTCAGCAGGATCCAGAGGGCCAAAGGTTCCCTGCCACCTGCATTAGTTCCAAGAGGTGGGAAACCAGCAGTTCTCCAGAAGATACTGGACTACAACTCCCATCATCCAGTGCTGTCTGGGTTGATGCATGCTGGGAGTCTAGCAGCACCCTAAAGTTACCAATATTCAGTCCTTGTTCTGGAACTTGAGTTATGCCCCTTCAGACAACAGGCGAGAGCTTACATGCCAGAATGCACTTCCTTAAGAAACAAACATGTTCCTTCTATATTTGTTGCAGTCAAACCAACAATTCATGCATTGCCAGATAGGCATGTGAAGGAGAAGGGGCTGAGGCTCACAGAACTGTCCTGTAAACTTGCTAGAGCAGGCATCCCCAAACTTCGGCCCTCCAGATGTTTTGGGCTACAACTCCCATCTTCCCCGACCACTGGTCCTGTTAGCTAGGGATCATGGGAGTTGTAGGCCAAAACATCTGGAGGGCCGCAGTTTGGGGATGGCTGTGCTAGAGGGAACTCTATGAGGTCACTTACCCTTTGTGTCTTGACAGGAAGAGCGTGTTAACTATAGATGCTCCTCCCTGTCTGGGCGCAAACTCTTTCCAACTATGTCTGCAACGTGAGAACATCTGTAACTGAGCTGCAGCTCAGAGTCCATTTTTAAGCTAGACTTTTGTATGTCTTACTAATCCCATTACGCATTTTAAGCCTGCCTGCCCCAAGCTGCTGTATCTTGATAGTCTTCAAGACCTATACTGAGTCATAGCTGCCAAGTTTTCCCTTTTCTCATGAGGAAGCCTATTCAGCATAAGGGAAAATCCCTTTAAAAAAGGGATAACTTGGCAGCTATGTACTGAGTAAATGTTATATTTTAAGGGGTGAAGGGGGGGGTAATGCCAGGAAAATCCAGTCTGCCTTAAAACATCCAGAACTACCAATATACTTAAAAGCTAAAACTAGCCTATCCAAACTTGCCTTTAAGCTGCAAAGGGATGGAACTCTGCTGAACTCACTGAAGTGAGGAAGGAAGCATAATATCTAATAAATGCATATTCTCCTAGCATCTAATCAAATCCCAACACATCCCCCCCCCCCGGGTCTAAGACAGAGTTTCTCCATTGTGGGTCTCCAGCTGTTTTTTTACGACTACAAACCCCATCATCCCTAGCTGGCAGGACCAGTGGGTCAGGGATGATGGGACTTGTAGTCCCAAAACAGCTGTGGAGACCCACGATCGAGAAACCCCGACCTTGCTTAACAGGCCACAGGAGCACAAAGCAAAGCACCGCCTCCCCCAAACAGAAGCAACAGGGCAACCGCAACCCCCCTCTCTCTCTTGCGTACCTCCAAGGTCCCCTTCGGTGAAGACGGTGAGGAATGACAGGGAGTTGCAGTCGACGCCGTTGAAAGCGTCCGAGGGGTCGAGGCTCTTCAGGAGGTCTCGGATGTGGCGGACGTGTATTCTAGCTTCTCGGACTGTATAGGGTTCTGGGAAGGTTTGGGGGTTGCAAGGAGAGAAGGAGAAGGGGCAAGGGAAAGGGGGGGGGAAAGGATTGAGGAGCATGCCCGGTTTCATATGGAGCCCCGTGTCCAGCTCTTGGGGCTGCACTTTCTGAAGAATCCGAGGGAAGCTGAGTTTGATGGCAGCATGGAGGACGTGAAGGCAGGTTTCTACAGCCCTAGCCCAGCAATGTTAAACTCAAGCCTCCCCACAACCTTTGTGACCTCCAAATGTTGTTCTGTTCCAGCCCTCAAGAGCCCCAGCCAGAAGAACCCATGGCCATGGGTTTCTTACTTATGGCTAGAACTTTTGCTGGTTGAACAGTGTTGGGGAGGACCTGGGTTCAAGACCTCCCCCCCCCAGTCTTCAAGCTAACCTGGGTGGACTTTGGGGGCTCCGTGACTGTCTCTAACCATTCTGTCCTAGGTATGCACTTAGGAGGAAAATATTATGTGAAAAGAGGCTTTTAAGCAGGCTTCCTTTTTGGGATTTCTCCTTTGTGGGCAGCGACTTCACTGCTAATCCTGGCAGTGAAATAATACTCCACAAATGGGCCAAGGGAGTTACAAGGCAGGGCTTGAAGGAACCGTCTTTATATCAGGGGTGGGCATTATGAGACTCTGGGCCAAATCTGGCCTGTAGTGTATTCAGTCCATTGCTATCTCTGCTGCATTTCCACATTTCTCCCTGCCCAGCATAGTAGACAAGCAGGTTGCCTAAGGAGGAACAGCTCAGTGTGCGCAGATGGCTGGACCAAGGTCTGTTGCATGGCTTGTTCTTAAAAAAAAAATATTTTTCAATTTTTAAAAGATATTTTAATAATACAAACCCAACGTTACAATATACATGAATAGTTAGACTTCTTCTCTCGAGGTTCCCTAACTGTATTAATTTCTGACCCTGCATTTTCTTCATTATTCCAGTCATTTAGTTCATCCTTGATTTCTCCTTGAATTTCATTCTATCTGTTTGGTTTAAGCTAACCCTGCTAATTAACTTATGAAGGTAAAGGGACTCCTGACCATTAGGGTCCAGTCGTGACCGACTCTGGGGTTGCGGCGCTCACTTCTGGCGAACCAGAGCAGCACACGGAAATGCCGTTTACCTTCCCGCTGTAGCGGTACCTATTTATCTACTTGCACTTTGACGTGCTTTCGAAATGCTAGGTTGGCAGGAGCTGGGACCGAGCAACGGGAGCTCACCCCGTCGCGGGGATTCGAACCGCCAACCTTCTGATCGGCAAGCCCTAGTCTCTGTGGTTTAACCCATAGCGCCACCTGCGTCCCAATTAACTTATATATGTGTGCAATAACCTTTTGAAGATTCCACAGCCCCCCCCCCCGTACATGCTTAGCGGCTAGCAGTTTAGCTTTCTTTCCTCCAGACAAATTCAGCTAGACCTTACATCTGATGAAACCTTACCGGGCACTTTAAGGTCCGTGGAAAATTGGTAGAGCGCGAGCTTTGAAGCAGGAGTTCGTATTTGGGAATGTGGGTGTGTAAATGGATGCGGGAAAGTGGTGCGTGAATCGAGAGCAGGGATGGAGAGGCTCTGGGTATGTTGTAAATCACCCTGGGATCTTTGAATGATGGGTGGTACACAAATTTAATTAATAATAATAGCCTCATGTTGTGAGGATACTAATGCAAAGGGGTGCAAATATGTAATAATAATATTACTTATACTCTGCCCATCTGGCCGGGCCTCCCTAGCCACTCTGGACGGCTTCCAAGAGGATATTAAAAACACAATAAAAGATCAAACATTAAAAACTTCCCTAAACAGGTCTGCCTTCAGATGTCTTCTAAAAGTCAGATAGTTCTTTATTTCCTTGACATCTGAAGGGAAGGCGTTCCACAGGTGGGTGCCGCTACAGAGAAGCCCCTCTGCCTGGTTCCCTGTAACTTGGCTTCTCGCAACGAGGGAACCGCCAGAAGGCCCTTGGCGCTGGACCTCAGTGTCCGGGCAGAACGATGGAGGTGGGAGACGCTCCTTCAGGTATACTGGACCGAGGCCGTTTAGGGCTTTAAAGGTTAGCACCATCACTTGTGCTCAGAAACGTACTGGGAGCCAATGTAGGTCTTTCAGGACCGGTGTTATGTGGTCCTGGCGGCCGCTCCCAGTCATCAGTTTGGCTGCCGCATTCTGCATTAGTTGCAGTTTCCAGGTCACCTTCAAAGGTAGCCCCACATAGAGCGCATTGCAGTAGTCCAAGTGGGAGATAACTAGAGCGTGCACCACTCTGGCGAGACAGTCTGCAGGCAGGTAGGGTCTCAGCCTGCGTACCAGATGGAGCTGATAGACAGCTGCCCTGGACACAGAATTGACCTGCGCCTCCATGGACAGCTGTGAGTCCAAAATGACTACCAGGCTGTGCACCTGGTCCTTCAGGGGCACAGTTACCCCGTTCAGGACCAGGGAGTCTTCCACACCCACCTGCCCCCCGTCCCCCCAAAACAGTACCTCTGTCTTGTCAAGATTAAACCTCAATCTGTTAGCCGCCATCAGTTGCTGTGAGTTTATTCCAACAGCATCTGGGGCACGACAGTCTCCCTACCTGCAATTTATGGGTAGCCCCCTGTTTAAGAACTTCCCTGCCACGCATCTGAGGCGGCAAACGTTCTCCCAAGTTTTACCTTCAACTACTTTTAACACGGAGCCTTCTTGCAACCCTTCAATGGTTTTCAGCTCGGCAAAGTTGTCCAGGACGTTGCCGTCCAGCTGCAGGGAGAAGCACGTTCGGTGACAGGTGTCCTCGCGGTCCATCAGCACCTGGTGGATTTCCTGGACCATCTCTTGGGGGGATACCTTTTTTTAAAAAAAAGCCAGAACACATAGATTACATATACTTATTTTTTTTATAAAGGGAAGAACGGTATCAACTGAAACCAGCTTACAAAAAAGGTTCATCACACATGAAACAAGAACAACAAACTTATTAAGGTGCACTTAGTTTGTACAAAACAAAAATGGGCTTTTAGTGTTGCAGTTCCAGCCCTCTGGAATCAGCTCCCAGTTGAAATTAGGTAGGTGTTGAGTGTCAGGATGTTTAGGAATCTACTGAAGACTTTTTTTTTTTTGCTTAAGAAGGTTTTCCCTGGAGGGGAAGGTCATTTATAAAATATTTTAAAAACTAAAAGGGAAGAAGCGTTATGTTCTCTTCTCCCTAAAGAGAGAACTCCACAGCTTTTGAACTAGCGGTGAGAAGACCCTGTTTCATTTCCCCCTCTTGCCCAGCACTGCTTGTTCTCACTGCCAAGGGGTTTTCAGGTAGAGATCTGCTCCCATCTCCTGCTCCCTGGACATTTTTTTTTTTTTTGGTCCTGGAGGCGTCAGAGATTGAACCTGGAACCTTCTGCATGCAAAGCAGGGGCTCTAACCACAGACAGGTGTTGCGCCAGACATCCCTTTATGGTGCATTCTGGTTGGTTTGTGTTAATGGTCGCATCCAGGCAGTTATGCACAGATTTGCAACCCATGCCACTTTGTATCTGCAAATGTTTTGGTGCAGGCACACTGCTTCGCTTCCATTTGGTACATACCCCAGAGTTTTTTGTTTTATTTTGTTTTCTGGTTCCCACTTTTCTTGCACCACAGCACCCAAGTGCCCCTCTGTAAAACTGGGAAAGCACTGCAGAACCACTAACAAACTAGAGTGATATGTGGATGGCCCAGTATGAACCCACCACCAATTCTTGCACTACTGTTGCGTCAATGGCATGTTGAAAAATACAGTGGACGCTCCGGTTGCGAACGTGATCCGTGCGGGAGGCGTGTTCGCAACCCTCTGCGCACGCGCGGGTTGTGATTCAGCGCTTCTGGGTAAGCGCCAAAACCCAGAAGTAACCCGTTCTGGTACTTCTGGCTTCAGCGCGTTGTGCAACCCAATAACACGCAACCTGAAGCGTCTGTAACCTGAGGTATGACTGTACACCCACGCACACACAAAAAACCACTCACCAGTCCATGGGTAGGCAAACTAAGGCCCGGGGGCCAGATCCGGCCCAATCACCTTCTAAATCCAGCCTGCGGACGGTCTGGGAATCAGCGTGTTTTTACATGAGTAGAATGTGTCCTTTTATTTAAAATGCATCTCTGGGTTATTTGAGGGGCAAAGGAAGTCGTTCATTTCCCCCCCAAAAGGTCTGAGGGACAGTGGACCAGCCCCCTGCTGAAAAAGTTTGCTGACCCCTGCACCAGTCCATAGCAACCCCACAGTCGCCCCCCAAATGGCAGGGGGTCCTTATACTGCCTTCCTACTTTATGCTCCTGAATGCACAGTTTGACTGCACTTTTATGGGGTTCTAGGGACCCAGGTGGCTCTGTGGTTAAACCACTGAGCCTAGGGCTTGCTGATCAGAAGGTCGGCGGTTCGAATCCCCGCGACGGGGTGAGCTCCTGTTGCTTGGTCCCAGCTCCTGCCAACCTAGCAGTTCGAAAGCACGTCAAAATGCAAGTAGATAAATAGGAACCGCTCCGGCGGGAAGGTAAACGGCGTTTCCATGTGCTGCTCTGGTTTGCCAGAAGCGGCTTTGTCATGCTGGCCACATGAACTGGAAGCTATACGCCGGCTCCCTCGGCCAATAATGCGAGATGAGCGCGCAACCCCAGAGTCGGTCACGACTGGACCTAATGGTCAGGGGTCCCTTTACCTTTACCTAGGGCCCATCACTACTGGGAACAAAAAAAGGCTGCATACAACAAAACAGTCTGCCTGCCCCCCCCCCGGCTGCTTTTTACACGTTTCGGCTGCCTGTGCCACGAGGCTGTGTATCGAGCCCTCCGCACGTCCCCCGGGGATGCTGGAATGGACTGTTCCTCTCACCACCACCACCAAAAAATACAAATAAAAATAGAACCCTGCTAGGAATTGCCTGATAAATGCTATCACCGGACAAGGGCCACCCAGACTGACCAGGTTAAGCTCCCAGATCGGAGGTGGTTTATAGTAAGCTGCTGCTGCTGCAGAAGCAGGACACTTGCTAATCTAAGCTTATTTTGTAACCAGCAGAAGCAGCATTTTGAAGAGGAAAGCAATTCTTCCCTCTGCCCCGTGTGTGCCTCAGTTTCCCTTGCAAAGGCTGCTTCACTGACGTTCTCCTCCCTGCCCTCCCTGGGAAGAGAGAAAAGGAGCTCAGCGATAATTTTATAAGTTGTGTGTCCTTGTTCCTCAATTTGATCCTTTCACGTGGTTTGTATGTTTTGCGGTATTTTAAGCAAAATAAAAAATTCTTTTATTTTGGTATGAGCTTTCGTGTGCATGCACACTTCTGAAGATCAACTTAGTTGGTCTTTAAGGTGCTACTGAAGGAATTTTTTTTATTGGTCTTTAAGGTGCTACTGAAGGATTTTTTTTATTTTGCTTCGACTCAGACCAACACGGTATTTTAAGCATTGAGACTTGCCGTTAATTCTCTCAATTTATAGTTTAGCAGTTCTTTATTGTAGCTCGTAAGTGTAAACTGCTTAATTATTATTTGCTGGTATTTCATTTTACTGTTTACTATTATATTCCAATGGGTTATGGAATATTGCTTTATTTGATATAAGTTGTTCTTATTTTAAATTTATTGTGACTTTTTGTATTAGATCAGATTGAAGTTTTTTAAAATTATGTTTTATATGTGTTGGAAGCTGCCCAGAGTGGCCAGGGCAACCCATCCAGATGGGCAGGGTGTAAATAAAACAACAACTACGATTATCATGATTAGGTGTGTTTAAACAGTTACTATCAGCAATGCATGGATCATAAACCTATAAGTTCACATGAGCCTTCCAGATGTCCAAACATGTACCCACACAAAATCGATGCATTTTTTATTTTTATTATTATTATTATCACCACAACAACCACTATTTCAATTTAATACCCATTCTTCATTCTGAATATGACGTATGTTCGAATGCAGCCAGGGCAGTACGTTCCTCAGATTGATGCAGTCAAACTGAGATGCTTTAAGCTTAGTTTCATAGAATCTGCAATTGCAGGGTTGGAAGGGACCCTGAGGATCATCTAGTCCAAGCATCCCCAAACTGCGGCCCTCCAGATGTTTTGGCCTACAACTCCCATGACCCCTAGCTAACAGGACCAGTGGTCGGGGAAGATGAGAGTTGTAGTCCAAAACATCTGGAGGGCCGAAGTTTGGGGATGCCTGATCTAGTCCAACCCCCTGCAATGCAGGAATATGCAGCTGTCCCATATGAAGACCAAACCTGCATATTTACTCTTTCCAGGCTCAAAGCCTAAGTCTCTTCTAAGCTACCACTAAAGGCTGGCGGGCCAGATCTACCTGCAGGAGAGCCACCCCCTGGCTCCAGAAGATGGGCTCCCCTCAGAGATCTGCTTGCTCTTTCACTCACCTGAGCTCTTGACCAAGTTGAGGACACTTAGAGGCACCCAACAGGCATGCAGCACAAACGCCAAAATGGGGGCAAACCTGGTTAGGCACTCGGGATGCAAGGCAGCCTTCCCCAGTGCAATACCCTCTAGATCAGGGTTTCCCAAACCTGGATTTCCAGCTGTTTTGGGACGACAACTCCCATCATCCTTAGCTAGCAGGACCAGTGGTCAGGGATGGTGGGAACTGTAGTACAAAAAACAGCTGGAGGCCCGAGTTTGGGGAAACACTGACCAAGATGCTGTTGGACTTCTGCTCCCATCAGCTCCGACCTGCATGGACGATTGTCAGGGATGATGGGAATTGGAAAGGTAAAGGGACCCCTGACCGTTAGGTCTAGTCGCGGACGACTCTGGGGTTGCGGCGCTCAGCTTGCTTTACTGGCCGAGGGAGCCGGCGTACAGCTTCCAGGTCATGTGGCCAGCATGATTAAGCCACTTCTGGCGAACCAGAGCAGCGCACGGAAATGCTGTTTACCTTCCCGTCGGAGTGGTACCTATTTATCTACTTGCACTTCATGCTTTCAAACTGCTAGGCGGGCAGGAGCAGGGACCGAGCAACGGGAGCTCACCCCGCCGCGGGGATTCGAACCGCCAACCTTCTGATTGGCAAGCCCTAGGCTCTGTGGTTTAACCCACAGCGCCACCCGCGTCCCTTGATGGGAATTGTAGCCCAGCATAATTTAGAGGGGAAGACAGATTTGAGGCAATAACAGCAATAGCAATGAAACACAGCAGTCCCAGTTTGTACATGCGGAGAGGAAGGGGGCCAGCCAAGGAGATTTAGACCAGAAGTACTTCCAGAGACACTCACTTGAAGGGGGAAAGGTTCGACTGCCGGCGCATGGACTTTGACCGTAAAACCGGTGTCCTGGATGACGATAACCTCTTGGTCATTCCCATCGTTTGCGTGGTCTGTTTCTTCGTGGCCGTTCTGCCTCGTCTCCTCGTTGTGGTTCTCGTGCAGGCCATCACCATTCATTAGGGTTATGCTGGGCGGGGGTTGCTCTAGCCAAAAAGAAAGGGAGACGATTTAGGTTTTTGCCAGCTGGAGACCCTAAAGGACATTGATGTAGACAGTGGTCTCGGTTTTCTGGAAAAGTAATACAGTTGTACCTTGGATCCTGAACACCTTGGTACTCTGACGTTTTGGCTCCCGAATGCCGCAAACCCAGAAGTGAGCGTTCCAGTTTGCAAATGTTCTTTGGAACCCGAATGTCTGATGGGGCTTCCAATTGGCTGCAGCTAATCAGCTAATCAGAAGCTGCGCTTTGGTTTACAAACATTTTGGAAGTCGAACGGATTCCGTTCGACTTCCAAGGTACGACTGTAGTTTCCGCTGCCCTAAATCACATGGGATTGGGAACCTCAAGCTGCTTCTCTCCCAACAGTCAGAAATATTAGAACAGAAACACCCGATTAGGAAAACACCAGATAAAAGCGTCATTGACATGAGTTTAAATGCTGTATTTTCCAGTTCTGAAAATGTCCAAGGCAGGACACCTGTCTCCCCAGAGCCAACCTCCTGCTCGCCCTTAGTCTCAATGCTGCCCTTGCAGAAATCAGCAGGGAGGATGGGGACAAAACTGGAATTAGTTGATTCTGCCTGCTGTTGGCTCTGGTGCCACCTACTGTTGGCCTCCCTTCCTTTCACCCAATGGGCACCAGACACACTGCCCACTAAACCACACTGCCCATAAAACGGCATTAATCCTGGCACAGCAAGGAGATGGAGGGAGAAGCTCAAACCTAGTCTCTTGCCTTCCCACATTTCACAAAAGCTCAACTAGGTGTGGGTCGCCTGCAGGAGATCCCAACTCGCCGCAGGGAACCAGCCCCGTGAGGCTCGATTGTGACGGCAGACGCCTTGGTGGGTCACAAGCTAAAAAGGCAGCTCCTGAGCTGCACTAGGGCAGGAGCCTGGTTGCAAATTTCACTCCGGTTCTCTCTCCCCATCCCCTTTTCAAGCTGGCGCTGACGAGAAAGGCACGTCTGGCCTTATCTCTCTTTTTCCCTTGCCCAAATGAGCAACGCCTTTTTCTCTGCCTGAGGCGGGGGATATGCCTCAAGAGGGTAAAAGCAGAGAGGCAACCAACAGGGTAAGACTGTACACCAGGGGTCAGCAAGATTTTTAGCAGGGGGGCCAGTCCACTGTCCCTCAGACCTCATGGGGGGCCGGACTATATATATTTTTTGGGGGGTGTGTGTGAACGAATTCCTATGCCCCACAAATAACCCAGAGATGCATTTTAAATAAAAGCACACATTCTACTCATGTAAAAACACGCTGATTCCCAGACCATCCGCAAGCCGGATTTAGAAGGCGATTGGCCTGGATCCGGCTCCCGGGCCTTAGTTTGCCTACCCATGGTGTACACCACACAGTAAAGGCACAATGAAAGCACCCAAAACCAGAACCCTGGGAAGTGTAGTTTACCCCTCACAGATCTACAACTCCCGGCACCCTAAACACAATATGGTTTCCAGGATTCTATTTTTGGGGGGTAGGAGTGGGTGGGGAGTGCTTTAACTGAATGGTTAAAAGAAAAAAGAGGCAAAAATGCAGGGAGGGAGTGGATTGCAATTCTCTCCCCCCCCCTTTTTTCTTTTTTGAAAAGTAAGAATCATTCACAGTTCAAGTTTGAAGAGACTTATTTAACTAAAATCACCAGGTGCTGGGCGTGGGCAGCGCTGCAGAGCCCAGAGGCATCTCTAAACGCCTGCAGAGGATCTGCCAATTGCACGAAAAGTGATTGTTACCTTGATAATCTTCCTCCCTCCCGCGAATGCAAGAAGGGAGGGAGAGCAAAGAGTCTTGTGCTGCTGCAGTTCTCTTCCCCCCTGCCCCCTGAACACCACACATATGGTTCCTTAGTTTGCAAAGACAGAGGCTTATTAGGGGACTCTGGCGACTTTGAGAAGTTTAAAGTCGGAAGGCAGGGCTTATTCTCACGCTAGATACCAGAGCGTGCGGAAGGGAGGGGGGAGAGAAAGAGAGGCTATGCGACTAAGCAAGCAGGCATGCCTTTTGAGAAGCGGTGTCCCTTTCAGTGCCATGGGAGCAGAGTTCAATTCCCAAGTCATGCAACTTAAATAAACTTTGCACAACTTTGCAAAATTCAAGCAAGGGAGGCAAAAAAAGGGTACTATGCAGCCCATCCCCCATGGCCACTAGAGGTTCTAATTCGCACACTGAGGACTGGAAACTTGCTGCATATTGTCAAGTTCTCAAGATGCTTCTTCCGTGTTGCCAATTCTGCATTTATGTGACACTCGCGGGAAACACACAGCCCTGCCAATCAATGGCCCAACAGACTGGGAGCTTGCAAATTTGTGGCAAATGTGAATATCAATGCTTCCCAACGCAGCTTACAAAAAACACACCCAAGGGCAAGTGATGGGCCAATACACAACATCAAAACCTTTGGGCTTCCCACTAGGGCAACTGGTTGGCGACCGAGATCAGGATGCTGAACCAGATGGGCCTTTAAGTCTGATCCATAAAGGCTATACTCATGTTGCAACACAATTCTGCCCTCTTACATTCTACAGCAACTTGGGGCTACCACTGAGAAGTCCCTGCCTTCTGCAAATGCCGGCTCAACTTTTGAAGACAACAGATAATCATTTGGGAAAGGGGTTGAGGGCAGCACACATGATTTGGATGCTGAAGGTTCCAGATTCAACCCCCTAGCACAGGCATCCCCAAACTTCAGCCCTCCAGATGTTTTGGACTACAATTCCCATCATCCCTGACCACTGGTCCTGTTAGCTAGGGATCATGGGAGTTGTAGGCCAAAACATCTGGAGGGCCGCAGTTTGGTGATGCCTGCCCTAGCAGGTCTGCAAAAGATGCCAGTCAAATCCTGTTTTAGTTACAATCAAGGAGATTCTGAAGAAGCTCCTGCAGCCAATCGGAAGCTGTGGAAGCCCCGGCGGTCTTTCGGCCTCCAAAAGAATGTTTGAAAACCAGAACACTCACTTCTGGCTTTCGATCGTTCAGGAGCCAAAATGTTTGGAAACTAGGCTGATCAAAAACCAAGGTACGACTATTTGGAGTGCGACACAATCGGTCGTTTGCTGCCCTGGAGACTTAAATAGGATGACAGAGGGCATGCAGAGGTCTTCAATAAATAAGATAACAAAGGAAGGGGGATTTTATGTGGGTAAAAAGGCATGCGGCACTCCTAGCCTCAAAAACCGCCGGTGCTCTTAATCTAGGGTGGTGCGGCAGACCAGCTGCTGTCTCTTTGCCAAAAAGGACAAACACCATCAATCCAGAAATTGCAACACAGCAAGATCAAAGGGCAATCATATGAAGGGGGGGGCACCTTTGTCCTATAAGTTTGGGAAGGGAGAGGGAAGAGCAGGAGAGACGGAAGAACGGCTTGCAAGGCAACATCCTTCCCAGAGATCTCTCTCAGCCCCCTACCCCTTAAAATGAACAAACTCGAGACCCTGAATAATGTTCCTTCATTCCAGGACCGTTTCCTACAGAGAGAGGTTTCAGACGATGTGGAAACACTGCGAACTTTTGCATAATAGCATTCCCGCACACGGGTTGGAATACTTAAAAATCCGTTGCACAACCGATTTCCACAGCTATCCTATCACATCCCGAGGGTTTAGAGGCATAAGGACCCCCTCTGCATGCCCATTTCAGCTCTGCTCAGTTTCTCAATCTTCCAACCTTCTCTTTAGTTCCCCACGTCTGGTTGTGACTTTCTAAAAAAAAAGTTCCCTTGGAAATTAACCAGCATCTTAGCACCAAGTCATCCCAACACAGGCAACGAGCAATTTACGCGCAATCCAATCAGCGTGCTACCATGCACACGCGCATCGCCGCAACCCGGAAGTGGCCGGAAGAGAGGAGGTGGAATAGGCTTGCATACATCAATGCATGCAGGGCTCAGGAACATAACCACTGCACGCAAAGGTTGTTGCCTGCCTACAACTTTCCGCAAAACCATTTCCCTTAACATAATGCATTTGTGTTGATTTCAGTAGTTGTACCTTGGACTTCCGGAACGGGTTCTGTTCGACTTCCGTTTGACTTCCAAAATGTTCGGAAACCAAAACGCGGCTTCCGATTGGCTGCAGGAAGCTCCTGCAGCCCATCAGAAGCTGCATCGGACATTCGGGTTCCAAAGAATGTTCGCAAACTGGAACACTCACTTCCGAGTTTGCAGCGTTTGGGATCCGAGGTACGACTGATAGTTGGGTGTGTTGATTTCAGCAATGCATGCATTTCCACCTGTGTTGTACCACAACAGATGCATTTTTGTACACACTGGCAGGAGAACAGCATTTGCAAAATTCATAGGAGCATGATTCTCTAAGGGCGACTTTGGTTTCACAAATCGTTTCAGCCAGCATGAGTTAGGTAGGCTCACCTTTCATTGTGAACTGAACCGATTTCTTCTCCATCCCAGCGTGGTGGATGGTGGTGGGGGATAGTAGACACACAGCGAGAAATGCGAGCTCAAGTGAGCATAAACACATGAAATTGCCTTGTTCAAAGCTTGAACTTTGTCCATTTTGGTCTTTCTCCCTCCCTCTCTCCTCCTCCTCCTCCGATTCTTTCAGCTGAAAGCCCCATGGACGGAACCAGGGAACTATTGCATGCAGAAAAGTATCTGCTCTCTCACCAAGCCAGTGGTTCTCGAATTTTTCTCTCTGCAGAAACATTTCAGTGGCTGAATGCCAAGCCTCACAAGGGGGTGGAGGGGAGAAGACATGCAGATCTTCTATGGGTGGCATGCGGGCAATGCCATAGAATCATGAAATTGGTGTTGAAGAACTACACCTCCCACCATCCCTGGCTACTGGCTTGCTTGCCGGGGCTGGTGGGACATGTAGTTCAGCAACCTCTGGAAGGCCAGGGGGTTTCCCGCAGCGCTCACGACGCAGCCACGGCGCCGGCACACTTCCCAGAGGTTCCACATGGGGCGGGAAGAAGAAGACGACGGCTATAAGTGCTGGAAAAATATGCAAAAACGGCAGCCATCACTTGATAGCCCGAATGTACGCAATGCTCCCAGAGCACAAGTTTCCACAGTCCTGGCTCTCTGCAAAACCCACCCATCAAGACATCTACTTCTTCTGGTCAGATGCAGCAGTCTCTCTAAGAACTTGTGTTTAAACAGAAATATCCCCAATTGGATTATCCGTGTTTAAGAGATTAACCCGTCTGTGTGCCAGCCACGCAGGTGTTAAGTTTCTTTTCAGTTTTGTTTTAAAGAGACACGCAGGTCTTTCACCTTGAAGATCAAGAGGTTGCTACACTGGTGCAAGGGCTGGCGCTGCTTAAGTTCAGCAGGAAGCAGCAGCAAGTGTGCTTGGCAGCCGAAACCTAGTTTCAAATGCGGCCCTCTCGGAGAAAGCCCCCCCCCCATGTGGTCCTCTGAACGTTGCTGGACTGCGGGGATTTCTCTGCACCCCAGAGAAGAGTTGGGGATTTGTGGGAGTTGGCAACACCCAGACAGACACAGGTTTTCTGGATCGCCGATTCTCAACATCACCTGCTGATGCAACTCCCAAGAATTTTGGCAAAAAATGTTTCTGCATCTCGGATGGAAGCTCATTCAAAATTCCTCATCTGACTCTTCCATTAGCTGGGATGGCTCAGTCGGTTGAGCACGAGACTGAATCTCAGGGTCATGTGTTCAAGCCCCACACTGGAGAAGAAGATTCCTGCATTGCAACTCTATGCTTCCATGATATAACACTGGTCCTAAAGGATCTACATTGGCTCCCGATACATTTCCAAGCACAATTCAAAGTGTTGGTGCTGACCTTTAAAGCCCTAAACGGCCTTGGCCCATTATACCCGAAGGAGCGTCTCCACCACCATCGTTCAGCCCGGACACTGGGGTCCAGCGCCGAGGGCCTCCTGGCGGTTCCCTCACTGCGAGAAGCAAAGTTACAGGGAACCAGGCAGAGGGCCTTTTCGGTAGTGGCACCTGCCCTGTGGAACGCCCTGCCATCATAGAATCATAGAGTTGGAAGAGACCACAAGGGCCATCCAGTCCAACCCCCTGCCAAGCAGGAAACACCATCAAAGCATTCTTGACATATGCCTGTCAAGGCTCTGCTTAAAGACCTCCAAAGAAGGAGACTCCACCACACTCCTTGGCAGCAAATTCCACTGCCGAACAGCTCTTACTGTCAGGAAGTTCTTCCTAATGTTTAGGTGGAATCTTCTTTCTTGAAGTTTGAATCCATTGCTCCGTGCCCGCTTCTCTGGAGCAGCAGAAAACAACCTTTCTCCCTCCTCCATATGACATCCTTTCATATATTTGAACATGGCTATCATATCACCCCTTAACCTTCTCTTCTCCAGGCTAAACATACCCAGCTCCCTAAGCCAGTGGTTCCCAACAGGTGGTCCGGGGACCCCCAGGGGTCCGCAAGCTATGCCAGAGGGGTCCTCAGGATCCTATTAGAATAAAAAATATATTAAATATATTTCATATGATAACAGATTTTTTGTTTTACCCGCTTCCTGCATGAGCAGAGTCTAGCGCAAAACTAGAATTAGATAGAGGCAGTAGTTCTGCTGTATGCCGCAAGGACTACAAGAAACTTGGAGATAAGGCAATGAAAAAGATCCTTCCATTTGCAACCACATATCGGTGTGAGCAAGCATTTTCTTCCATGTGTTTCATGAAAAACAAATATAGGAATCGGCTCGACATGCAGTCGGATTTCAGAGTGAAAGTTTCAAGTTTGGAACCTAATATTTCAGAAATAATGGACTCAAAGGACAGATTTAACTCATCTCATTAAGAACTGAAAATTAAAACTAACTGTATACTGATGGAGTACTCTGTTGTAACTGTAAAAAACATATAAATATAAAATATAAAAAGACTCTTAATTTGGCTCTCACTTTTTAATTTTGGGATTAGGAATTAATGGGGGTCCTTGTCACAATAGCGGCTCGATGAGGGGTCCTTGAGAAAATTTTGTTGGGAACCCCTGCCCTAAGCTGTTCCTCATAAGGCATCGTTTCCAGGCCTTTGACCATTTTGGTTGCCCTCTTCTGGACACGTTCCAGCTTGTCAGTATCCTTCTTGAACTGTGGTGCCCAGAACTGGACACAGTACTCCAGGTGAGGTCTGACCAGAGCAGAATACAGTGGTACTATTACTTCCCTAGATCTAGATGCCATACTCCTATTGATGCAGCCCAGATGTCAAAGAGATAAACAACTACCTGACTTCTAAGATGTTTTACTGTGTTTTTAATATTCTGCTGGGAGCTGCCCAGAGTGGCTGGGGCAACCCAGTCAGATGGGTGGAATAAAAACAACAACAACAACTCCGGTGGTAGGCGAGAAGAAGAGGCAGATTACAGGACCCAAGTGGTCCAGGCTTTAGCCCAGGGCTGCCAAGGTTAGAACCTTCTTCTCAGTTGGTTAGAGTGTGGTGCTGACAACACCACGGTCGCAGGTTCAATCTCCGTATGGGACAGCTGCACATTCCTGCATTGCAAGGGGGTTGAACTAGATGAACCTCAGGGTCCTTTTCCAACTCTACAATTCTATGAAATGCTGGGTGGAAAGGCTGAACCAAAGACACACACAACAGACGGCTTCTGCGCTTCCACAATGTTGTTTCCCCCCCAAACACATGACTTTCCCCCCTCCTGCCAGGAGGAAAACGTTAAAACTACCACACCGGCACGAGGTCAAGGTTCCAAGTCCTCTTGTTGGCTTGATGTTTGATCTCCAGGCACGGCCTGCTTTTCTACGGAAGCCGTTCTTCTCCGTCGCAACCGTCAAAAAGGCATTTGAATGGCACTCCGCACGGCAAGGCTTGCGGCTGGCCTTTCTGCATTAAACATTAACCCCTGTTCCCTGAAAGCATGCGCAGGTAATCAACATACATGGTGCGTGTGCGTCTCTACTGGAAATTCCAGGTTTACAATATATAAGGTACATGCTGACAAGCTTTAGAAGCACACGCAAACAGAGAGCCTAAACCAGGCTTTGCCCATTGTGGCACCCTCCAAATGTTCCGGATTACACTTCCCAGCAGGCCCAGCCAGCACAGCCTGAAGGGAGTTGCGGTCCAAACTATCTAGAAGCCACCAGGGCTGGTGAAGAGCAGCCACAGTCCACCCCAAACACACCCTTAGCTTCACCATAGTTGAATAATTTGAAAGCTGGCGGGTCCTCTACGGCTGCCATTACTACGCTTATACCTCAGCTCTCCTCCAAAGAGCAAGAGGCGGCATGCGTGGTACTCCCCCTCTCCGCTTGCTCCTCACAACAACCCTGCAAGGTAGGGTTAAGTTGATGTGAGCATGGCTGGTCCAAGAGCCCCCAGCGAGCAGTCAGACCCCGGTCTCCCCGAGTCCTAGTCCAAAACTCTAACCAGTGCACCACGCTGCATAATCGTTGCAGCACACATGCTCCAGGCTTCAATGGAAAGGGTTGCAGAAAGAGTGGACGAAGGTGGGGTTCTGCCCTGATGCATGGAGCAAGACCACTGGGCCTTTGGGGCCTGACCGGCAGAAGCTGCCCAAGGCCTCTCCCCAGCTGAGTTACCTGTGGTCCTTTTAACAGGCAGTGCCAGAGATCGAACTCTGAACCACTCCATGCTCAAGAAACCATGTTCTCTACTCACAAAGGGACTGGGGGGGGTAGGGGAGAGAGAAATAATAATAATAAAAAAGACTGCCATGTGTTGTTGCCATCGTTTCTGGCAGCACTTCAAGCCTAAAACTAGACTGGATGGCTTTTCTGTTTTTTGTTTTGGCAGTGGGGTGGAGTTTAATACAAAACTACCTGGGTTTCACAATGGCCAAGTCAAGAGCAACTCCACTCTTGAGTCCAGAGGGGAATAATGTGGCTAGGAGCAGCCTTTGAGTTCTGTCAGAAATCATTCCCCCATTTCTCCCTGGCTGGCCTTCCATGTCAACTTCCTCTTCCTTCACATGCCTTAAAATCGCAAGCAGAGCCTTGTGCCCGAAACCGGTTTCAAGCCCAGATTGTGATTATCGGGTTTCATGATTTCTGACCTGGCAATATATTGCGAATCACGATGTGTGTGTCTGTGTGTGTGCTTTGCAAAAATCACAATGTGGGGGAAACCGTGAAGCCAGCCAATGCCTCTACATGGCTCCATTCTTATTTCACACACTATCAGTATACAGCCGTACCTTGCTTCTCGAACGTCTTGGTGCTCGTACGTTTTGGCTGCCGAACGCCGAAAACTCAGAAGTGTTTCGACTTCCGAACGTCTGACGTGGCTTCTGCTTGAGTGCAGGAAGCTCCTGCAGCCAATCGGAAGCCACACCTTGGTTTTGGAATGGTTTCGGGAGTCAAACGGACTCCCGGAATGGATTAAGTCCGAGAAAGAAGGTTCCACTGTATTGCGATGTTTAGCTGGTGAAAGATCACGAAGTGGAAAACCCAATATTGCCCAACTCTAGCCTCACTTGATGCTACAAACAGACTAGGCCCCCGTCAGGGCAAACAGGATATATACCCCAAGGTGGGTAGTAGAAATCACCCCAAGACAAATGCCCTTTTACTCCTCCTCTGGTTGTATCGTGGACCAGCTTCCCCTTCAAGTGCAAGGCCAAACTCTCTACCTGCGTCCCTCTTAGCATCCACAACTCCTTCCACGCTTTTAACTTCCTGTGGCTCATACGAAGAAGCCTGGAGGACAACCGAGCTCTTCTCTCCCGATGGACAAAGCGCAGGCTTCTCCGACGGCGCGCTGCCCCTTGAGGGACCACCAGAATCGAAGGCAGAAGAGACTTGGCGACTGCAAGCTGCCAAGCCAGTATCAGCTGACGTGGGCCCCAGAGCCACGTTCTGGCTCGCCGCCACGGTTCCTTGGCACTGGTGCAGCCCAGAAGCTGGTGTCCCGTGCCTGGCATCTGCTCCACTGCCCGGACTGCCTTCCAGCTGGTTTGATTGAAAGCTTACACCTCCAAGAACCTTGTGGGCCTTGGAAGCTCGACCAAGCAGCCAAGAATAGTTTGCAGGCCGTGATGATTCTCGCTCAAGGTCGGCAGGAAGGGCATGAACCAGACAAGATCTCGGTGCATGCTGCAGCAAGCCGGGAGCCACGAGTGTCAGACACTTGAAGCAAGCCTTGGTGGGCTCTTCCACTCTCTTCCCCTCGATTAAGCCGCTGGGCAGCTCTGCCCCACTCTGCAGGTTCTCATGCGACACGCTGCTCATGACAATATCCGGGTACGGCTCAGAGCCCTCGGAGATGACCAGCATGGCTTGGATTTCCTGGGCACCCTCTAGAGCCACGGCAGCTGGCCCAGGCAAGAGGGGGGATCTCTCGTCCAATAAGCCCTCCACACGGACCTGGAAGATGAGATTGGAGATGCAGCGGCAGCAGCTGGCAAAGAGGCCGTTCCCCATGATCCCCTGGTCAGGGGGTACGTGTTAAAAACCAGCACGGGACTCCCGTCACATCCAAAGGCAAAGGCGCAATCTATGGGCAGAGCGACGCTCTACGGAAATTCACGGTCTGGATGGCAAAATGCTTTCCAAAGGGGCACATCCTATTTTCGCAGAAGGTGGACCAAAGTAGTTTTTAATCAGGGAGAGCACATGGAGAGCACCTCGATGAATCGCAGCGACACAGAGTTTTTCATGGGTGGTTTCTCTTTGGGGAAAAAAAAAAGTAACATCACCAACATCTGACAGACAGCATTTCCGCGGTCAACATTCTCCTGGGGTTCCCGCCAGCAGCCTTCATTTTCTGCAAAACCAAACGCTAACCGTGTGTTGCCAGGGAAGACTGCAATCAAGGCGCGAAGGGTTTTCTTCCGTATTTCCCTGGAGAACAAAGTTCTAGCAGAGAGTGCTTCTTTTCCACCCTCAACTCTGCAAGAAGACTGAAAGCAGGACAGTGTTGGCTCCCAAGCCAAGTTATAAATAGAGCCCGGGCTCCGTACCAACACAACCTGGGACTGCAGCTAAAGGGTTTTGCCCTTGTCAAGCATACAAACAAATGGGGGGGGGGGCTGAATGGCAGAGCCAAGGCCGGTTACTATAGCACGTTGAGACTTCCACACAGATATCCATACTAAATAGAGACCAACAGAAGAACAATTATGGGGCAGAAAGTAGGTCTGGGGCCCAGTTCTTATTGAGGTAGCAAAAAAAAAAAAGTATCTGGGTCTGGACTGGAGAAACAAGAAGGCAGCGCTTTCCAGGCCATCCTGAACCCATCGCAGGCAGCGCTGTTTCCGTTTTGCTGCGTATCGTCCTCCGCCCAAACAGATATTGTTTGTCTTGCTTGTCTGAGGGGGCCGTCGCCATTAAATTACATATTCCACACTCTACTCATTTCTCTTCTGAACACGGGAGGAAGAAGAAATCACCAGCAGTTTCTAGACCAGTTTCTGGTTTTGTTGGCATTCTCCAACTTCCCTAGTCTGGAATCCTCAATGCTTCAGGCAGCACATTAAGGACTCACACTGCGGTGTGTGTGTGTGTGTGTGTGTGTGTGTGTGTGTGTGTGTGTGTGTGTGGACTAGATGACCCTGGGGCTCCCTTCCAACTCAACAATTCTGTGATTCTATGATTCACGTGATGGAATGCTCTCTTTCTCACCCCCCCCCCCCGAAATATTCCAAGTAATTCTCCTATCTGGGATGGTCGTCCTCTTCCACCAAGCGCGCAGCTTCGGGAGGGACGCACATGGAGCGGTGAGGGAGGAAGGGGACACCCGCCTAGCCAGCCAGATCAGCCGGATCAACCCTGGCGATCAATGACAGATGTCGCAGCCAGATCGCCCATAAAATTTCAGGACAGAGCCAAAGGTGATCCAGTGCTACCATTTGCTGTACCCTCCCAAGTAGTGATACCCTTCTTTTATCTAATAATTTTTATAATGGTTAAAGTTTATATTTATTGCTTATATTTTTAAACCACTGAGCCTAGGGCTTGGTGATCAGAAGGTCAGCGGTTCAAATCCCTGTGGCGGGGTGAGCTCCCGTTGCTCGGTCCCAGCTCCTGCCAACCTAGCAGTTCGAAAGCACATCAAAATGCAAGTAGATAAATAGGAACCGCTACAGCGGGAAGGTAAACGGCGTTTCTGTGTGCTGCTCTGGTTCGCCAGAAGTGGCTTTGTCATGCTGGCCACATGACCTGGAAACTATACGCCGGCTCCCTCGGCCAATAATGCGAGATGAGCGCGCAACCCCAGAGTCGGTCACGACTGGACCTACTGATCAGGGGTCCCTTTACCTTTACGTATATATGTGTATGCTGGTCGAGAACCGTAACAATAACTAACTAGCTAACTCCCAAATAATAATAATTCTCTGCGCAGGAAAAGGTGCACCCGAAGCCTTTCCTGAACATAGCAAACATAGCAAAAGTGTTGCTGGATCAAGACCCAAGAGGGGAGGAACTACAGCTCAGTGAGTTGGAAACCCTAGAAAGATGTTGGCAGTCACTGCAGACAATACTAAGCGAGAATTTATTTATTTCTTACATTTATACAGCACCTTTATCTTCCAAGGAGCTCAAGGTGGTGTACGTGGTTCCTTCCCACCCACCCCTTTCATCCTCGCAACAACCCTGTGAGGTAGGTTAGGCTAAGAGAAGGTGACTGACTCCAAGGTCACCCAGTGAGCTTCATGGCTGAGTGGGGATTCGAACCCCGGTCTCCCAGGTCCTAGACTAACACTATATCCATAACGCCACACTGGTGCAGATGGAGCAATGGTCTGACTCGGTACACATAAAACACACACACAAACACTTTTCTGACTCGGTATAGTTCAGCTTCTCACGTTCCTAGTTGGCATTACCAATTGCAAATATGAAAACGGGATGTAACAGCTATTCTGGATCAGTCAACACCGAGAACAAGTACAGCCACCCCCACCCCCCAATTGAAACAGGAGCTAAAAGTATTAGTTTTAAGTTTTTATTTTAAGGTACTTAATTACCGCTTAATCACGAGCATTTCTACGCACCGTGCAGAGGACAAAACAAACATTCATCATAAAACTGAACTTAAACTCGGACGCTACCTTAAAACGCCTGTGGAAATACGGGCATTCGTTGTGCGCCTGAAGTTCAGCAGGGAGGGTGCCTGTCTTCTAATACAATCTGGTGGCGGAGAGTTCCACAGGTCTAGGGCCCACAACACTGAATGCATGCATGCCTCCTAGGCATTATAAGCCTTGAATCAAAGCTGTGGGGGAACCACCACACCAGGGTGGATAAAAATCAATGATTAAAAAATTATAATAATTGGATTTTTATTTAAATTGGATTTTTTTAAAATAAAATGCTTTTTGAGGAAAATATATTACCATCCAAAGGTTATTCCATCATGAAATAAAGATTGGTTTTTTTAATTATGTAGAATAAGGTTGTATATGTTTAATTTTTGGGGTAAATGAATTCCATTAATCCATTCACAATGTCATGCTCTTCCAGAGGTTTTTGTAAGATTATTGGGCAGTTTCTCTGCCTACAAGATATTATCACAGATGCTTGGTTTACTTTTGCAGTTCTCAAAACTGAATTTGACTCAACAGAGATCACATGCCTCTTCTTCCCAGCAAAAATGTTATAACATGAACAGAGTGGAGAAAAATACCTTAATCCTATTGTTCTACAAACCTATGAATACAGAAACAACCCCTTCAGTGCTAAGTTTCAAGAAGTTCAGTGAAAAGAATAGAAACTATATTTTTCTGATTGTTTGGAGTGGACAGTATTTAAGTTTTTCATGTGTAGGCTGGGCTGACAGTCTAAGTTTCTTAAAATATATATTTTTTGTTTTTGTTTAGCCAAATTAGTTAACAAACATGGATGTTTGTTTAAGCAAATAAAATATGCTGTAATGTTATTGTCTCAGTTGTATAAATCTATTTAAATTGTTACTATTAAGGTAATGTTTATTTTTCTCCTTCCTAAGTACAACAGTAAAGTCTTCCAAATATGAATGATTAACCTATTAAACTGGAGATAAAAAACTAATATGAAAAGTTGTTATTCTAAAAATCTTCATCTACTTGCCTATTAAAGTTATACCAGCAATAATTAGTCTTTATGTAGAAAACTATGATTTAAATCAAGCCTTACTGACTAGTGATTTAAATCGTGATTTAAATCAGTTTGATTTAAATCAAATCCACCCTGGTCGCCGATCAACATTGGAGGCAACCCCACATTCCCAGGACTGACAAGCAAGATTAGCAGGAGACAGAAACGCTTAAAAACTTGGGAGAGTTGAGCGGGGAATACTTTACTACTACTTTAAAAGGGGGGAGTATAGAGAAAGAGAAAGAAAAAAAGAGTTAACTGGGAATCGGCTCATCCACGCTGGCACTTCTTGGCAAGAAGTTTGGTTCTCATGCTCCGAAGAACAATGGCGGCTTTGCAGTCTTCCTAGGAAAGGTTTCTTAATAGGCATTATCTGGGCCTCGACAGGGAAGAAAGCTCCATGTTGGCACCCCCAACCAGCAGCCACTAGAGACGTCGGAGAACGCTGACGAAAAAGGGAGCAGAAATGGCCCGTACTTATTTGTCCAGAACAGAAACAACCCAGCAATTGCAGGTGGGATTCTATGTTGCCGCTGTTGTGCTCAGTCAGCAAATGGTACACGATCGATTACACACCCACACCCACCTCCCATTTGAATTGTGCAGCCTTTGAACCAAAATCAGTGGGGTGGAATGATGCAATCTTCCTCGTTAATTATGTTAAGTTATGTAACCCCGCTGCAGCGGACAGAAGGACGAGCAACGTGGTTTTCGGCAGAAGGTGATCTGCAGGGGAAGAGAAACAGCACCGCATGCGGCAAATACAGAAAACGACGCCTTCTTAGTTACCTAGGAACCATGCATTCAGTTCATGAGCGTACTAGGAAAGTCTACAAAAACACTTGCCCCATAAGAACAATAAACATTGTTGAGTTGCTGGCTGCTCTTGCAGTACATATGGTGGAGAGCAGGGCAGAAGACAGGGGGGTGATCACAGGTTCAATCCCAGCCATTTGCCCGAAACCTTGTTGTGGACAATGCTGAGCTACATATTTATTTGTTGAATAAAATTTATACACTGCTTGATTGGGGTTTCACCCCCCTTTAAAAAACTCCGCCTCAGAGCGATTTAGAGAAAGATAAAACTATTAAATCAAGAGAGATTTGCAACCCTACTTTAAAGCATACAGAAGTTGAAATACTACATAGGTTAAAAGGACCTCAGCTTTCCAAAGCGCCTGGGTAGGCATTTCTAAGCAGGAATGTTCTCAGCAGGCACCGGAAAGAGAACATCGAGGGCTCGACCTCAAGAGGCAGGGAGTCCCAAAGGGCAAGCGCTGCCGTGTTCTTACAACTGAGGAAGGGGCCTCATGCTTCACCTGTGGTGGTGCCAATTCCGCTGATCAAAGCGGTCTAGTGGGCCCATGAAGGGTAAGGCAAACTCGTAAGTGAACTGTAATAACCAGGTATAAGTAGGGCAAACTACCGGTATACTATGCGAACTAACCTATGCTAACTATACTAGGGAGTGGGTGGCGCTGTGGTCTAAAACACTGAGCCTCTTGGGCTTGCCGATCAGAAGGTTGGCAGTTCGAATCCCCACGACAGGGTGAGCTCCCGTTGCTCTGCCCCAGCTCCTACCAACCTAACACTTTGAAAGTATGCCAGTGCAAGTAGATAAATAGGTACCACTGTGGCAGGAAGCTAAACAGCATTTTTGTGCGCTCCGGCTTTCATCATGGTGTTCCGTTGCACCAGAAGCGGTTTAGTCATGCTGGCCACATGACCCGGAAAGCTGTCTGTGTACAAACGCCGGCTCCCTCAGCCTGAACACGAGCTGAGCGCCGCAACCCCATTTGACTGGACTTGACCGTCCAGGGGTCCTTTACTTATTATTAACTATACTGACCAGCTTCCTATTAAACCCTGAGCACTGACATGGAATTTAATATTGATTTCACATGGGTAGTATGTAGCTGGGCCCTACAAGGCATGGTTGCTAAACTTATCGGCAAACTACCACTGGCGGTCAGGGTGCCACAAACTTTGGCCAGGCGCAGACTGGTCTCAGTGGCCCACTTTTCCCAAGCACTTACTGAACACACACACACACACACACACACACACACACACACACACACACACAAAAGACCTAATGCTTTTTGCTGAGCGGGCTGATTTGAAGCCCGTCTCATTCCTCAGCACTAGAGAAGCAGAAAAACCAGTGTTACTGGTCACCCCAGATGGCTCATGAGACTGGTCAGGGTGGGGGATGGAGAACAGAAAACAGGGAAGTCATCTCCCGTAACTGGATCTCTCTCTCTTCTGGGCTGGTCAAAGGCAGCCTCCTTCCTTGCAAGGTAATAAGTGCAATTTTGCGTTACGCAATTTAAAAAAACAAAAAACATGTAGTTGCACATTCCGACAACTTAAAAGGATCTCCGCGCATACATGTACGGGTAAGGAGGGTGGTTCCCACGGAGATATACCAGGCCGCTGAAGAATTAAGCCAGCCATTCAACGCCAAATTATTAAAATGGGAGGGTTGAGCCAGTCATAGATTCAAATGTGACCCAGCACAGCAACCATACCCCCAGTCCTGCAGCAAAACAACCCTACCTCCTGGAAGAACAATTCAGAAAATATAGCGCCCCCCCCCGTGCTCTGCACAGTGCACAACAAAGCCCCGCCTACATCCCACGATGCAAAATTAGCTCCACCCACTTTTGAGTCACGAGAGGGCCTCTTTACACGGGCACCCAAGAACGCAGAGAGGGTCTGTAGGGGAAGAATCTTCAGCACCTCACTAACACTATGGTTCCCAGAAATCTTTTTTTGGGGGGTGGGGGTATGTGTGGAAGGAGCAATGGCCATGCCCCAAGAGCAATGTTCAATTTGCTGTGTAGATTTCAGGACACCGGTGTTAGAAGTAAGCCAGACACCCAGGGCACAATTGCAACCACGCGGGAGATCTCTGGAAATGCCAGGTTGGCGACCGGGGAAAGCAAAACACCACTTGGAGAAGGCTCTGAGATATTTCCCTTTGTTTTATTCCAGCTTATTTTAACTGATGTTTCAATGTGGTGCAAACCGCTTTGAGATTTATTTATTTCTTAAATATAAAAAAGAAATGGAATCATCATCATCATCACCCCATTGCAAAAAAAGACATTCCATTGTGGCAACCGCATCTTAAGGTTTAAAATGCCATTTGGTGATTATATTATATACCTGAGTTTCTAAGGCTGCTTCCGACGGAAGATACAGATGTAGCTCAAAAACCCCCAGAGAGCACATTGTTGGCAACTTCAGTGGCACATGCACAACCAGGTGCGCTACACCTGCGAATCCAGCACCATACCAGTTTGTACATGTTTTGCTTATATGTTTAGGCACCAGGCTTCCCGGGTTTGGTCCCGTAAAAGAGGTGCAGAGACCTTTTGTCCTTCCAGATGTTGCAGCTGCAACTTCCACCCACGGTTCTGGGTAGCCAACACAGCCCCCACAAGGGACCAGTGATTAGAGTTTTCTAGGGAATTCCAGGATGGAAAGTTTCCCACCTGAGGATTCACTTACTAGGTGAGTCAAAAGTACACAGGGAGCCTTATTACACGCTTCATAAGGAAAAAGGACCTCCAATATCCAGGAGTTGCTACACTGACATTTGTTATTGTTAGGAAAGGATTCAAGAACACTTAATAGGTTTTCGGTACTGTAATAAGTTAGAAGTTATATGGGAAAGCTATAAACGTTTTACGACACAAGTACATGTATCACATAACTTCCTTCACAATGTTTTTTAAGGAGGAAAGGAACTGGAAACGAAAGCTGTCAATTTTTTTTTTTTTTTACAGAAATATGTTATTCGTGCATTCTTATGGAGCCGTGCAGCATTTTGAGAAATAAGCAGCATCGTGGTGCACCGGTCAGAATACTGGATAAGGATTGGAGGGATAGCTCAATTGATAAGAGCATGTGACTCTTCATCTTGGGGTTGTAGGTTCCAGCCCCACTTGGGGCAAAAAAAAATCCTGCATTGCAAGGGGCTGGACTAAATGACTCTTGTGGTCCCTTCCAACTCTATCATTCTATTCTGCGAATTTCCACAAGGACTTCCACAGCAGAGAAGATCCCTGAGGGATGTCATGCCAGCCACCATCTTTTAGCATCTTCTACCTCACAGGGTAGGGACCCAGGTGGCGCTGTGGTTAAACCACTGAGCCTAGGGCTTGCTGATCAGAAGGTCGGCGGTTCGAATCCCTGTGACGGGGTAAGCTCCCGTTGCTTGGTCCCAGCTCCTGCCAACCTAGCAGTTCGAAAGCACGTCAAAATGCAAGTAGATAAATAGGAACCGCTACAGCGGGAAGGTAAACGGCGTTTCCATGCGCTGCTCTGGTTTGCCAGAAGCGGCTTTGTCATGCTGGCCACATGACCTGGAAGCTATACGCCGGCTCCCTCGGCCAATCACAGGGTAAAGGTAAAGGGACCTCTGACCATTAGGTCCAGTCGTGACCGGCTCTGGAGTTGTGTCGCTCATCTTGCGTTATTGGCCGAGGGAGCCGATGCTGTAGCGGTACCTATTTATCTACTTGCACTTTGACGTGCTTTCGAACTGCTAGGTTGGCAGGAGCTGGGACCGAGCAATGGGAGCTCACCCCGTCGCGGGGATTCGAACCGCCGACCTTCTGATCGGCAAGCCCCTGGGTCCCTTACCTCACAGAGTACTTGTGAGAATAAAAGGGGGTTTAAACTTCAGAGTGCAAACCTGAAAGGAACCACGAAGACGCGGTTGTTTGTGCTGAGCTGCAATGAAGAACGCTGCTGGCTTTGTAAAACTGTTACTGTCATATTCATTTGGATTTCAGCAAGTTTGCAGTAGTTTGATGTTTCTATTGTAGCAGGACCAAGAAGGAATGCTTTTAAAGGGCTTTAAAAAAAAAGATGTAGAATACATTGAAAATTGTTATTGGTGCATTTTATAATATATTGCACTATGCTTTAAAACCACATTGAAAAGGTCTTACTGTATAAGGAAGCCTAGGAAATATATTAAAATCTGTGCATGCTTTCTAGAGAGGGGTGAACTGTAAATCTGCAGGTACTCAGTTTTAATAGCTTCCTCCGCAATCCTGCCGGGTTTTTTTAACATCACTGTTGGCACCAAGTTATTAGCAGAACCCACCAACGAAACTTTGGAGCCATGGAGTTGGAAGGGACCCCAAGAGGCATCTAGTCCAACCCCCACAACGCAGGAATCTCAGGAGTTGCAGTGGGGAGCTCAATGAAGGTGCCAAGAGCTATGAAAAAGGTCAATTCCATGCTAGGGATCACTAGGGAAAGAACTGAAAATGAAACTGCCCATTATCATAACGCTATTATACCAATCGATGAGGTGGCCATACTCTGAATACTGTGTACAGTTCTGGCCGCCTCACCTAAAAAATGGTACTGTAGAATTGGAAACAGATTTTTTTTAAAAAAAGAGCAACTCCCAAACGAGGAAAGTTCACAATGTGTGGGGCTTTATAGTTTAGAGAAAATGTGCATAGAAGCAGATGTGACAGAGGTGTAGAAAATTATATATCGTGTTTAGAAAGCAGACAGAGATAAGTTTCTTCCCCTCTCTCACAGCACTAGAAACTGGGGACATCCCATGAAAGTTGGAAGATTCAGGAGTGCTAGAAACTCAGATATATAAGATAGGCGCCAAATAGCTCCTTAAATCAAGGTTACAGTCGCCAAAACTGAATGTCTAGTTGCCATTTTGGAGTAAGACAGCTCTGAAGTCTTATTTTTCGAATGATGGACTGACTGATGGATTCTCAGTAAAAAATTTGGCTAGTTCAGGTGACAAAAAAGTAATTTGATCCAGGGACAGTCCATATATATATATTGGTTTATTCCTAACTCTTTTTCTTAGTGCTGACTGCTCCTGCTCAGGCGGCACAGAAAAAGCATTTTGGTTCCTGAAATTCATTCCAATTGTGCACATAAAATATAACTCAGAGAAGTGATGCGACATGAGTGTGTCAAAACAGTCAAGATCCAGTGATCCCCAGGCACGCACCTCTCGATGGTGGAGATATCAGGCTGGGTCATCCTGGCACGTAGGCACCTTCACTTGGTTGCAAAGTGGTTGATTGTTGTTGTTGTTTAGTCGTGTCCGACTCTTCGTGACCCCATGGACCAGAGCACACCAGGCACTCCTGTCTTCCACTGCCTCCCGCAGTTTGGACAGACTCATGTTCGTAGCTTCGAGAATACTGTCCAACCATCTCGTCCTCTGTCGTCCCCTTCTCCTAGTGCCCTCAATCTTTCCCAACATCAGGGTCTTTTCCGGGGAGTCTTCTCTTCTCATGAGGTGGCCAAAGTATTGGAGCCTCAGCTTCACGATCTGTCCTTCCAGTGAGCACTCAGGGCTGATTTCCTTCAGAATGGATAGGTTTGATCTTCTTGCAGTCCATGGGACTCTCAAGAGTCTCCCAGCACCATAATTCAGAAGCATCAATTCTTCGGCGATCAGCCTTCTTTATGGTCCAGCTCTCACTTCCATACATCACTACTGGGAAAACCATAGCTTTAACTATATGGACCTTTGTCGGCAAGGTGATGTCTCTGCTTTTTAAGTTGCTGATGTGCTTGATAGCCATGTGCAAAATGTGCCTGGCTAATTTCAAACATTGTTCAGGGGAAGAAAAAAAATGCACTGGTTTGTGGGAGCCTCCCACAAAAGGCCTGATCCAGCAGGGTCTACTTACACTCTTGGTAAGGGAAGGCACACTCCCCACTGCCATAGCAGTCTACCAACCAAAACACCCACTAGCCAAACCAGATTCATCAAGCAGGCAAATGCAGACAGGCTAACAGATTGAGATTGAATCCTAACAAGACAGAAGTACTGTTTGTGGGGGACAGGAGGGGGCGGGTGTGGAGGACTCCCTGGTCCTGAATGGGGTAACTGTGCCCCTGAAAGACCAGGTGCGCAGCCTGGGCGTCATTTTAGACTCACAGCTGTCCATGGAGGCACAGGTCAACTCTGTGTCCAAGGCAGCTGTTTATCAGCTCCATCTGGTACGCAGGCTGAGTCCCTACCTGCCCACTGACTGTCTCTCCAGAGTGGTGCATGCTCTAGTTATCTCTTGCTTGGACTACTGCAATGCGCTATACGTGGGGCTACCTTTGAAGGTGACCCGGAAACTACAACTAATCCAGAATGCGGCAGCTAGACTGGTGACTGGGAGCGGCCGCCGAGACCACATAACACCGGTCCTGAAAGATCTACATTGGCTCCCAGTACGTTTCCGAGCACAATTCAAAGTGTTGGTGTTGACCTTTAAAGCCCTAAACGGCCTCGGTCCGGTATACCTGAAGGAGCGTCTCCACCCCCATCGTTCTGCCCGGACACTGAGGTCCAGCTCCGAGGGCCTTCTGGCGGTTCCCTCGCTACGAGAAGCCAAGTTACAGGAAACCAGGCAGAGGGCCTTCTCGGTAGTGGCACCCACCCTGTGGAATGCCCTCCCACTAGAGGTCAAAGAGAACAACAATTACCAGACCTTTAGAAGGCATCTCAAGGCAGCCCTGTTTAGGGAAGCTTTTAATGTTTGATGGATTTCTGTATTTTAGTGTTTTGTTGGAAGCCGCCCAGAGTGGCTGGGGGAACCCGGCCAGATGGGCGGGATATAAATAAATAAATAAATAAATAAATAATAATAATAATAATAATAATAATTATAGAGGTTATGTACTTCCCAAACACCGTTGAGAGATGGAGGCATGCTCTAGCAACAGTTCCCACCAATGTAGACACAGAAAGGCTCTGGCAAATTTTGGCAGACTCCCTTTGCAGGCAGCCCTGGCACACAAGAACCGGTTTTTAAACAAGTCGAGGCAGAAACAGATGCCAAAGAGAGTGCGATCTCTGAACCCTGGCACTGCCGTCGCCAAACCCTGGAATGGATGGAAGTCCGCAGACGCCATTTTTTTCAGCCTTACAAAGGAATTCCCACCTTGTTCCACCCTACGGGGAGAGCCTCCGGCAACTCGACACAGGGAAGTTAAGTGTGTTAAGCATACTGGTTTTCAGAGGGTGGGAAGAAGGAAGCAACCGGGGGTGGGAGATGACTTTATATTCTATGCACACACAGTCTCTCGTAACATAATGGCAGACGTGCGCAGGATGGTTTGCTGGGGTCTAGCAGCCTGCCTCGAGGAGCTTACAGTCTCAAACAAGAGAGAAGCAGCAATTCAGATGTGGGGAAAACTTTGAACCTGCCAATGTTCTGGGCTACCACCAGCTCCAGCAAGCAAAGCCACTGGCCACAGATGAAGAGAGTCGCAGTTCGGAAACAGTGTTAGGAATTTGTTGGGTGCCAGGCACCTTTTGCCCCTGGCTCACGTCCAATTGTGACTACGTGGAGATTTCTGGGCGTCAGGCTGGCGACTGACATCTCCATCAAGCCAGTTTAGAAGACCAGAGTTAATAACCATTTCCACTTCCACTGTGTGAGTTTCTCCTTCTTGCATATTGGGGACAAGTGAATTGCAAACGCAAGCTACAGCCAAGCAATGTACTCGAGATCACGGAAATGTAGAATCGTAGAGTTGGAAGGGATCCTGAGGGGCATCGAGCCCAAACCCCTGGCAAATCGTCATTCTGCTATGGCGACTAACCTAGGCCTAAGTTGCCATTTCGCTTATACATACACAAAGGGATTACCTCCCTTCAGATGCCACCGGCTGCAGAAATAAGTGCATGTCCATCATCTTAAAAAGATGCATCAAAAATTCTTCGTAAGTCAGAACTATTCTTCTCCATACCGACCCTTCCAGTTCATCCCAGGAGATCTGGAATGAATTTCACATTTTAACTCAAGCAGCACTCCAAGCCCACCACTTAATCATTGTAACTGGAAGCTCCTTGTGGGCAGAGACCTGCCTTCTTATACTCTGCATAAACCACCATGCACACCGAAGGCACCATATATACAAATTATTATTCACGCAACTATCACTACTGCCCTTCTTGAGACGACAACCTGAATAGCTCAGTCAGTACAGCACGAATACAGTGGTACCTCAGGTTACAGACGCTTCAGGTTATGCGTTTTCAGGTTACAGACCAAGGGAAACCCGGAAGTACCGGAAAGGTTTACTTCCGGGTTTCGCCGCTCACGCATGCGCAGAAGCGTTAAATTGCGTCACACGCATGCGCAGCGCTGCAGGTTCCGAACGCTGTGGGTTGCAGACCGTCATGGATTACGTCCACAACCCGAGGTTCCACTGTATTTGGGTCATGAGCTCGAGCCCCATGTTGGGCAAAAGATTCCTGTATTGCAGGGGGTTGGACTAGATGACCCTCATGGTCCCTTCCAAACTCTACGATTCTATGAGCAAATAACTAAAGGAATGTTAGGAAGCTGCCATATCCAAAGACAAGCAATTGCTCCATCTAGCTCAATACCGTTTAGACTGTTGGGCAAAGTTTCAGAGGTCATTCCAAGACCCCTGGAGGATTGAACACAGGACCCTTTGCATGCAAGTGGGACCACCTACCCTATGCTCCTTCCCTGCAAAACCCCTGTTTGCAACAGGCTCCTGTTGCTACCTTAAGCCTGCTATGCGAGGGAAGGAAAAGGGTGCCTGCCTCTTTAAAAATATTGCAGGAATGTGGGAGCAGCTACAGAACTGCCAATTGCAGCCACGTGCATGCTTGGGGAGGGGGGGAGGCCATCTCAGACTGGGAAGGGGTGGGGAATCCCCTTTCCAACCAACGCTGAAGGACAACTGGATTCCCCCGGGGGACTCTTCCGCTTCCTATGCCTCAGATGAGACTTCTATAAAACCACGTGCGCACACACCACGTTTAAAAAGGATACAGTTAATTTTGGTCTCCCTCTTGAAGAGGGGAGACGGCAGAAATCAGGGTGTGTGGGGGGTGTTGCGTTCCCACCCCTCAATAAAAAGGTGGAGAGGGGGGGGAAGAGAGTACCTTAAAGGATCCTGTGATCTTAAACAAAGAGAGGAGGGGTGGTAGAGGGGAGGAAGGCCCTCCCACTCTGCTCCGATTGGCTGGGCGAAGCCTGTACCCTCTCTGAAGGTCACCTTGAAGGAGGTGGCGGAAGCTGGGGGGGGGAGAGAGAGAGAACAGAAGGAGACGGAGGAACCAGCTGCAGAGGGCACAGAAGTAGCCCTGGTAGGACGAGTTTGGGATGCAGACTCTCCATGTCAGCCCCCCCCGGAAAAAAAAACCTGGCATAAATCTCAAAGTCACCCCTTCCAAAATTTTATCTAGAATCCTTCTGCTTTCCTTTCCTCCCTCCCCCCCCCCGATTTCCCAGCCTCCTCCTCAGATTATAAACTCTGCAAACAGCAGGGAAGCTGCCGGGGACCAGAGTGAGGCCACTAGGTCCATCTGAGATCAGCACTGTCCACTCTGGCTGGCAGCAGCTCTCCAGGTTTCCAGGGAGGCAGGGAGACTCTCTCGGTCAGGAATTGAACCCACGACCTCCTGCCCGCGAAGAGGATGCTCCACCTACTGAGCAACACTCTCGCTTCTCCAAGCAAGTGCCCTCCATATGCATGTGGGCTACAAGTCCCAGCTGCACCTCGGGGCTTATGGGAGTTGTAGTTTGGAGGGTGCCGGGGCTGGCGATGTCAGCTCTGGGCTCTTCAGGTTATCCTCACGGGTCTTTTTTCTGCCAGGTGAGGTTCCCACTAAGCAATCTCGCCAGTCGGATCCATTCTCTCTCCCTCTCCCCTAAAATTCATCCATTCATTCTGACATTTACCGTATATCCCACTTATCCTCCAAGGAGGTCAAAGCGGCACACATGCATCTCCCCCCATCTCTGTTTAATCCCCACAACGACCCTGCGGGGTAGGTTTAGGCGGAGAGATCGCTACCGGCCCCAGAGAGTGGCAGAGTGGGAATTTGAACCCTGGTCTCCCGAGTTCTAGCCTAACCCTCCGCCAGTACCCTCTGCCGCTGCCTCCCCTACACAAACACCACATTAAGAACACACTGGAAATAACTTCCAGGGATCCAACCCAGAGCTTCTGCACGCTCAGAATGTGCTGAACCCCTGAGATGTGCTTCAATTTACAAGGCTATGGGGAATACCTGTGGCCCCCTCTGGCTGTCGCTGGACTGCAATTCCCATCAGTCCCTGCCAATATGCCCAGTGGCAGAGAATGATGGGAACTGTAGTCCAGCATCATGTGGAGGAATGCAGCTTCCACCACTTGTATGCTGATGCTATTATTTTATTATTGCATGAAATTTATATACCGCTTGATTGTAGGGAAAAGGGGGGGGGACTTGAAAGGTAAAATTATTTTACAAACGCAATTTAAAACATACAGAAAGTTAAAGCCACAATAAAATATACCCAAACACATTAAAACTCGTACAAGCTTTCCAAACATCTGGTTGGCTCATCGACATTTGAACCACAGAACTGTAGAGTTGAAGGAGGTCCCGAGGGTCATCTAGTCCAACCCCCTGCAAGGCAGGCATCTTTTGCCCAATATTAGGATCAAAGTCACGACCTTGAGATTAAGAGTCTCATGCTCTACCAACTGAGCCATCCCAGTGGTTATGTCTTGATCAGGCGCCGAAAAGAATATAGTGAAGGCACCTGCCTGGCATCAATAGGCAGGGAGTTCCGAAGTGCAGGTGATGTCACACTCAGCAACACAAGCCTAGGAAGCAGCCTCAGATTGAGCCACATCTCCTATGTCAGTATCGTCTACACAAGTTGGAGATCACCCTGCATTCTCCCCTGTGGGAGTTCTAAAGACTTCAGATGAATTTGTGATTGTCGATAAAGCTTTTCATTAACGTAACATTTAAAAAATACAAATAAAAAAAGAAAACGCAATCAAAATCACAAGCCACAGGAGCAGTACGGAGCTTGTATTTACCAAACAGATAGAGAGAGCAGGTAATGTGGAAAAATAAAAGAGGCGAAACACATCATGGAAAGCCGAATTTTGTGATTTGGTGGGGTAAGACTCATCCAGTGGTGGAGTAGGAAAGGACCCGAGGGTCAACTAGTCCACCCCCTTGCAATCCATGATCCTGAGATTATGAGTCTTATGCTCTACCAACTGAACCAGAGTTTTGCATATCTGAATTTGACATGTAAAAAAAAATGAAATCCCAACAGGTGGTGCAGGGTCTTCCTTTCCCTTAAAGGTAAAGGTAAAGGGAGCCCTGACCATTAGGTCCAGTCGCGGATGACTCTGGGGTTCATCTTACTTTATTGGCCGAGGGAGCCAGTGTACAACTTCCGGGTCATGTGGCCAGCAGGACTAAGCAGCTTCTGGCGAACCAGAGCAGCACGCGGAAACGCTGTTTACCTTCCCGCTGTAGCGGTACCTATTTATCTACCTGTACTTTGACGTGCTTTCAAACTGCTAGGTGGGCAGGAGCTGGGACCGAGCAACGGGAGCTCACCCCGTCACAGGGATTTGAACCGCCGACCTTCTGATCGGCAAGCCCTAGGCTCTGTAGTTTAACCCACAGCCTTTCCCTTAGAAATGCACAATTTGTGGCTTATATTTTCCGTGGCAGTCAGAGCCCACATATTTCATACTGCAACGCGAAACTGAAGCATGCCTTCCATTCCTGGGCCAAATAAGTTCTCACTGCGGCCAGCTGTTTGATCATAACACTTACTCAAGGGAGCTAAATATGGGGATCCCTGAATGGCGAATTAATTTTTTTCCTGATATTTTTTTCAAAAAATTAAATGTGGATGCCGAAGAGCCTTCTCACCCTAAGTGGAAAAATGTCCCCCAACAATCCTTATTATGACCTGGGTTGAATCGCTTTGAAAGCGGCACAGAGGACACGACAAGGCTAAGGAGGTTAAACAAATCGGAGCAAGCAAAGTGCCCCCCCCCAAAATAAACTACAGTACAGTCCAAGGAAGGCAGCAATAACAATCTAAGAGCTGGTCTAGGGGGAAGGTTGTCAAACAGGCTGACAATTATATGCTCTAGACGCAGGGAGATAAGGCAAGGAAGGTTAGGCTTGGGGAAGCAGGGTGCAGGGAAGAAGTATAAGGATTTAAAGGTCAGGGTTTCAAACGAAAGGTTGGTCTCTCTCCAAAGCTGCAACGATATGCACTTACTTGGAAGCCAGGCGGCTCAAACCCAGCGGGGTTTGCTTCCTGAGTAAAGCAGGCAGAGGATAGGTCTGTATCAATTTTCAGCCAGGTTCAGGCAGATGTCACTGAGATTTAAGTGGGAGTGTATTAAGGCCCCAATCCAATACAAAACATGTCAGCCATGGGAGTGGGAAAAGGAACAGAGTCAAATGGCTGACCTAAGCTGCAAAGTCCATCCAGTTCCTCATCGCCCCTAGGGGTTGCCAGGGTTTGAAATTAGCCAGGCGCATTTTGCACCTGGCTTTTGACTACTTGGGAACAAGTGACAGCTCCGGCATCTGGGGATCATTGGATCCAGACCCTTTTCACACACTAACACCCCATCCTGTAGAATTCTATCAGTTATACTTTATCTGAACAAGCAGAATGAATTTCTGGAACCGAAATGCTGAGCAGGAGCAGTCACCATTAAGAAAAAGAGGTTAAAACAGGCCAATATATCAACTTTTCCCATGCATTTTCCATGTATATATTTCATATATATTTTGGGGGCTGCAAACAATCACCCGGCCCCACAATGTACTGCCTGTGTATAAGACAAGCCCCGTTTTAAACATTTTTGAGTAAAAAAAAACCCTAGTCTTATACACGGAAAAGTACGGGATATGCAGACTGTCCTTGGATCAAGGGACTTTTCTTCTTTAGGTTCTCAATGTTCTTAACCTAGCTCAAGGCTGCCATCTGAACTAGGCAGATGTTTAACTGAGAAGCAAACACATTTGAAAAAGAAGACTTTAGAGCCATTGGGCCCCTAACTTTTCATATCCGGTTTCTAACACGGGCTGCGTTGCCAATTTTGACTCCCATTAGCCTCTTGGTTGGAAGAAAGTAAGAGATGAAATGCATGCACACAAACTTTTCACAAGAGATCTGGTGAATCTGGGCTCTGGACGAATTTTATCCGAGCCCTGGAAAGCACATAGAGCTGAAAGAGGAAGTGAGCCAGAGCGCCACACTTCCTCCTTCAGCTCTATGCTCTTTTTCAAGGGAAGGGGGGGAAGGTAGGCACTCTCGTCCCCACATGACCAAGGGGGGCAGTTCAGATGCACCAGAAAAAGGGGGGGAGTGGGAACATTATGCTCACCGACACCATGCTGGCAAACGCTGCCGAAATTACACTGCTTTGCTTTTGGGTCATAATGCGCTAGATCAGCATTCAGTTTGCCAAATATACAGGTGATAAGGAATTGCATTCAGGTGCAAACCTAGCAGAGATGGATCACTTAGTCCTTCTTGTTCGATCCTGCGTGGTCAAAAAGGGGTGGGGAATTGGTCCTAATCCGTGTTACTAAGCTGACAGCAGAGGACGGAATGCAGGCTACCGTCCCCTCAGCAGGCTACTAAAAATATTTTAAAATCAGTGGCAGTCTAGGGGAGTTTGTGAGTGCATTTACAAGACTCAGAGATGGTCATCCCTTCCAAATAGCCCAGTGTGGAAGCATCATAGAACAACTAAAGCAGAATAATTCCCCGCCCAATACTATTCCAAATCCGCACCACAGGGTGCCCTCTCTGGGAGAAGCCAAGTGTGCAGCTTTCGTCTTCCAGCCTCAGTTTCCCCCATCTGTAGAATGGGAAGCACTGCAATCTACCCCATCTGTGTTACCAGACCCGAAAGCACAATATGTTTTACACCCCCACTTTTGCTCTTGAAGTGGCTTCACCTGCCGTTGTCCATCGGCTGATTTTCAGCAGGCCCACTTGAAGCCAAAGCAAAGCAAAACAAAGCAGTGTTATAATACGTAACTAGTGAGATAGCTATACTGTACCACAGATGGTCACTTGCAAGGGGGCGCAGATTCACGGTAGCAGTTGTTTGCTACCCATGGCAGGTCTGTTGGGCTGCCCATTCAAAGTTTAGCAGCAAAGTTTTACAGCATTAAAAAAAAAATCCCAAAGATTCCTGGTCTACCGACGAGCTGATTCAAGTGTGCGGTTAAATCAGGGCAGGGCAAGAGTCAGGAAAAACTGCCAAAATCAAACCTATTTTATAGGCTGCGGTGCAGAGAATGATTGTGCAGGTGAGAAAACAGTAGGCCGTGTTACGTTAGAACAGGAGCCAAACAGCCCAAACTCAACTCTGTACTACTTCTTGGGACTTTTCCCTCCAGCAAGTTTTCATATGAGGCTGAACTGCTCTCAAAGCTTTATTTAGGATGCTACTGCACATGGCTGTGATGTTTTCTGAGAGGGTGGCAAGGCCACCGTAACCCGTATGTGCCCAGTGTTAGAAATTAGCCAGGCACGTTTTGCAACGGGCGCAAGTCCAATTGCAACCATGTGGAAAACAAACATTACAACACCAATATGGATTCTGAAAGTCGGATTGCGGGATTCTTATTTTCCCTGGCAAAATAAAATATACACATGTAGAGCACACAGATTCGTACCCCATTGCAACTTTCCCCAAGCCCATTGTGACTTAGCATCAGCAATGTGTGGGAGAAAATGTTCTGTTTTAGAAGTTCAATCATAAACAATGAATAGGTGCCAACTGCAAATAAATATCAGGCCAACCTAGAATAGTAATTTTATTATTTATAGCCCGCCCATCTGGCTGGGTTTCCCCAGCCACTCTGGGCAGCTTACAGCACATATAAAAACATAGTAAAACACCAGACATTAATTACATTTCAAGCTTTATTTACTAAATGCAAGTAACCTAAACATGCTAGGTTACATCATTCTTGGAGCATCCGAATTCCCCCCCCCCCAAGGCAAACTAAAAATTGCCCAGTGAAAACCCCCCTCATTTCAAAAGTTTCTGGAAACCTCACATTGCTGCACTCTGCACATTCTCGGGGGGCGGGGGGCGGGCATGGTTTGTTAGGACACATGCGCCAGAACTTAGCCCCAGCATTAGAGCCTGGTACAGATTAAACCCTGTACAGTACAAGCCTCTGGCTCCAACTCCGTTAGAGGAGGGAGAGAGGGAAAGAAACAGAGAGAATTTAAGTTCTGGCAGCAATACCAGGTAACACCTTCTTAACACCCTCCCCTTCCTTTTTTTTAAAAAAAATAGGGGAAAAACACCAGCCCAGGATTACAAAAGAGAAAGTCAACACACTCACTGGCAAAGCCCTGCGCTCAAAAGATTACCGAAATTAGGGTAAACTATAGGGCTCATCCATACAGTGGTACTTCGACTTACGGACGACTCGACAACCGAATTTTTCGACTTACGAATGGGGCTAATGGCCGCGCGCTTACGAATGTCTCAACATCCGAAAGGAAACCGTGGCAGTTTTAGATAGGGATTTTTCGACTTACGAATTTTTAGATAAGGGTTGCTGCGACTTATGAATTTTTCCGTTTCCAATGCATTCCTATGAGAAATCGCGTTTCCAATGGCGTTTTTCAACTGACGAATTTTTTGACCTACGAAGGTGCCTTCGGAACGGATTAAAAGCGTAAGTCGAGGCACCACTGTACTGTCATTTAACTGTGAATGGTGAAGGTTCTTCTCCATATGCCTCCCCACACTTCCCCCAGCCCTCAGTCCAAAAGGAGAGGGGTTTGAGAGACCCCAGATTGAGGCACGGGGAAATGATTAAGAAGAGAATGTCATACGGGCAACAGAGAATTGACAGAAGTACAGGTACACACCTTAGAATAGGCATCCCCAGACTTCGGCCCTCCAGATGTTTTGTACTACAATTCCCATCATCCCTGACCACTGGTCCTGCTAGCTAGGGATCATGGGAGTTGTAGGCCAAACATCTGGAGGGCCACAGTTTGGGGATGCCTGCCTTAGAATCATGGAATTGTAGAACTGGAAGGGATCACAAGTGCCATCTTTTTGCCCAGAGTTGGGCTTGAACCCACGGCCCTGAGACTTAGAGCCCCACACTCTACCAACAGAGCTATGAGCCTTCCTACACGCAGAATGCAAGCTGCTAAGCTGGGTGGATATCTAGTGCCACCAAATGCACATTTAGAGGGTGTAAGGAGCCCCAAAGGAGGCAATGACTGCTGCTCCTGTTGAACAGAGCACAGGGGGGCAATTTTGTCTGTCGGTGCCTTTATTATCCTAAAGAAAGCAAACCCACAGACTTAGCAACACAGTAAACTGCCTTAAACCGAGTCCATCTGAAGTTCAGTATTGTCTACACTGGCAGGCACCTGTTGCCTCTCCAGGATTTCAAGATAGAAAGTATTCCTTCAGGTGGCCAAGCTAAGCCTACCCTCAGCCAGCTCCCACCTGGTTACCTTGCTACTTACAACCAGTCCATTTGGGGGGTGGGGTGGGGGTGGCCACGACTGCCATCTTCCTGATGCAGCAGCTAAAAAAGCCAATGCAATTCTGGGCTGCATTAATAGGAGTATAGCATCTAGCTCAAGGGAAGTAATAGTACCACTGTATTCTGCTCTGGTCAGACCTCACCTGGAGTACTGTGTCCAGTTCTGGGCACCACAGTTCAAGGAGGATACTGACAAGCTGGAACGTGCCCAGAGGAGGGCAACCAAAACGGTCAAAGGCCTGGAAACGATGCCTTATGAGGAACGGCTTAGGGAGCTGGGCATGTTTAGCCTGGAGAAGAGTAGGTTAAGGGGTGATATGATAGCCATGTTCAAATATACAAAAGGATGTCATATAGAGGAGGGAGAAAGGTTGTTTTCTGCTGCTCCAGAGAAGCGGACACGGAGCAATGGATTCAAACTTCAAGAAAGAAGATTCCACCTAAACATTAGGAAGAACTTCCTGACAGTACGAGCTGTTCGGCAGTGGAATTTGCTACCAAGGAGTGTGGTGGAGTCTCCTTCTTTGGAGGTCTTTAAGCGGAGGCTTGACAGCCATCAGTTAGGAATGCTTTGATGGTGTTTCCTGATTCCTCCGCCACCAAGTCAGGCCAATGGCCCATCTAGCTCCACATTGGCTATATCGACCAGCAGCAACTCTCCAGGGTTCCAGACAACATCCGTTCTGAGTCCTACCTGGAGATGCCAGAGGCTGAACCCAAGACTTTCTGCATGCAAAGCAGATGCTCTTATCCGCTTAGCTATGGCGCTTCTCCAAAGGCCTTCCACATGGGAGATTAATGTTGTAACAGCGTTAGAAATTCCCCAGGCTCCAGGCGTGTTTTGCGACTGGCGCGGGTCCAATGGCGACCGCATGGAGATCTTTGGATGCCAGGTTGGAGGCTGACATCTCCACCTGGCTGGCCCCTCCAGCTTTCCTAAGCAGGTAAGCAGAAGAGCTTATCTACTGCATTTATCTCTTACCTTTTTCTCCAAGAAGTACATGGTTCACCCCCCTTTTCTCAATTAATCCCTACAACGGCCCTGTGACGTAGGCTAAGGGGCTGTGACTGACTCCAAGGTCACCCAGTGAGCTTCATGGTTGAGTGGGGATTTGAACCCCCATCTCCCAGGTCCTGGTCTGACACTCTAACCGCTACACCACCCTGGCTCCCTAGAGTACTTGTGCCATGGGGCAGCTTTGTTAAGTAGGTAAATAAGTATGGGGAAAGGAAAACGTCGCTTAGAGAAAGATCTGAAATATTTTCCTTGATGCTTGAATTCGTTTTGATTCTGGACTGTTTCTATTTGATGTTTTAATGTGTTATAAACTGCTTCGAGATTTTCTTTAAAATATAAAGCGGTATAGAAGTGAAACGGAAAATAATAAAAAAGGCACCTAGACATTCCTTCGTGGCAACCGTAACCCAGGTGTAAGATCGCCTCTTATATCCAAGTTTCTAACAGTGGTTGTAAATGGGTCTCCAAGATATCGGAAACAGGGCGTCAGCTACAGGTCTACATCGGTTTTTCAAAATAATCAGGTTTCCCCCAGAAAGGATAAAAGCGGATAAAATGGGACAAAATAAATAGCTGCCATACGGATGAGAAGATGTTATTTGGATGGATGGATAGATCTAGTACACTTGCAGAGCTCTGATCGCACGACAAACCAGCACCAGGAAGAACTCTCAGGGTCTGGCTCTTCACAAAATAAGTTATCATAATCAAAGCCCTCTCAATGAAACCTTCAGCGATTTGACTTGCCCTCCCACCTGGCCTTTATTGGCACATAAGAAAACATCTCCTACCAAGTCAGAACATCACTCTATCCAGCTCTACGTTCTGAACACTGACTGGCAGCGGTTTTCTGGGATTTCAGACAGAAAGTCTCTCCCAGCCCTCTGTATGCAAAACAGACCCTCTAACCCAAGGACCTGTCCTTCAGCAACTTACATTCTTGGGTACTAAAGAGATTTGGGTGTTGCCGCCGTTTTAACGTCCTTTTTTGCACTTTATTATTTTGATGATGTGTGCTACCTTGAGGGCCCTTCTGGGACAGCTGAAATAGCGGATATAAACCATTTCGTAAACAAAGAACCCCCAATATTAAGCTCTTGGTGATTATAGCATAGGTACCTACCCGTTTCCCCAAGAAAGCACCCATGAAAGAGTGGATTTGAGCAACTGGCTCCCCCACCCCAAGCCTGTGAACCTTTTAGCGCATGTATGTACAAGCAGCCTTGTATTGAGAAGCTTGGTGTTTGATTATGCTTCTGTATGTGTTGGAAACTGCCAGGAGTGGCTGGGACAACCCAGCCAAGTGGGTGGTGTATAATAAACAACAAACAACAACAACAACAACAACAACCTGACTGGGTTTCCCCAGCCATTAACTCAAGTGTGGGAAACTCTGATCAACACCAAACTTCACAAGGTCCTCTGGGATGGACTGCCAGCATGGATGGGAGTCCCACAACACCTGGAGGGCAAGCATCCCCCCCTCTGTCATCCTAGTTCAATTCTGAGAAGCAGAAGAGCAAGGGAGCCCCCCAAAAGAGAGGACAGAAACTATGGCTCCCCCCCCCAGCTGGAACTCGGTTCCGGCACCTCTCAGGTGGGCGCCATTGCCATTACAGTGGTACTTCAGTTTAAGTACACAATTGGTTCCGGACGTCTGTACTTAACCTGAAGCGAACTTTCCCATTGAAAGTAATGGAAAGTGGATTAATCCGTTCCAGGCGGGTCCACAGAGTCCTCAACCTGAAGCGTACTTAACCCGAAGTATGAGTGTAATTGGTTCTGGAAGTCCGTACTTAACCTGAAGCATACTTAACCTGAAGCGAACTTTCCTACTGAAAGTAATGGAAAGTGGATTAATCCGTTCCAGATAGGTCCGTGGAGTACTTAAACCAGGCACCCCCAAACTGCGGCCCTCCAGATGTTTTGGACTACAACTCTCATCTTCCCCGACCACTGGTCCTGTTAGATAGGGATCATGGGAGTTGTAGGCCAAAACATCTGGATGGCCGCAGTTTGGGGATGCCTGGTATAAATTAAGCAGGTGAATGGGGAAAGGAAAATGTAACTAAGAGAAGGATCTGAAATATTTTCCTTGAAGCTTGACATTGGGATGGTTTTGTTTGATGTTTTAACGTGCTCCAAACCACTTTGAGATTTTGGTTTCTTTAAAATATAAAGTGATATGGAAATGAATAATAATAAATCTCAGCGTAAGTAAAGGCCGTTGTGGTGACCATAACCTATGTTTAAGGTGCTGTTTGGTGATTAGCTTATATATCGGAGTTTCCAACACTGCTACTAGCTACTGATAGCCTGATTACTCTATGGTGAACCATCAATAGGGACACAAGCCTACAGAGGAGAGGACAACTGGACTTTGCTACACATTCGGACCCTGGGTGACAGGTTTTATTTATTTATTTTGACATGCTAGTAATATGTAATTATGTAGTATACATTTATGCCCCACACCTACCAATAAGCTCAGCGTAGTTACATGGTTCACCCCCCTTCATTTTACCTGCACAACAACCCTGCGAGGCGGACATTGGAGGCAGCAACTGGCGCCAAGGTCACCCAGTGAGCTTCATGGTTGCGAGGAGCATTTGAACCTTTGGCCTCCCAAGCACACACACTTGGAGGGGCAGGTGTCAGGGGAATCAGATCAGATGAGACAGTTACTATATAGGACAGGCCTATAGTTCACACCAACTAAGGGGGTTGGGGAATGTGTGTGAGCTGTACCATTTCAGGGGAAGGGGGGCGGCTCTCAAAGGATGGAATGCTCTTCAATACAGAAAAAATGAATAAATCCTTGCAACTGGGTATTATCAAGGAAAAAGGCAAGGCTATCCACCCTCCCTTCTTGCTGGTGGGACGTCATTTGCAAATAAGGTTATGCAGGGGTCATTCACAAATCCTGGGAGTCATGGGGGAAGAGGGCCAAAGGTCATGACCCTCAAGCCTAAAAAGATGTGTCATGATGAAAGCTGATGGGGAAATGGGGGGGGATTAACAATTATTTCTCCCCCCAGTATGGATCCGTTCCAAGGGTTACTCTTCTGCAATACACTGCAGCCACTGCTCCTCAATATGGGCAAGTAAATCTAGGCATGGGGTGGGGAAATGATTGACCACGTGAGGTTGCAAATAACTCCCCTTAAGAGTCCGAAGTTCAACACTTGGGAGGGTCCCTGACACTTTCACAAAGTTCGTTTTACCACCAAGGTGTGGGTGGGTGGGTGGAGAATCTGGGTCACAGCTCACGGCCCATGCTTATGTTGTCAAAGTCCCAGTGAGTTCCACGGGGCTTACTCGCAAGCAAGGATGCACACAGGAGGCGAAGCAGGGGCCTCAATAACCCATTGTGGCGGCTGAGTTGTGAAAACATGGGTCATATTCAAGGAGAAAGCCCCTCCCCCTCCCCAATATAAATATCTCGTTTTAATTTCTCTTCTGATGGTTTGGCCTTGTAAGCCACTTTCGATGCTTTGAAAGGGACTAAAGCGACTGGAGATTATTCAGGAGTAGCCACCTCCAAAGCAGGGTGGGCTGGTGGAATTAGCCCAGAATGTGATGAAAGCAAGCGGAAAGTTAAGGCTGCCTACTTACTTTAGAAACCCACCTTAGAGGCTTTTACTCACAAGCAAGCGTCACTGGCCTGGACCCTTACCCCCAACACCACTTAGAGCAGCAGCAAGGCTTAATTGGGGAGGGGGGAGATCTTATACAGAACTGCAACCTTTCAACACGTCACAAGCCACCTTGCAAACCACCGTCGGAAAGGTCACATATATGGAACCATAAGAGGCCCAGGAACAGGAAGCTTTTCCGGGTCGCCATCTCCAAAGGGCTGGGGGAGGGGAAATGGAGTTAGAGACAGGGGTCATTACCCCAAGAAACAGTCCAGGCGAGACAACTACACTAGGGTCGGCGCTTTCTCCCTACCCTAACCCGCCCAACCTTCAAATAATAGAACATGCTTAAAAGGATTGCAGGTTTCTGAAAAAAAGGGGGGGAGAACAGGTTTGAGCACACTTGTCAGGAAAGCAAAGAAAAAGAAACTAACCGCGCGCACCTATATGCACACTGCACCCATAAAAAAGAAGAAGAGGAGGGTGGCGGGTTGCTCCAGCAGAACTCCCGTCCCCAAAGCGAAAAAGGTTGCACCCAGCGCATAGCTGTCAAGTTTTCCCTTTCCTCGCGAGGAAGCCTATTCAGCCTAAGGGAATTTCCCTTAAAAAAAAAGGGGGAGGACTTGACAACTATGACCCAGCGTTAGGTCTGCTCGAGAGCAACCGCGCGGGGACGAAAGGGAGTCAGACCCACCCGCTCCAACTGGGGTCTTACTCCCGAGTAGGAAACCAGCCGAAGCGAGCAGAGTTTGAAACACTTTGCCCATGGGCAGGGGGGGCTGTCATTCCTTGGGAACGGCGGCGGTGAAGGTGAAACGCCTGCAGGGAACCCGGAGGAGGGATCCACCCAGGAGGATCCGACCGCGAAAGACTGCTCACCTGCGCTGAGCTCCGGCTCCTTGCCGGCCGGGCCCTGGTTGCCCCGCTGCTGCTGCTGCTGGTCCTCCTCCACCGCCGCCCCTGCAGGAGCCACCTCGTCCGCCGCCTTGATGACCATGGCCGGTCTCTCCGCCGCCTCCCCTTCCTCGCTGCCTCTGGCGAAGGCGCCGCCGCTGCTCCTGGCGCTGCTGCTGCTGCTGCGAAGGACGGAGAGAGCCACTCGCAGCCCCACGTGGTGCGCGCTTCACCTCCGGCGGCCGCTCTCTCTCTCTCGCTCTCCCACCCTCTGCCCGAGTCAAACTCCGCCCGACGACGGCGACGGTGCCCCGGCTGGGACAAAAAACAGAAGGGGCGGAAGAGGCGGGGCAGAAACGCCTTAAAGGGACAGCGGAGTCAGAGGGGAAGGGGAGAGGACGGGTAGGGCAAGGGAGGAGGAGGAGGACAGAGGAAAAGGAGAGAGAGAGAGAGAGAGAGAGAGAAAGGAGGAGGGGAGAAAAAAAAGAGGGGAAGGAGTATAATATGACCAAGCTGCAATTGAAATGATTTTTTTTAATAAGTTGTGTCTCTTTTGCTTCCCAATTTGTATTCCCCGCCCAGACCTCTTTATTGAAAGTTTAAAAGTACAGGCGAAACTCGGAAAATTAGAATATCGTCGAAAAGTGTGTTTATTTCAGTAGTGCAACTTATTATTATTTTATTTTAATTTTAGCTTTTACAAATGCTTTCTTTTGGAAATTCCACAGTAACAAAACAAATAGTTGTTGTTGTTGTTTAGTCGTGCCCGATTCTTCGTGACCCCATGGACCATAGCACGCCAGGCACTCCTGTCTTCCACTGCCTCCCGTAGTCTGGTCAAACTCATGTTTGTAGCTTCAAGAACACTGTCCAACCACCTCGTCCTCTGTCGTCCCCTTCTCCTTGTGCCCTCCCTACATTTCATTAATTACATTCCATTCATAATTGACCCGCCCAACGACAAATAATTACAATTACAACAAATAAAGGCATGACATATCTTGCTTTGCATGTCATGCATCTAGCTCATATATTGGTTTCACCTTTTAAGTCGCGTTACCGAAATAAATGCACTTTTTGACGATATTCTAATTTCCCGACTTTCACCTATATAACATTATATGTGCGCTAAACATGGTGAGACGTAAATGAGAGAAAGAGAGAAACAGCACCCCGTTTAGAAGGGAAAGTAAAAGGGGGGAACCTCCCCCCAAACTGTATACTTTACAAAGTTGTGGTACTTTACCAGAATTTAACCTATTAAAGTATTTGTAAGAATGGATTCATTGAATTTGTCCAGGGTGAATCTGTGTTTATAATCACGTTGTTCATATATTGTGAGTTTGTATATAAGTATATTGTGAGTTTGTATATAAGTCTTCAATCCAATCACAGAAGGGAGCTGCATTTTTATTTTTCCAATTCATCTGTATCAGTCTATTGTCCTTCTGTAAGGTTCCATGTAGGGACCCAGGTGGTGCTGTGGGCTAAATCACTGAGCCTAGGGCTTGCTGATCAGAAGGTCGGCGGTTCGAATCCCTGTGACGGGGTGAGCTCCCGTTGCTTGGTCCCAGCTCCTGCCAACCAAGCAGTTCGAAAGCATGTCAAAATGCAAGTAGATAAATGGGAACCTCTATAGCGGGAAGGTAAACGGCGTTTCCATGTGCTGCTCTGGTTTGCCAGAAGCGGCTTTGTCATGCTGGCCACATGACCTGGAAGCTGTACGCCGGCTCCCTCGGCCAATAATGCGAGATGAGCGCGCAACCCCAGAGTCGGTCACGACTGGACCTAATGGTCAGGGGTCCCTTTACCTTTAAGGTTCCATGTGCTGGGCATATAATTCAAAATGATATTTTTGCTCTGTAAATGCAAGGTTGTTCCGTACAGTTCTGTCACTGCAGGTGAATAGGCAGTGTGTTGCTATGCAAAGCCCCAAACAACCGGAACCCAGTTGGCCTTAAGGACGGTCGTAGCACCCGGGTCACTGGGAGCATCCAGAAGAATACTTTTAGTCCTCTCCCATTTAAACAGGCCTTATTGGCTTCAACTAGAAGTCAGGCATTTAGTGTTGCCCACCTCATGCAGTGGGACACCTTTTTCCGCAGAGATTTGGCAGGCATCCTTGCGTTTGACATTCAGGTGTCTCTTGAAGACTTTTCCTCTTAAAGACAAGCATTTTTTAAAAAAATGTTTTCGGGCATTTTAATGATTATTCCGTATTCCTTTCGAAAGTCTTCTGTACGCTGCCCTGATGTTTTGTGAGAGGGAGGTATATAAATACTTTTATAAATAAATAAAGAGCAAAGAGCAATGGGACCTTTATAAGAGGATGGTGCCCGCTAGCAAGCACCTAACTAGACACTGACCTGTCAGCCCTAATTGCAGCAACATTATAGTTTCCCCCCCCCATGTTGCTAAGGCTGCAATGCAATCTGATGCACACTTACCTGAGAGTAGGGATGGGGTGGCGAGTTGTTTGCGTCTTAGTGAGAAACTACCTACCAAAAACCTCTCAAACCAATACACAAGCTGAAACGTTGCTGTCCTTTGAAATCCACACTTCTCTGAATTTTGCAAATGCAGGTCTCCTTTCTCCAACCAATAGGTGCAAAAATGTGTATATTTGGAGGGGATGTGTATTAAATTGGGTGGGAAATGGCTTGCAGGAATGTGTCAAGAAGCCAGGCAAAGATGTGCTTGTTCAGGTAAATTTCTCACTAAAATCCCGGCAAAGTTACCTGAGAGTAACACAACGGAAATTGCTTCCAAGTCAACTTGCGCAGCAGCAGGCTGTGTGCCCAGCGAAACCGAACCCAGAAGTGAATCCTGAGTCAGCATCTTCTTCTGAACAGGTATTCCATCCCCACAGTCTCAGACTTGGGCGCAGATGCCACAGTCTCAGACTTGGGCGCAACAGTGACTAGGAGTGACTCACTCATGGGAAAAAGTACCTGTCACTCTTTGGTTGTTTATGTAATATACCATTTATCCTGGCTACTTCATTACCAACAGATCTTCACCCTGTTGAGTATCTCTGGCTGTCCTTTGTTCTCTCTGAAGCCAATCTCTTCCAATGCTGGCCCTCGTTCTCTCTGAAGCCAATCTCTTCCAATGCTGGGCCTGCTTTATAATAACAAGACCCACCCCCCTCCAAAAACTTTCTGCCAGTGGCGTGTGGTCGGTGGACTAGAGGGGCTAGGCTAATCCCCTAAATGTCCCTTTGGTGCCTCCTTCCCAAAGTGTGGGAAGTTTATGCCCAGCTTAGGAGGGAGGCACGATGCTCATGCGCGGGATGCCAGGACGTCACAACATCACATGTGCAACGTAGCCCCTCCATCGCCCTTGCACTGTTCCCCTGTGAAAGATTTCACTGCATGCCACTGCATTTCGTCTTTACCTGTGTGTATATATTTAGAGATATATAGATACAAGTCTCTTGCAGAAGATCTGTGTATTGAGCATTCACCCTGCTTTGCTTGCATAAAGCTTACGTGGAGGTTAGAATATATCCACGTTGGACTGACGTCGGTTCCGATTTGTTTGACGGGAGGTAATACAACAGTGAGCACCCTACTTTTGCTTGCACACGGTATATATGTATTTGTGCTTTCCTTCTCCCCTGCCCTCCCCCACTCCTGGCACTTTTAAGTGCATTTCCCTGCCACTTTCCAAACTGCAAAAAGAAAAAAAGTTTTTAACAAGTGGGTTTGTTGCACTGGGGCAACAAAGCGATTCAGTCCGCTGTAATTGTAGATTGCAGGGGATTAGATGGCCCTGAGCATACCTGCCAAGTTGCTGTCAGAGAAATAAGGGGCCAGGCCGGAAATAGCAGACCGGAAGTAGCGCTGCCGCCATTTTAGAACTGGGCGGAGCATGCTCAGAAGTGACTTTTGATGCTGCTTTGCCCAGTTCCAAAATGGCCGCCGCACCAGAAGTTGCACTGCAGCCATTTTGGAACTGGGCAGAGCAGCATCAAAAGTCGCTTCTGAGCATGCTCCGCCCAGTTCCAAAATGGCCGTCGCGCCAGAATAAACCGGGAAAAAACAAAAAAATCCATTTTTTCAGCTGGAAAAACGGGGATTTCCCGGGGAAAACGGGAGACTTGGCAGCTATGGTCCTGAGCTGTATACCCACTTGGGTGTCCAGATGCCAAAGAGACAGGGCTCCTCTGACTTTAACAGTTGTGCAGATGGGGGAATCTCAGCAGGGTGCAGCTTGTCATGCAAGGCACACCTGCTGAAATTCCCCTTCCAGTGCAAGTTTTAAAGGCACAGTGCCCCTTGTCCTCTTTTGCATCCAATCAGCCTGATGCCAACTTAAGATAGCATCCTGTGCCTCGGGTGAAGTGGCATCTGGCCACAATGAACTGGGAAAGGAGCTAAGGTGCTAATGCTTATGTTCTAATCTAATATATATTAGATTTGTGAGAGAGTGTGTGTGTGTGTTTATGATGTCTGTAGGATTTATAATGCATGCATAGGAAACTTAACAGCATAAACCTATCCATGTCTACTCATAGAGAAGTCTCCTTGTGTTCAGTGTGGCTTGTTCCCAGGCAAGGGGGCAAGCAAGAGAGGAAACTATTTTTTTCCTGTTTAGGGCTTCATTCCTTTGGGGACAATACATTGAGGGCTGCAGGCCAGTGTTGGGAAATTGGGGTCACTGCCTGTGTTAGTTAAATGGCACTAGGCTAAAGGGTAAAGGTAAAGGGACCCCTGACCATTAGGTCCAGTCATGACCGACTCTGGGTTTGCGGTGCTCATCTCGCGTTATTGGCCGAGGGTGCCGGCGTACAGCTTCCAGGTCATGTGGCCAGCATGACAAAGCCACGTCTGGCGAACCAGAGCAGCGCACGGAAACGCCGTTTACCTTCCTGCTGGAGCAATACCTATTTATCTACTTGCACTTTGACGTGCTTTCGAACTTCTAGGTTGGCAGGAGCAGGGACCGAGCAACGGGAGCTCACCCCGTCACGGGGATTCGAACCGCCGACCTTCTGATCGGCAAGCCCTAGGCTCTGTGGTTTAACCCACAGCACCACCCGCGTTCCTAGCCCTAGGCTAGTCAAGGGCTATTGCCATTTCCCTTTACTCTTGCATCTGCTCTCTCTCTCTCTCTCTCTCTCTCTCTCTCTCTCTCTCTCTCTCACACACACACACACACACACACACACACACACCCTTGTATTCTCTCTTTCCAGCACGCCCTTCCCCTATTTTTTCACCCTCCCTGCCATTCACATAAAGTTAAGCAAAGCTACATGACCCCCAGGGGGGTGTAGGAACGCCATACCCTCCAACATTTCTCCGATGAAAATAGAGACGTCCCATTCCATAATGATAATTTTATTATTTATACCCCCCATCTTACTGGGTGGGTTGCTCCAATCTGGGCAGCTTCCAACACACACACACACCATTAAAAAAAAACTTCCATCTACAGGATTGCCTTCAGATGGTTCAGGGGTTGAACGACTCCATACCCTCCAACATTTTTCCAATGAAAATAGGGAAATCCTAAGGAAAAATGGGACATTCCAGGATCAAATCAGAAACTGGGACGGGTTCTGTAAATCAGGGATGTCCCTGGAAAATAGGGACACTTGGAGGGTCTGGAATGGAGCTTGAAAGTAAGAGCCAATTCTCTGTCCCGCCCAACTGAAAATAGATCGTCGCCATTTGCAAACTTCTATACTTCAGTGTGGAGTAGGGAGAGAAAGGTTTGAATCGGCTCCTGTTAGCTCTGCCCCTTTAACAATGGTTCGTTCTAGAAAGCAACTAGCACAGCTATTAAGTGATTTGTGCTATTGAAAGCTTCACCTGCCTGCTTCTGTAGCGCAAACACCTGTTAAGGTCTCTGTGATTGGCAGAGTTGGCAGATTCAGGGAGCTTTAACCTGATTCCTCCAGAAAAGGAAGGTGGTTTTTCTTACTTTCACACAGCTGGGGCTCCAAGCTCATTGGTCCTTGTTCAAGAGAGGACTCATGCTTATCTTATTAACACACTTGGCCCTATTGTCTCGACCAGAACCATATGACCTCTCATTAGGCATGGAGGGGGGCATTTAAAGGGAGAACTGCCTAATTCACTTCCTGAAACAATAATTGAACTGAAACCACAGCCAGGTTCGAAATTTGCAGTGCAATTATCTAGCCAAATAACTTGTTTTAGGGAAAATGCATATAGTTCTGTGTGTCAAGTGTACATAAAATGCATACATTTGTGAAAATAACATGTGAAAAAGCATGCTATTAGGCAAGAATTGCTTGCAGAAATGCGCGCAACTTTGGGAGAGCTTTGTACTAAAACAATGGCGAATTTTCACGAGGACTTAAAAAAATTGCAAACTGATGCAGAGCTTATCATCATTGGGTACAGGCAATGGAAAAACCGTGTTCTGCCCCTGCCCTGCTCTTTGAGTGACGTCTTTCATGACATTTCCGGATTGAGCGCTGTGCATGTAAGTGCAATCGCACACATGTCAGGCACGCCTATAATGGGGGGGGGGTTGCCTGTACTTGCAATGGCCCATTGGGGAGCCTACAGTCAGCCCCTGGAGCTTCCTGGCCCTCAAGCAGCAATGTTTATAGTACATCTAATCTTTCTCCTTCTGGGAGCATGTCCAGGTTGAGCTGAGAGAAAATTAAGCAAGGAAATTATTAGTGGCAATGGTGGTGTCCATTGGACCTGGTAGGGCAGAAGGCTGGGAGCCCAACAGTAGGTGGCGCTTGAGATGTTACAGCAGTGACGGTTGGTGCCTATTGGAATTGGTTGGGCGGAAGGCAGGAAGCCCAACCGTAGGTGGAACCAATGATGGGCAGAGCCAGGTCATTCTAGTGTTGTCCCTAGCCTCCTCCCTGCTAAGTTCTAGAAGGGCAACACAGAGACATAGGGAGGAGGGTACTGACAGGCAGGGGCACCCCCTAAACTCATTGTAAGTAAGAAGGCAGGCAGAGGTTGGTGGGGCAGTGCCCCGTTCACCCCAAATGGATCAGCCTCCACCATTGTCAAGTGTGGGTGGTTTGTGCAGAACGGTCTCATGGGCTGAATTGGGACACCAAATTAGGAGATTCCACTGAGTTAGAGGGTGCTGGGCAATTTGCTCATCCAGAGGGGATGAGCAAATCTACCCCCCCCCCCGAGGGGTAGGTTGGTGTCTTCCAGCACCTCCCACACAGACTCCGAGTATCTGCTGTCTCTGCCAGCAGAGCCAGCGTGGTGTAGTGGTTAAGAGCAGTAGACTCGCAATCTGGGGAACCGGGTTCGCATCTCCGCTCCTCCACCCTTGGGCTAGTCACACTTCTTTGAAGTCTCTCAGCCCCACTCACCTCTCAGAGTGTTTGTTGTGGAGGAGGAAGGGAAAGGATAATGTTAGCCGCTTTGAGACTCCTTCGGGTAGTGATAAAGCGAGATATCAAATCCAAACTCTTCTTCTGCCAAGGTACTCCATGCTCTGGTGCTCCCAGACTGGATTATCGCTGCCACCGTGCCCCATTTTGATTAGGGCTTGGCGATCTATCAATATATCATCCAAAACCAGTTTGATGTCCCATCTCGTGATATCGGTTTCATAATTTCTGACCTGGCAATATATCGTAAACCAGTGTGTGTGTGTGTGTGTGCGTGCTATGCAAAAACCACAATGTGGGGGAAACCATGAAGCCAGCCAACGCTTCTCTTGATTCCCGCAGCCCGTTATCTCTGCTTCCTCAGCTCCTCTGTGCCTCCTGCATGGGGAAGCGAATCACGAGGCAGGAAAAACACGTGAGCCAGCCAAAGCCTCCACGTAGCTCCATCTTTATTTCAGACATTGTGATATATCGGTATATTGCGATGTTTAGCTGGTGATACATCACGATGTTGAAAATCAGACGTCACCTTAATTTTGATTAGGGAAAAAGGCTCACGCAACTCCGAAAACAGACGTAGCAGAATGCCTTTGGCCTGTCGCTTCACTGCTGAAGATCATCTCTGGTGAGGATGCTGTGAGACTTCTTCTGGGGTGGTGATGTTTATCCTATGCTCGTTTCCAGGGCCTGGCAGAGATGGAGCTGAGAGGGTCCGACTGGGGGAGTGCTCCATCGCTTCCGGCAGAAGACGTCATGGATGAGCTTCCTTGCTTGTGAATGCAAGAGTGCCGTTGTGCGTCCCGGGGGTGAGTCAGCGCAAGTGTGGCAGGCTTCAGAGCGAGGAAGGGATATCCCTCTTCGCCACCTCCACCCGAGACTCTGCACAGACAGGCTTAATCGTGGCATTGCAGCAGGAGGGCGGATGAGAGATGGACAAGAACAGGCACGTTCAGGAAGGAGACTCCGCTATTTAGTGGAGCACAATTCCTCTGAGTAGCAGATCAAGTACCTCGCCGGCACTAGGAAGCAGGCTGCTAAGAAGCCTTTCTGTGACACATCACAGATCCCCTCAAAGGATCATGGGAACTATAGTCAGTTATGGGGGCTAAGCATTGCTGGGAGACCCCAGCTCCCCTCACTCAGCTACAGTTTCCAGAGGGGTTTAACAATGGCTCTCCTTCTTTCCCAGGGAACTCTGGGGATTTCAGAAGAGGCTGCTGGATCAGACCAATGGCCCAGCATCCCGTTCTCACAATGTCTGTGGGAAATCTGGAAGCCGGACCTGAACACAAGACCACTCTCCTGCGGTTTCCAACAATTGATATTCAAAAGCATTGCTGCCTCCGACCAGGGAACCGGAGCTTAGCCACCACAGCTAGTAGCCATGGATAGCCTTCCCCTCCAGGAATTTGTCTTCTCGCAACTCTCTGCACCAGACTTCCCAAGATTCTTTGAGGGGGGGGGAACCAATGGCTGCTCCAAATGATCTAATATGACTTTAAATATATTGTTTGGGGCCCTTCCCAGCAGAAGGAGAAGGAAGGGACCCAGGAATTACCACATTTTGATGTAAGTTAAATACAAAACATGGCTGTATAAAGGCTGAGTGTGTGCTCAAGACCTAACGGTATGCAAGCCAACCAAATCCTACTCCAGAGTAGGCTCTTTAAAGGACGAAAATTAGTCCCGTCTGTTAATTTCAATGGGTCTGCTTTAACAGCCATGGCTCCCCCCCCCACGAGGAATCCTGGGAACTGTAGTTTGTTAAATATGCTGAGAGTTGTTAGGAGACTCCTATCCCCCCCCCCCCCAGAGAAGCAGACATGGAGCAATGGATTCAAACTACAAGAAAGAAGATTCCACCTAAACATTAGGAAGAACTTCCTGACAGTAAGAGCTGTTCGGCAGTGGAATTTGCTACCAAGGAGTGTGGTGGAGTCTCCTTCTTTGGAGGTCTTTAAGCAGAGGCTTGACAGGCATATGTCAAGAATGCTTTGATGGTGTTTCCTACTCGGCAGGGGGTTGGACTGGATGGCCCTTGTGGTCTCTTCCAACTCTATGATTCTATGATTCTAGGAGGGACACGGGTGGCGCTGTGGGTTAAACCACTGAGCCTAGGGCTTGCCGATCAGAAGGTTGGTGGTTCGAATCCCTGCGACGGGGTGAGCTCCTGTTGTTCAGTCCCAGCTCCTGTCAACCTAGCAGTTCGAAAGCACGTCAAAGTGCAAATAGATAAATAGGTACAGCGGGAAGGTAAACGGCATTTCCATGCGCGGCTCTGGTTCGCCAGAAGCGGCTTTGTCATGCTGGCCACATGACCTGGAAGCTGTACGCAGGATCCCTTGGCCAATAACGCGAGATGAGCGCCACAACCCCAGAGTTGGTCACAACTGGACCTAATGGTCAGGGGTCCCTTTACCTTTTTATCCCCCAACAGAGTTGGAATTCCCAGTGCTCCTTGGGAAGAAGGATTGGTTGTTAAGCTACTCAGAGAACTGGAGCTCTGTGAAGGGAACTGTGGTCTCTTCACAACTCTCAGCACCCTTTACAAACTACAGTTCTCAGGATTTTTATTTTTATTTATTTTGGGTGGGAGGGGAGCCATGACTGTTTAAAGTGCTTTTAAATGCTGCTTTAAGTACCCGGGGCCTATGTTAGGTCGTTTCAATGCATCTAGTTTGTAAAACTTAATTGAATACCGCACCACAGATCATTACTGTGCCTATTCTTAGATTCAGCCGTCCCTGGCATTTCAAACAAATTCAGGGGCAGGCGGGTCTTGCTGATACAGATTAAGCCTTGAGTAAAGGTTAAGCCAGCCTTCCTCATCCCCTGAGCAAAGCAGGCATGGGAAACACTAGGACAAGATTTCCTTGTCATCAATCCAGGTTTCCCATTATAAAGCCAGACCCTTCAAGCGCCCCTATTTTCCAGGGACGTCCCTGATTTAGAGAAGCCCTCCTGGTTTCTGATTTGATCCCGGAACGGCCTGCTTTTCCTTAAGATGTCCCTATTTTCATTGGAGAAATGTTGGAAGGTATGGAGTTATCCGACTCCCGAGCTGTCTGAAGGCAATCCTGTATAGGGAAGTTTTTGTTTTTGTTTTAAACCGTTTATTATTATTATTATTATTATTATTATTATTATTATTATTACCCCACCCATCTGGCTGGGTTTCCCCCACCACTCTGGGCGGCTTCCAACAAATACCAAAATACATTAAAATATCACAAATTAAAAACTTCCCTAAACAGGGCTGCCTTCAGATGTCTTCTAAAAGTCTGGTCATTGTTGTTCTCTTTGACATCTGGTGGGAGGGCGTTCCACAGGGCGGGTGCCACTACCGACAAGGCCCTCTGCCTGGTTCCCTGTAGCTTTGCTTCTCGCAGTGAGGGAACCACCAGAAGGCCCTCGGCACTGGATCTCAGTGTCCGAGCTAAACAATGGGGGTGGAGACGCTCCTTCAGGTATATAGGACCAAGGCTGTTTAGGGCTTTAAAGGTCAGCACCAACACTTTGAATGGTGCTTTGAATTGTGTTTTTATATATGTTGGAAGCTGCCCAGAGTGGCTGGGGCAACCCAGTAAGACGTGTGGGGTATGAAGAGTAAAATTATCACTATGGAATGGGACGTCCCTATTTTCACCGGAGAAATGTTGGAGGGTATGGTAGCACTTACAGTAAATCCCCCGGTCACTGCAAGCATATGAAGGATTCCTTTTAGTCCTCTCTCATTTAAAGAGGCCTCACTGGCTTCAACTGTTGGAGGGGATGTAAAGGCAGTTTCCTTTGCCGTTTCAAATGTATGAAATTCCCACAACTACTGTATTTTCCCATGTATCAGATGCCCCCATGTATAAGACGCCTCCTATTTTGGGGGACTCCAAATTTAGAAAACACCCCTCAGCACTATCCATGTATAAAACGAGCCCCAATTTTAAACCTATTTTTTTTGTTAACCCCCCCCCCCAAACCTAGTCTTATACATGGAAAAATATGGTATGCCGCGAGGGGCGGTCAGTGGAATCTAGTAGCTAAATGGACCCAGTTTCTTGGCCTTTTACCCCTGGGCTCCAACGGATGGTCAAATGATTTGACTTTTGCTGAGTCATCCTTTCTGATAAGTTGCCAAGTTTACAGTATAAACCTTGGCAGGGTTCTCCCCGTTCGGCAGCAAGCACAGGCATATTCCTCACGCGGGTGACTCAACAGGAGTGTGTAAATACTTTATTTTCTGAGATGGATCTATTTATTTTTTTTTAACTTGGACTCAATAATAAAGTAAAGATAAATAAGATAGGACATGTGTTACAAAAGAAAAAGAATTACCGTACTTTCCCATGCACAAGACTACATTTGTTTCTTTAAAAATTATGCTTAAAAGTGGGGGTCGTATTATACAGTGGTACCTCTGGATGCGAACGGGATCCGTTCTGGAGCCCTGTTCGCAACCTGAGCAGTGCGCAACCTGAAGCACCGAATCTGTGCATGCACGTGACGTCATTTGGCGCTTCTGCACATGTGCAAATCGCTGAACCCGGAAGTAACCCGTTCCGGTACTTCCGGGTTCGGCATGTTCGTATCCCATGATGTACGCAACCCGCAGCGACCGTAACCAGAGGTATGACTGTAACATGGATAGTGCATAGGGTGGACGTTTGATTGGTTGCTGCTGCAGCTGTCAGCAGCTAGTGGGCGTGTTATTGGTTGCTGCGTCAATGGCTAGTGTTGATTGGCTGACGCTGCGGCAGTTGGGCGGGCGATTGGCAGCGTCTGCCGGCGAGGGGACAGACGAGAGGCGGATTTCTGGATGCGTGCGGGTGAGTGATTTTCGGCAACCCCCCCTAAAAAAGCTCAGCAACCTTGCGTAAACCCCCCAAAAATCAGCTCAACAACTGGGCAATTCTCCGCAAAAGAAAGAAAAGCTCAACAGCTCTGTGTCGTCTTTCCCCATTTTCTTAAATTTGGAAAAGTACGGTAGATGTGATTTGCCTTCAAGAAACTCACATCACAATACGACATAGAAGAGTCTTGATAAAAGATTGGGTGTGGAATTTTTAACATCAGATAAAACTAAAAAGAGAGATAGGTTGTAATCTATATTAAACCCAAAAATGACTGGAAGCAAGGGTTCAAGGATGAACAAGGAAGAATGATTGGAATACAGATAACAGCCCCGAATCTCGCTGGGTGACCTTGAGCAAGTCGCCGACTCTTTGGGCCTCTCCTACCTCACAGGGTTGTTTTGAGGATAAAATGGAGAGGGAGAAAGTGGTGTGTGTAATAAATAGCAACACATCTACACCACCAGTGCTCTTGAAAGTTGATATGGAATATAGCCAGCTCGAGAAAAATATTTTGCTATTCAGGATAGGGCGAGTCCTCAATATATTGCGAGTGGACACACACACGCACTGACACCTCCCAGAGATTGGCCTCAATCCCCAACCACTTTGCAGTGCATCGCGGGTCGCTCCCCCTGCTGGCTTTGTTGGAGCGACTGCTGTTGTAGCCACTGCCTGCCACCTCCTGTCCTGGGCTGGTGAACTAGCTAGCTACATTAGTAAAGAAACAGCGATTTGAATGCGCTATAAACATGCAGCACAAGATGGCGCCAGAGAGCAGGGAATTTCAAAACACAATTTTCCATAGAGATTTTTTGCTGTTGTTGAAGAGATATAAAATTTCTGACTTATTTATGACATATCCCCCCCCCCCCGCCCCATGTCCATATCCACCCCAAACTTAGTTGGCTGTGGGACTAGAATTAGGTAGGAGAAAGCTCAGCAAGTGCCATTTTTAATACCCCGTCATCCAAAGCAGAGCTGGTTATCCCAGAAGAGGTTGCTGGAGCAGCATGCAAGGCACCACTCCCTGTGGGCCCTGCTAGAGCTCCCAGCCCTCAGCTTTTGTTCAGTTGTGCCGGGTGCTGACCCTGTGAATCCCGCCGTCCCCATTTGTGCAGCATCAGACGCGCTCCAGGAACAGAGGTTTCTCAGATCAGAAATTGGTTCAACGTAGGCATCCATCAGTAACAATGGACTAGTTCGGAGAATATGGCTTTTAATTGAAATGGTTTGCGCTGACCGGGAAAGACCTTTTCCAACATCCTCAAGAAAGCAAAACGAAACAAACAAAAAAACACCCCAGAAAAAACCCATTGTGTACATCTGTAGTCCGTGTTAGGCCCAACTCTCAGAAACAGAAGTGAAGTGGTAAACGTTGAAGCTTATCCACACTGCGCTTTCAAATCACAGGTGAAACACTTTATTTCCCCGAAAAAATCCCGTTCACTGCGGCTTGTTAAAGCTGCTGTCTGGACTGTACCACTTCAGACTCTGGGTTGGTGGCTGCGGCATTTCAAAGGATGGATTTGTCCTCTGCAAAAAGGAATCCTTACATGTTGAAAGCTAGCATGTCAGGGAGAAAGCTGCACTAGGACCCTTCCTCGGACACTGAGGTTTCTACATGCAGAGACATATGCAACGTTTTGTACAGAGGAAAGCAATTAAACCAAAACCACACACACACACACACACACACACACACCCCAAAAGCGCAGGGATAAGGGACCCCTGTTTTGGCAGCAGCAACATCGTCTGGGGGTCATGAGGCAGGTGTTTGTTATTTTATGGCAGGCTTTAATGGCATTGTGTGTTATCTGCTGCAACCTGCCCTGGCACCTCACAATGAAGAACTAAGAAATATAATAAGTGAATGAATCAGCAGGATGTCAAGAATTGTAGTGGACAGCAAGGCTGAGTGCTACTTTATTCTGCAAGAGCTACTTCATTTTGAAGTGCTACTTCAGTCTGACCTCATCTGGAGTCCTGTCTCCCGGTCTGGGCACCACATCTTAAGAAGGAGGGATGTAAAGGAGCTGGAAGGTGTATGTTGATTGGAAGAGGTTAGAATGAGGCCCTCAAACATGGCCAGGGGTAAGTCCTATGAGGAAGGCAGTGAAGGACCGGTTATACAGGTGAAACTCGGGAAATTAGAATATCGTCAAAAAGTGCATTTATTTCAGTAACGCAACTTAAAAGGTGAAACCAATATATGAGATGGATGCGTGACATGCAAAGCAAGATATGTCAAGCCTTTTATCTGTTGTAATTATTTGTCGTTAGGCGGGTCGATTATAAATGGAATGCAATTAATGAAATGTAATAGCGATGTTTATTTTTGTATTATTGTAACTATTTGTTTTATTACTGTGGAATTTCCAAAAGAAAGCATTTGTAAAAATTAAAAGCAATAATAATAATAATAAGTTCCATTACTGAAATACCGGTAAATGCACTTTTCGACAATATTCTAATTCTCTGAGTATCTCCTGTATTTAGCCTGGAGAAGATTGAGGGAAGACCTGCTAGTCTTCTTCAAAGTGCTGTTGCCCTGAAGAGCACTTTGTTTTTTAAAAATGTTTTTTTTATTATTATTGTTACTTGTATGTCAGATGCTGCCCAAATAGAATTATCATTATGGAATGGGACGTCTCTATTTTCATCAGAGAAATGTTGGAAGGTATGGCATTCCTACACCCCAAAGGGGGTCCTGTAGCCTTGCCTAACTTTATGGATTTACAGAAGCCATCCCGGTTTCTGATTTGATCCTGGGAATGTCCCGCTCTTCCTTAGGACATCCTTATTTTCATCAGAGAAATATATTTTTTTTGGGGGGGGGTATGGGGTTATCCAACCCCTGAGCCATCTGAAGGCAACCCTGTATAAGGATTTTTTTTTTAATGTTTAATGATTTATTATGTTTTATATATATTAGAAGCAGCCCAGAGCGGCTGGAGCAACGGGGTATAAATAGTACAGTGGTACTTGGGTGGCGCTGTGGGTTAAACCACAGAGCCTAGGGCTTGCCGATCGGAAGGTCGGCAGTTCAAATCCCCGCGATGGGATGAGCTCCCGTTGCTCGCTCCCTGCTCCTGCCAACCTAGCAGTTCGAAAGCATGAAGTGCAAGTAGATAAATAGGTACTGCTACAGCGGGAAGGTAAACAGCGTTTCCGTGCGCTGCTCTGGTTCGCCAGAAGCAGCTTAGCCATGCTGGCCACATGACCCGGTAGCTGTATGCCAGCTCCCTTGGCCAGTAAAGCGAGATGAGCGCCGCAACCCCAGAGTTTACCTTTACCTTGGTTTACGAACTTAATCCATTCTGGAAGTCCGTTCTTAAACGAAAACCATTCTTAAACTGAGGTGCACTTTCCTAATGAGGCTTCCCTCCGCTGGTGCCCTTCCACTGTTCGGATTCCATTCTTAAAAAGAGGTAAAGAGGCCCCTGACCATCAGGTCCAGTCGTGTCCGACTCTGGGCTCTATTGGCGGTCCCTATTTATCTACTTGCACTTTGATGTGCTTTCGAACTGCTAGGTGGGCAGGAGCTGGGACCAAGCAACGGGAGCTCACCCCGTTGCAGGGATTCGAACTGCCGACCTTCTGATCAGCAAGCCCTAGACTCTGTGGTTTAACCCACAGCGCCACCTGGGTCCCTTATAAAGTTCTCAAACCAAGACACTATTTCCAGTTTTGCGGAGTTTGTAAACCAAATCGTTCTTAAACCGGACTGTTCTTAAATCGAGGTACCACTGTAAAATGATGATGGAACAGGATATCCCTATTTTCATTAGATAAATGTAGGAGGGTATGGAACAGCTGGAGAAATTTCCTGATGGTAGGAGCAAACACTGTAGGATTTTATGAATGCTGTTTCAGCCAAGTAACATTCAGTGATGTGAGTCTGCGTCTACAGTCTGTAGTGGCACAGTCCAGAGATCTGCATTTACCACCTCATCTAGCGGTTGTGAGAAGCTGGCCTTACACTGGCATTGCCAGATCCAACATCTTAGAATCATAGAATTGGAAGAGACCACAAGGGCCATCCAGTCCAACCCCCTGCCAAGCAGGAAACACCATCAAAGCATTCTTGACATATGCCTCTGCTTAAAGACCTCCACCACACTCCTTGGCAGCAAATTCCACTGTCAAACAGTTCTTACTGTCAGGAAGTTCTCCCTAATGTTTAGGTGGAATCTTCTTCCTTGTAGCTTGAATCCATTTGCTCACATTGGTGTGGGGAAGCTTTGGTCTTCCAGAGGTTGATGCACAACAACTCCCATAAGAGCAGTATTCATATATTCCTCCCTGCCCCAAAGTTTCACTTTAAGGGGACACAATTCTCAGAGCGCTTAAAAGCTAGACACACACATTGTGGCGGGGAGGCAACATTTTCATTTGGAGAACGTGCAACAAAATAAAGACAAAAAGAGCTGTTCGGCCAGCTGGACAATTCCAGAATGGAGGAGACAGATGCAAAATCAGGAAACCATAGCCCAAGTGATTGTTAAGCTACACCAAAGGCATCTTTAGCCCATGTGAATATAACAAGACGTACTGTTTACATAACTACAATGAGTTATTGCTATGCCTCTGCCTTCCCAAAGTCTTGTTGTGAAGCTGTACAAGTTAACAAAACATTTGAATGTTGGTCCTCATCGTACAAAGCGGGCCAATTTCATTTGGTACGCCTCCCTGATAAATGTAAATACAGTAGATATTTACATTTGCGACACCTTTCCCGAAGCTGGTGCCCTTCAGATGTTGGGTCCCATCGACCCCAGACAATCCACCAGTCACAAGTGATGGGTGTTGCCGTTCCAAACATCTGGAGAGCGCCAGGTTGAAGAAGGCTGATATACACAACAAATGCGCAACCAGTTGTCAGTTCCAGAAGTTAAGTTCCACCTAGTTCGGTGGGACTTGCACACAGGTAAAAGTTCACAGGTAAAATGTGCCGTTTCAGCTATTTATAATCCTCTTGCAGAAAGCCTATAATAGAAGATGGAGAAAGAACATCATAAAAATTTCTTGTTCAGTGTATAATTTATACAAGGCAGTCTATACAACCACATACACCCATCCACAGCCGTTAGAAAAGATTCCGCATTTCATCAGGTGTGTGCTTTTGCGAGTTATTCCTTCAGATGCAGGGACTCCTTGCTTAAAAATGTAAAAACACTGCTAATATATATATTTATATATTTATATATATTTCTGATTGTGTTTATAGAAATACAAAGGTTTTTGTTGTTATTATTATCATTTAAAAAAGAAACCCAAATCTTTTTGAATGTACAGTAGTTGCTCCGAATGAGCAAAGCCGCATTGCATACCCAGAAGCCGCAACGCTTACGTGGCGCTACATGCATGCGAAAGCGGGCTCCGTTACGAGCCTTTTCTCTGCGCATGCAATGGGGAATTCTTCGCTGCGCATGCACAGCGCTGGGCAAAGCGGCCTCAGGCGAGCCGGAGCTTCATTCCCATCTCAGAAGCACACGAAGCTTTGGGCTGCAGCAAAACAGCCACCGAAGAAGCAAGAGAGGAGTGGAATTGCCCACATGTGGGTGTGAAAAATAGCATACAAGAATGTGTTGAGGGGAAGCTGTTTTGCAAAAAAAAAAAGTACAAAAAAAAGAGAGTACAGTACTGGAAAGGGCACAGGAAGATGCTTATGTTAGGAGAAGTTCACCTGAAGAGGCTGATGAATCTCCACGAGGACTTTAAATAAAATTTGCAAACTGATGGGAAAACATGGGAAAACTTAAGACTAGAAAAATAAGAAACTGAAATGGACAGATTTGCTCATCCCTAGTGCGGTATGGACACTGGTTTACCAATTTAGTGAGAAAATATCTTTTGTTTATGTGTGCTGTAGCCTGTTTGCGGGCGCTGATTTCTGATGCTGTCTGCAGCTGCATATATAAGCAGTGGAGGTTGTTCCCACCAACCTCAGTCTGCTGCCAGTCAGCCTCCATCTATCTGCCTTCTTACTTATACCCAGTCCAGAGTGGAGCCCTGGCTGTCATCTTCCTCTTCCTCCTTGCTCTCAGTACTGTATTGGCCCTGAAGAACTCAGCAGGGAGGAGGAGGGAGGGAGGAGGACAAAGCTAGAATGAATTGTCATTGGCTCTGGCGCCACCTACTGTTTGGCTCCCCACCTTCTGCCCTACCAGTTGCCAGTGGGCATGAGCCACTACCATTCATGTGATTGCCAACACCCCATTTGCGTTTATTCCAAAGGTGGGGAACCTCTGGCCCTTGAGATGTTGCTGGACTACAACTCCCACAATCCCTGGCTATTGGCCACACCTGATGGGAGTTGGAGTTCACCAACTTCTGGAAGGCGATTGGTTTTCCAGCCCAGATTTAGACGTTTTCCCAACTGCTCTACGCTGTACAGAATAATGTGACCCTCATGGAAACAAAACTCCTGATGATCGGAACATTTGATTGCCCAACTAAAAATTAATTACGTTACTGCACACCTTGTATCTCTTTGCACTGTGCAACTGCATGGGTCTACTCCTTCCTACACAAAAGGAAACATAGGCCTAAGAAAGACTAGCTGTAAATAAGCGGAGCCTGGTTCTGCAGACCCTGCACGTCATTCAAAACCTTCATTCCAAAGAGTGCCAAGCTAGTACCCCTGAACTGCTTCATTCATTAGATAGGATCCAGACTATGTCAGTTGAAACTTGGTTCCCCCATGATTTCAATGGGAAATAAAGTAGGAACACAGGAAGCTGTCCCAATAAGTTTTACTAAGAGTAAACCCATTGAAATTAACGAACATGACTAAGTTACAAGGTAAAGGTAAAGGGATCCCTGACCGTTAGGTCCAGTCGTGACCGACTCTGGGGTTGCGGCGCTCATCTCGCATTATTGGCCGAGAGAGCTGGTGTACAGCTTCTAGGTCATGTGGCCAGCATGACAAAGCCGCTTCCAGAGCAGCACACAGAAACGCCGTTTACCTTTCCGCTGAAGCGGTACCTATTTATCTACTTGCACTTTGGTGTGCTTTCGAACTGCTAGGTTGGCAGGAGCTGGGACCGAGCAACGGGAGCTCACCCCGTCGCGGGGATTCGAACCGCTGACCTTCTGATCGGCAAGCCCTAGGCTCAGTGGTTGTCCATTAATTTCAACTCTTGAGTCAAACCTAGTTGTATACCATCCATAGCAAGCTGCCTTATACAAAGTCCATCTATCTCAGTATTGCCTATTTTGACTGATAGCGAATATCCAGGCATTCAGAGGGGGAGTCTCTCCCTGTCCTACCTGGAGAATCTGGGACCTTCTGCATGCCAAGCAGGTGTTCGACCACCACCTCCGCGGTCCTTCTCAAAGTTAACTTGCCCAACTGGTTTCCGCAGGACCCGATTTCAGCTTACTTGTCTGGATCCAACCTGCTGAGTGTAGTACACAGAGTTACCGGGTTCTGGGTTTGACCCAGAAGTTCGGGGGCTTCATCTCATGATATGCCACACAGCTGGGAGGGGTATGAAATAGACTGGAAGACCTCTTACACCTGCACTCCTAACCACAGTTATCTGGGAGTAGGCCCCCGTGGGTTGCATCCAGCATTCTCTTGTGCTAGCAGACAGGTGAGTCTTAATGTTGAGCAACAGTTGCAGAAGCAGAAACTCTCTGCACAGCTGATTGCAAAAACTATCGTACAACCACCCGATGCATTCCCTTGTGCAACCAAATTCCTCTGGTGAAAAACATGTTGCCCACGAAGCAAGTACTGTATACCGCTAAGTGACTTTCATTTTCGAGCCACATTGAATATCACCCACTGAGCATAGCTGCCAAGTTCCGGCCTGAGAAATAAGGGACTGGACCGGAAGTAGCAGACCGGAAGTAGCGCTGCCGCCATTTTGGAACTGGGCGGAGCATGCTCAGAAGCTACTTTTGATGCTGCTCTGCCCTGTTCCAAAATGGCCGCCGCGCCAGAACAAACAGGGGGAAAACAAAAAAATCCGTTTTTTCGGCTGGGGACAGCAGGAAAAACTGGGTTTTCCCGGGGAATACGGGAGACTTGGCAGCTATGCCCACTGAGATCAAGAGGGCTTACTTCTGAATAAGTGCTGTAAGTTATTACTTGCTTTTGTGTTTCCTAAATCTTCTGTTGGCTCACGAAATGTATCAAAACACATTTCTGAAATATGTATGAAAACATGAAACAATGTGAATTTTTGTGCAGATAAAAATATATATACAGATGAATGTGGAAATGGGATTGGATAGATTTATGCACACGTGCAAAATGAAATGGACCAGATCTAGATTTGATTTGTGCACCGCAGGCTTAGTAATCTGCTCTTAAATAGATTTTAGTCTTTGGAAACTCATCCAGACTTGCCCTTGCACCCGATCTTTACAGCTGAATTGGAGCAAACTTCAATTGGGGTTTCTCCGGATTGTTGTTTGCGCTGATTTATTGCTAAAGAGTGGGTTTCCCCAGGGAAAATGGCAGGACAAGGGCAAAACCACTCGGATCCGGGCCTAGAAGGGACAAGTGGAAACCCAAAGGCATGTAGAAGTTCACACATGCAGAATATGTAGCAAAACAAACGAAGGGGTTGGGCCCCCATTTGCACTACACATTTAAAGCAGTTTTATACCCCTGTAAACAGTCACAGATGCTCCCAAAGAACTGCTAGAAGACCCTTATTTCCCTCACATAGCTATAATTTCCAGAGGTCCCTTAGGAAGAGCAGCTGACTGTTAAATCGCTCTGGAAACTGTAGTTGTGTGAGCGGAATGGGGTGACCTCCAAACATTTCTCAGCACACTTAACAAGCTACTATTCCTAGGAATCTTTGGGGGAAGTGGTATGATACCGCTTTAAATGTACCGTATTTTTCTGTCTATAAGACGCCCCCCCATGTATAAGACCCCCCTCTATTTTGGGGGATTCAATTTTTAAAAAATGAGGGGAGATGGCCCAAAGTTGTTGAGCTTCTCCCCTCCACGCAGCTGTGGGCAGAAAACACTCACTAGATCGTTTCCTGCAAGCAGCGGCATCGGGGGAAGTTACGCTCCCGCCAACTGGCTGGCTGGCGGGCGTGCCACTCCCCCCCCATGCCACTATCTGTTTTTTGTCATGATTTTTGAGTCAAAAACCATCGTCTAATACACGGAAAAATACGGCATATCGTGCATCTGATTCTCAGTGGCAGGGGAGGAAAGATAACGGAATGGAGGATCCTGGAAAAAGGCATTGCTGAATGGCTGGAATCCTAAAAGAAGATTGCTTCATACTGCAACATTCTGCTGCAGCCCCCTCTTGCGTTCCTATTATTTCATTCATTCATTACCTTTCTCTCCCAAGTTTGCTCTGTGGGTACATCGTAAGAGCACTTTGGACCACTGCCTTGAATAAGCACAACGTCACTATGGAAGCAGGTGAGCAAAACTTGTTGGGCCGCTTACACACCACACACGTAAAGCACCTCCCCACCCACCCTAAGAATCCTGGGAACTGTGGTTTGCTAAGGGTGCTGGGAGTTGTAGCTTTGCGAGGTGTGAACTACGGTTCCGAGGATTCTTTGCGGAGAGCAAATGTGATTTCAGTGCCTTGTGTATATGCAGCCAAGCACATGAGAACGGACACAGACAGATGCGTATTTTAGACCCTGGTGGCTTTCCCAGAACAGCTTAATTCCTCTTTAAAACAGACAAGCCATACCCTTTCAACTGTGTTGATTGTCATTCAGCGGCCCGTCTTCTGCCTCAAAAGGTAAAGCGATCTGTCGACGAGAATTTGGAACCAAACCTCTGAGTCGCAGAACTCCATGGAAGATGGCGGAGTTCTAGACTGAGGTCGGTTGATTTCACCCCGTTCACTCCACGTCTTCAGTGAACAGGTTGCTGTGCAATTTCCCCCCCTCTTCTTACACATGCCTGCATTGCAGGGGGTTGGACTAGATGGCCCTTGGGGTCCCTTCCAACTCTACAGTTCTATGATTCTATGCGTGCATATCCAACACCCCCCTCACCATTACGCTGGATAGGCTTTCAGCACCCTAACTTGGAGGCCGACCAAGGCTGGAAAAATCCCCAGTCCTTCATGATTTGGGTCCCCAAACATATTTTTAAAAGACAAAAACCAAAAAACCTGAATTATTCCTGTTGGGCAGGTCAGTACTCAAATTATTGGAGCGGGAGACAGGAATGCACAAGCTCTACAGTCAACTAAATTCTACTTGGAAAAAAAGTTAAAGTTAAAGTTAATTACACCCATTCATTTCAATGGATCTGCTCTGAGTATGACTAATGTTGGATGTTCCTGCTGGCTCCCCCTCAGCTTTACCCAAATCATGGTCTTCTGGTGGTCATCTAGAAATAGTCACCAAAAGCCCCTCTATCATTGGAGTACTGAGTAGATACTTTAAATCAAGCTCTTAGTATTGTGATGGTAGAACCTAGGAACTGGAATGCATAGGTCAGGCATTCCCAAACTTTGGCCCTCCGGATGTTTTGGACTCACAGTTTGGAAGAGAATTATTATGGAATAAGGATAAATTATTGTAAAAAAAAAGGATGACTTATTATTAGAATGGGAAACGAAAGATGAATTAGTCAAAGCTTCAGTGACACACTGGGCAATGGGTATAAGGCAGGCATCCCCAAACTTCAGCCCTCCAGATGTTTTGGACTACAATTCCCATCATCCCTGACCACTGGTCCTCTTAGCTAGGGATCATGGGAGTTGTAGGCCAAAACATCTGGAGGGCCGCAGTTTGGGGATGCCTGGCATAGATACATACCCCTGTGTTTATGATTCAGCTTTTGCCCAAGGCAAACATTTGTCCACATTCAAAACTTGGCCAAAAAACAAACAAACAAACAAACAAACAAACAAACAAACACCCAAACCCAGAATTTAAGTTTGGCTTGAAATTCAGATTTCACTTTCAAAAATCTGCCCATTTAACACTGGGAGTGCCTAGGAATTGGAAGCACCTCCCCCGCCTGGAGAGTGCAAAAGCAAAGAGAGAAAAAGAGGAAGACCACAGATGGGGAACCGGTGGCCGTCCAGATGTTCAGCTCCTATAATCCCCAGCCAGCCTGGTTGATGATCAGGGAGTTGTAGTCCAGCAACATCTGGAGGGACACAGGGTTCTCAGCCTTGCAGGAGAGACTTAAGACTAATCTACACTGGTGAGTCATAACGTTAAAAATGTGTTATAAAAATGTGACACCAGAGGGCGCCATAGAGCAGCGAACTTCCGCCAATGGGAAATTGCATCGGGAGCTATATTTTTAACAGTGGGTTTTTTTATAGTGTTTTCCAGATCAGTGTAGACCCAGCCTTAGTTAAATCACTCACCAAATACCTCTGAGGATGGATGCCTGCTATCGCACCCTGTACTGCAATATGCCCATTGGTACTTGCATTATGGGGGAGGGGGCATAACCCCCTCGGGCAGAACACCCCTCACAATTTTAGACAGTCTCCCCTGTAGCTTCCAAAAAATAGCCAAGGAGGCAGTCACAGAAGATCAACGGGCTAAAATCTCTCTGGCTTTCCAGGATTTCAACTCTGGTGTTATACTGCTCTCCTATACTTAAGCAGAACAATGGTCACCACTCACGTTTATGTTTTCTAGAGTTGCACTTTGCTCTGTTATCCAACCCCTCGTCGTGCGACACCCACCCACCCCGAGGGAGGTTGGTTGAATGCTACTTTTCTTTTCTTTTTTAAAAAAGAATACCCTGCTCTAGATACTCCCCCAAAACCCAGTTCCTCCCCAGCACATCCCATCAAAGCCCCCTCCCCAAACACTCTCCCATAACCAGCCTCTAAGGCCACCTTCTCTTTGAGCCAAAGGTATCGCAACAAGTGCTGAAACGGAAAAGAAAACCACGTCCATTTGAAATGGGACGAATTGTACACATTCAGAAGAGTTAAAAACCCAGCTGCCAGCATTGCAGCTTCAGTTTTTGCCACTGACCCCAAGATTTCAGACAGCAGGCTGTTGAAGCTGATGTCAGAATTTGAAATGGAGAAAACTAAAAAAGCAAGCAAACAAACAAAGCTGTTAATCTGAAGGCACGGAAACTTCAGGTTCAGTTCCTCGATCCTCTTTGCCGAGACGTGGTGCAGTGCTTGTTGAGTGTTGTAGTGGCAAACGGTTTGCTACATTCACTTTGGCTCTGACCGCAACGTTCAAAACCGCCCCAGGCTTGGCAGTTCCGCTGTTGCAGACGCCGTTCCCAACTTGGTAGAAAAAATGGCGGCACCTATGAGGGCCCACAGCACTTCCCCTCGAGACTACCTCTAAGATCGGCCCCTCCCCGCCCCCAGTGTGACCTCTTAAGAAAAACGATTTCAAAATGGCTGCGTGTCCCCCCCTTTTCTACCACATCTCTCTCGCTTGCCTCCCCCCTTAGTCAACATCTTTTGACGTTTGGGGGTTGGGGCCACTTCGCTTGCGCTGCTCCCCTTTGGAAGACGGCCGCGGCTTGCCCAAAGTCCTGGCGCCTCCGGAAGCTTCCATTGGCTCTGAGGAGGGCTGCCGGGCTGCCGACCTTGCCCGGCTGCCTTTGGGGTCGCTTTGGTCGGCGCCCGCCTTGGCGGACAAGGCCGAGGCTTTATGATGCTCCGCTCTCTGGCGGTGAGGCGGCGTGTGGTGCCGTTTCATGTACAGGAAAAGCGCCGGGTCGGGCATGGGCTCGACGTCTTCGAAGCTGCTCAGCCGGTCGCGAGGCGGAAGCTCCTTGAAGGCCCCCCTGCTGTGGAAGTTGCTGGAAGCCTGCCGGCGAGTGTGGGACTTCTGCGTCCGTTTCTTGGGCCTCGCTTCACCGCAGGGCGGAGGGAGGAAAGGTTTCTCGGGGGGCTTCTCGGGCAGGGCCTTCCCACTCTGCCGGGAACTGTGGAGCTTCTGTTTGGTGGCGTGGAGCTGGAAGGAGAGGTAGGCAGCCGCCTCTGTTTGCTTCTGCAGCTCTGTGTTGAGGATGGTCACGCGGTGGCTCCTCCTCTTCAGCTCCTCCAGGAACTTCCTCTCTTTGTTCCTCAGGTTGGAGCGGAGGGCAGCCACCAAGCTCTCCTTGTGCCTCAGCTCCTTGCGCAGCTCCATGTTGTTCATCTCTTTCTCCTGCAGCTGGGCTTCCATGATCTTGCATTTCTCCTCCAGCTCCTGGTCAATGATGTCTGCATTCAAACAGAGAACATACCAGCTATTAAACTGATAAGAACAGATACAGTCATACCTCATGATCTTACCTTCCAAGTCCCGGACTACAGAATCCGGGACCGGCAGCCGTGTGACACCGGAAGTTGTGTCGAACCACTGTATGACAGTGCCCCCAGCTCCCAACCCCTCTAGAAAACCCAAACAATCATGAACCGGGGGAGGGGGCAGCTCCATAACTTTCTAGATATGGCTCCAAGGGGTTTACACTTGTCCCATTCCTTTCCCAGGGAAAACCTGATCTTTAGTGCGAAATCTGAGTAAACGTCCACCTGGAGAAAACTCCATTTGCTCCAATTGATCACTATAAAGAGCAGCTTTACCCAGAGGGAAGCAGCCAGACAAGGGGAAGTATGGATGAGTCCTGAGACCCTTCAAGATGTCCTCAGGGGAATAATAGTATTTCAGGGACCCCCAAGGGTGCTTAGCCCTGCGATGCAGGTATTTTCCAATGTGGGATGAAAAATTAAGAACCATGGATGGGGTTGAGGTTGTTCTCTCAAGTTGCCCTCCAACTCAAGGATTCTAGAAGATTAATAATAATAATAATAGCACCCCACCCATCTCACTCGGTTGCCCCATTCACTCTGGGAGGCTTCCGATAAATATAAAAGCATAATAAAACCTCAAACATTAAAAGCTTTTCTATACAGGGCTGCCTTCAGATGTGTTCTAAAAGTTGTATAGTTATTCATCTCCTTGATATCTGATGGGAGGGCATTCCACAGGGAAGGCAACACTGTGAAAAAGGCCTGGTTCCCTGTAACCTCACTTCTCGCAGGGAGGGAACCGCCAGAAGGCCCCTTTAGGTTTACAAGGCCAAGGCCATTTAGGGCAACACTTTGAATTGTGCTCGGAAATGTACTGGGAGCCGGAGCAGATCCTTTAGGACTCATGTTCTATGGTCCCGGCGGCAGCTCCCAGTCATCAGTCCAGCTGCTGCGTTCTGGATTAGTTGCAGTTTCCGAGTCGCCTTCAAAGGTAGCATTGCAGTAGTCCAAACAGAAGATAGCTAGAGCATGTAGCACTCTGGTGAGACAATGCGCAGGCAGGTAGGGTCTGCCTACCAAACGGAGCTGGTCGGCAGCCGCTTTGGACATGGAATGGGTTTTCTGTCAATGTAGGCTGAAAAGCATGTGCTCTACCACCCGATGGCACAGCTTTTGGAAGAACGACTCTCTACAGATAGCTCCACAAGCTCAGTGCCTGATGGGCTGTGCCCTTGTTGATCTTTGCCAAGGACCTGTTTTGGCTTGCCACACCGAAAAACCAGGACTGGTCCAGGCAAAAGACAGCTGGAGTGCGCAGATCCAGTGTGCCTGCAGCATGATATCCAGTCTCCACAGAAGAAGAAGAAGAAGAGGAAGTCACTTTCCTTCCACTTCCAGCTTTCTTTGTAAATGCCTCCTAACACACCTCCCAGACACTGTAATGCGAAGACATCCTCGCCAAAGGATTAGCCATGCATAAACCTGTCCAGAGGGCGTTCCAGTTTGTGGGTTCCTATTATTATTATTATTATTATTATTATTATTATTATTATTATTAATTATTATTATTATTATTATTATTATTATTATTATTATTATTATTATTATTATTTCAACCCTTCTCCTACCTGCAGTTGCTTCCCAGCATTGCCTCTTCAGAGGCTTATAAGGCGCTCTTCGAGAGACGTGGTTGTACACAGGGTGACAAGGAGGAAGCAATTATTTGACTCACCATCAATTTATTGCCCTACTAGTGTCATTCAGCCCGTTTACTAAACGGGCGCTAGAACATTCGGCCTTTTTCGGCGCCGGCGCCGCGTGGGGGGGGCCGGCTGGCCCCTCCCATGGCCGCCGCTTCGTCGGGGCGCTCCGCTGAGCCCAGCTGGCCAGCGGGCGCCCAGGAGAAGGCCGTGATTTGGCCTCTTTTGGCGGCGGCAGCGCGTGGGGGGCGGTTGGCCCCTCCCATGGCCGCCGCTTCGTTGGGGCGCTCCGCTGAGCCCAGCTGGCCAGCGGGCGCCCAGGAGAAGGCCGTGATTCGGCCTCTTTTGGCAGCGGCAGCGCGTGGGCGGGCCGGTTGGCCCCTCCCATGGCTGCCGCTTCGCCGGGGCGCTCCACTGAGCCCAGCGGGCGCCCAGGAGAAGGCCACGATTCTTCTGAGGACTGCGAGGAAAACGGTAGGCAGAGGGGTGGGGAGAGCGTGTGTGTGTGTGTGTGCGTCAAGTCTCTGCGTCCAATCCCTGTGTCTGTGGGGCACATGCGCAGTACACAGGGAATACTGGACGCAGAGACACTTGCACTTTATTATATAGGATAAGATGTTGGGATAGCGAAAGCTGCCGTAGGCAAAGAAGCTACAAGATGGGAGGCGTGCTCTCGCATGGAACAGGGTGGCTCGTGAGTCAGTTGCTTGCACATCCAAGGATGCTGAGGAGGAAATTAATTTGCTGGTGCTCCTCTTGCCCTGCTCTTCCCCTATCGCCTCGCTTGCCCTCTTCTAGTTAGGAGTTTAGAGAGCAATGAGCCATTCCGATATCCTATGTTGTCATGCCCAGTCCTCGCCTAGCCCAGGGATGGGGATTTGTGGTCCTCCCGAAGGTTCTGGGCTACAACTGCCATCCCACCCGGCTGACCATTGGCTAGATGCCACAGGCTGGTTGGATGCAGAGGAATGGTGGGAGCAGTCAGCTGGGGACCCCCCCCAAAGAAGAAGGCTCAGAGCCTGGGGAGCGGTGGTGGGACAACAGCGAGTGGCCAGAGGGAGAAGACTGGGAAGAGGAGGTGTCGGAAGCTGAAGAGGTAGCAGGGCTTAGTGAGTGAGGAGGGTCTGCAGCAGAGAGAAGTCCAGAGTCAGAAGGTGAAGCAGGAGAGGAGGGAGGCCAAGAGGCAGAGATGAGTCTGGCTGGTGAAGAGGCATGGGTGTCTCCTCCTCCTGCTGCAACAGCGTTGGTCTCCCAGCACCAGGAGAGGCATGAAGAGGGCGGAGGAGAAATTAGTTCCATGTAGGCGCAGTCTAAGATTGCTTGGGGAAAACCCTGGAGAGGAGGGGACTTAGGCAGCTGTGGGGAGGCAGAGACCTCCAGTCTCAGCAACTGCTTCTTGGGGGAAAGACCTGCTGGAGATGAGTTGCTGTGTTCAATAGGCCTGACACACCTGTGCAGAACCTGCTTTTGCTAATAAAGAGTTAACACCAACTGGCTCAGTGTGATTTCCTGCTGGCTTGCTCCTGTCACCATGCTGGGGCTGCTGGGTATGGGAGAATCCAGCAACATCTGGTTATCCGATATACAAATGTGATAAATGATAATAATAAATGACTGACATCTGGACGGCCACAGCCTCCCCATCCCTGGCCTAGTCTTCCAGAGCAGGGTGAGGAACAAAGGAAGCTGTCTTAAACGGAGCCTGGCCACTGGGCCCATCTAACTCAGTATTGTCTACACCAGGAGTCAGCAAATGTTTTCAGCAGGGGGCCAATCCACTGTCCCTCAGACGGTCTTGTGCGGGGGCCGAACTATATATTTTTTGGGGGAAATGAATTCCTATGCCCCACAAATAACCCAGAAATACATTTTAAATAAAAGGACACATTCTACTCATGTAAAAACACCAGGCAGGCCCCACAAATAATCCAGAGATGCATTTTAAATAAAAGGACACATTCTACTCATGTAAAAACACCCTGATTCCCAGACCGTCCGCGGGCCGGATTTAGAAGGCAATTGGGCCGGATCCGGCCCCCGGGCCTTAGTTTGCCTACCCATGGTCTACACTGACTGGCAGTGGCAGGAAGATTCTTTTTGCAAATAATAAAGTCGTATAAATGAATGAATGAATGAATGAATAAATAAATAAATAAATAAATAAATGTATTCTCTACCAATATCAGGAACAAAGCTTTTGGATAGTCTAAAATGAGCCAGACATTTGCATGTGCTGGTGGGACCGAACAACCTCCATATTTGTCTAGAATTATAGATTTGTAGAGTTGGAAGTGGCTGGTGTGTGTGTGTGTCCTCTAGTCTAGTCCAATCCTCTTCTGCCTAATGTGGGGCTCGAACCCACGGCCCTAAGATGAAGAGTCCCATGCTCTTCTGATGTTAAAAAACAAAACCGTGCCATATCGTAAAGAAACGGTTATTTGAGCTCTGCTCTTTGGATGCTTTTAGTGACTGGGACTTCTTTTCAAGAAAGGCAGTTATCAAAGGCTGGTTTCTGAGGGCTGGCTGAGGTTGGTGGGGCTGCCCTTGGCGACCCCTAACGGGCTGACTTCTGCTTTATCTGAACCTACAAAGGGCAGCTGAGGACATCAAGGAGCATCGGATACGTTTCACTACGGAGCTGTTTCCTCCTCCAGGGTGTGGCAGGGAAGGAGGAGAGGCTTTTTTTTGGGAACCGGCCACTCACTTCTCTGCATCTGCCTTCCACCAGCATTCCATTCGCCTGAGACTTCCTGCTGCCGTCTACGCCTCAAATGCCTCTGTTGTTCCACTTGCAGCCTCGCCTTTTGCCTCCGGGGCTGGGCAAGGCCGCCAGACACTCTGCAGCAGCACCACCTCGCTGTGATAAAAGAGCTGCTTCTGGCGATAAAGACCTTGGGATCTTTCCTCTCTCCCCTCCATCACCTGGCAGCCAACCCTGCAGGTTTTCCCCTTCCCCTTTGCTCTTGTCCAAAATGTCACCTGGCCTGAATCTGGCTGCCTCTAGTCCTCATGATAAGGAAAGAGAGAGCGAGAGAATTAACATGGATAGACAATGGGCTACATACAGAGATCGGTGGAATTTACAGGGAGTGAACCTAGATTGAAACCAGTGGAATACGGAGCCAAATTACGGATTGGTTACAGTATCATCAAATATATGATATGTTTAAATTAGATTTTAAAAATGGGTTTCCGGATCAAAGCTCACAGTTTGAAAGAGAATTATTATGGAATAAGGATAAATTATTGTAAAAAAAAATGTATGACTTATTATTAGAATGGGAAGCGAAATGTGAGTTAGTCAAGGCTTCAGTGACACACTGGGCAATGGATATAAGGCAGGCATCCCCAAACTTCGGCCCTCCAGATGTTTTGGACTACAATTCCCATCTTCCCTGACCACTGGTCCTGTTAGCTAAGGATCATGGGAGTTGTAGGCCAAAACATCTGGAGGGCCGTAGTTTGAGGATGCCTGATATAAGGCATAATGCCTGATATAATAATGCCTGATATAAGGCATAATAACAAGACTCCCTGGAAAAGACCCTGATGTTGGGAAAGATTGAGGGCACAAGGAGAAGGGGACGACAGAGGACGAGATGGTTGGACAGTGTTCTTGAAGCTACGAACATGAGTTTGACCAGGCAGTGGAAGACAGGAGTGCCTGGCGTGCTATGGTCCATGGGGTCATGAAGAGTCGGACATGACTTTAACAACTACACAACAACAACAATACAAATGTAAAAAAGAAAGAAAGAAAGAAAGAAAGAAAGAAAGAAAGAAAGAAAGAAAGAAAGAAAGAGTCGGATACTCTAACTACCACACCAATCCTGGGCAAAAAATACGGGCGATGTGCAAATAATGAATGTCATGGAATCCAATCTGGACCACTGATCCAAACATCTTGACTTCTTTTTCCTATGCACCCACGCAGTGGGAAGCGGTGAGGAAAGAAGGCTTCTGAGTACCCAATGCCAGCTTGTTCAGTCTGAAGACTTTCAAACAATAAACATCATTGGTAAAGAGCGAAACTAGGCCAGACCAGAAACCGAGACGGCAAAGCAGAATAATAGTGGAATCGTTGGGAACTGTTCCAAGCCTAGAAGCCAACGCCAGTCACATGTTCACTCAGCACCCTCTGCTGGCCGCACTGTCTGCTAAGAATTAGGACTGGGTCGAAAAGCATTCACGCCTGGGAGAGCTGGGGAAGTGGAACTATTTTTTAAGGCCTTGGGTTTTAGCCAGGGCTTTGTCCCCCAGCTGGAACTCAGTTCTGGCACCTCTCATGTGGGTGCCACTGCCATGAGAACAGGGGAGGAGTTCATGCTCAGTTCTGGCACCTCTTCTTCTAGGAAAAAATAGCACTGGTTTTAGCCAAAGCTAGTGGGACCCAGGTGGCGCTGTGGTTAAACCACTGAGCCTAGGGCTTGCTGATCAGAAGGTCGGCGGTTCGAATCCCTGTGACGGGGTGAGCTCCCGTTGCTTGGTCCCAGCTCCTGCCAACCTAGCAGTTTGAAAGCACGTCAAAATGCAAGTAGATAAATAGGAACCGCTACAGCGGGAAGGTAAACGGCGTTTCCATGTGCTGCTCTGGTTTGCCAGAAGTGGCTTTGTCATGCTGGCCACATGACCTGGAATCTATACGCCAGCTCCCTTGGCCAATAATGCGAGATGAGCGCGCAACCCCAGAGTCGGTCACGATTGGACCTACCGTAATGGTCAGGGGTCCCTTTACCTTTACCTTTAGTCCTACTCAGAGCAGGCCCATTGAAAGGGTTTTTTTATTATTATTTATATTTCACTTTTCTCCCAGCGCAGGATGCAAAGTGGATCTTAGCATGAAACAGAAACAACAAAGAACATGCAATAAATATAGATGCTTAAAAAATAGCAAATAAGTACAGTTGTACCTCGGAAGTTGAATGCCTTGAGAGTCAAACGTTTTGGCTCCCGAACGCTGCAGACCCGGAAGTGAGCGTTCTGGGTTTACAAACATTCTTTGGAACCCGAACACCCGATGGGGCTTCAGCAGCTTCCGATTGGCTGCAGGAGCTTCCTGCAGCCAATCGGAAGCCGCGCCTAGGTTTCCGAACGTTTTGGAAGTTGAACAGACTTCCGGAACGGATTCCGTTTGACTTCTGAGATATGATTGTAGCCCTGTCAAAAACTGCACTGGAAACACTTAACAACATTTAAAAGCACATGCACACAAAAGACACTCCCCCCACAGCACCTTTCTCAGAAACCGCTTGACCGATTCCGTTCCATTCCACTGTGCGGAGGTTCCTATATAGTTTGCGTAGACAGATGTCACACCTGGGCCATGTAAAACCCCCCCAAACCCTGTGTTTCCTAACTCAAAAATAATACAAAAGTGCATGCTGGGAGTACAGGAGAGATTGCAACACAGCGCCCTCTAGTGATGGCTACACTGGTACTGCGCTTAGGAAAGCTTCCCTCTCCACAGTACCTTGGCTCAGCTTTGCAGACTAGGCCGCTTTCCAGACTAGGCCAGGTGGATGTAGGGGCTTGTCTGGGTGGGGGGTGGAGGGTGGCCCGGATAGGTCATGGGTCGGGACAGGGTGGGCCCAATCACAGGGAGGAGGGGGATGAGGGGAGTATATATATATATATGAATTAGCACTGTGGCCTCTGAGGGGCAGTGGCTTTCGAGGGAGTCAAGCAGAGAGGCATCTTTTCCCACTTCCTGCTACCAAATCCTTTCAACTTGAGAGTCCAGGTTTTGAACCTGGGACAAAGCAGGGGCTCTGCCCCTGAGCTATACAAATGCCTCGCCCACTTTTTGAATTATAGATGAAGAGTCTCATGCTCTTAACAACATCTCACCCACAAAGGGGGCTTCCTCTTACCTTGCTGGCTGGCTTCCAGTTCCTTTGTTTCAAGATCATGAGTCAATTCTAGAAGAAGAAGAAAAGAGATCATAAGAACAGAGAAACGCAGGAGAAGCCTGCTGGCTCAGTTCAATGACATGTCTAGTGTAGCGCCTTGTTCTCACAGTGGCCAACCAGATGGGATTCATGAACTACGAACCCCAAAATCTGGGATCCCCCTCCAGCTTTGTGCCAAAGTTTTGCAGTTGTTTTGCAGCATTTGCAGCAAACCTCCCACCCTCATGTTTTGCTCCCAACAAAACATTTAAAAAAAAAATTAAATGAAGAAATGCAAAAAGAAACAGTGCTTGCTTTAAAACATAGAATGCAACCACATTATAATATGATCATGGGACATCCGGAAAGTCTTTTTTGGGGGCGGGGGGTGTTATTGGGTTCTTGTTTTTATTTTGATCATATATACATTATACATTGTGGTTTTTATGTTGATCTTTTCTGTGAATCCCCTGAGACCTCCGGGTATAGGGCGGTATATAAAGTCAATTATTATTATTGTTATTATTATTAATAATAATAATAGTTACAGGTAGGTAGCCGTGTTGGTCTGAGTCGAAGCAAAATAAAAAAGTTCCTTCAGTAGCACCTTAAAGACCAACTAAGTTTTTATTTTGGTATGAGCTTTCGTGTGCATGCACACTTCTTCAGATACACTTGAAACAGAAGAGCTAGACCCTTATGTATATTCAGGGGGTGGTGGGTGTGGGTGGGAATGGGTGATGGGCTGATAGGAATGGTAAACCTGTTGATGGCTGTTAACGACTGCTGATGACTGCAATTGGTCCTGTGGGGAAAAAGCAAGGGCTGAGGTGCTAAAGAAAGCTTGATCATGCATAATGAGATAAGAATCCTATGTCTTTGTTCATCCCAGGTAATAATAATGATAATGATAATAATAAACAATGCAACTACATAAGAATATGAATCACTCCCAAAATATAATTATAAATGAGCCTCTTACATATGTACCTTAAGTATGTACGTAAACAAAGTCATCGAAAGGTGTGAGCTTGCATTTGCTGGGCAATCTCATTTACTTTAGGTCTAATTTGAACCAAGCAAACTCTCATCCCCACATCAACACAAGGAGACCTTTCTCTTTTCTGATCTTTCATATTTGTCTGAGTTGAAAATCCCTGTCCAGAACAAGATGTTGCGGGGGGCTGCAGAAGAATAGTCAATGCTCTTGAAATGTTTAAATGTTTCTTTGATGTTCCCTTGAATTTTCCTGCCACATTCGCCACCCTCTCCTGCCACACCAGCGCCGCACTCACTGAGAACCACTGCTCTAACCACCACACCACGCTGGCAAATAGCAAGGTCCAAGCTGAGGTGGCGAGGTCAAAGGTCAAATGGATCACCCTTCCAGATCTGCTCCTGTGCCCTGTGTGCCTTGGATTACATGCTGCCAGATTCTAAGTCAAAATCAAACGCTGGCTGTGCAATTTGAAGGCCATTTCAGCCTGATTAACTCCGAGAAGCTGAGGCAGGTCCAGAAGTGGGGCAGAAATGCATGCTGGGAGAACACTCAGTCTATCTCCTTCCTCTCTTGTAAAACCAGGCCAGCCCCAGAGGTGGTTGCATTCGAAGGGCAAACAGCACTTTGCCTGGCAGCAAAGCATGAATCCCAGCGCACTCCGCGCCAGACTTGGAAACCAATCCTTTTTTCGGATGCCGGTTTCTCTATGCGATGCAACAAACCCAGTTAAATTTCCAGGGAAAATCCAAATGGCACTCTGTTCTGGCAGTGCGGCCAACAGCGTTCAATTAAACACGGTGTTTGCACCCTTTGATTGGACCTTAATGGCACAATCCTATGTAGAGACATGCATACGGCGCAGGAGCAGGTCAATGAGATTTACTCCACTGTAAGTGCATATCAGATTGCAGCCTTCTGTCAAGGCTCTGTCAAGGCTACAGGAAAGCTATTCCTCCCCTGGTTGCAACAAGAGCAGAGAAAACAAGGTAGAATCCTTTTTAATGAGTTTAATAGCGAGAGACAAAAGAACGCAACAAGCCTGAACAATGGCGTTGCTCCAAACTGGGTTCTTCCTCCCTCCTTCGTAGCAACAGCACTTCCCCTTACAGTGGCCACCTGTGGCCAAATGTCTCTGATTCCGTTGTTCTTGCACCCTTAACGAATGCAGAGTTCTGGGGGAAGAGGGATCAGAAATACTCTCCAGTGACAATGTGTCAGCTGGTTCCCCTTCCACACACCCCCTGCTTCAATCTAACACAGGCATCCCCAAACTTTGGCCCTCCAGATGTTTTGGACTACAATTCCCATCATCCCTGACCACTGGTCCTGTTAGCTAGGGATCATGGGAGTTGTAGGCCAAAACATCTGGAGGGCCACAGTTTGGGGATACCTGATCTAACACTTCCCAACTCTTCTGTTCCCCGGTCTCTGAGCTGTGACTTCCCTCAAACTCCTCAAAGCCCTGCTGTAATTCAGTACCCCAATCCTCTCCTTCAGCAGCATCAGGAGAAGGTGTGTGTGTGGGGGGAGATCCCCACCACTCCTCCTCTCTCTCGCCCCCTCTTGAGTCCAACCCTTGTCACCTTCATTTGCCACCAGGAGCAAGCACCTCAACTGAGTGGTAAGAATGCCCTATGAAAAAGAAGACAACTAGTTGTCTTGATTCAATAGGTCTTTGCCTTCCTCCAAATTGGCCCATTGGCCCATCTTTCTCAGTAGTGTCCACTCTGACTGGCAGCAGCT